>NC_069690.1:17241429-17544460 GCF_023699985.2 Odocoileus virginianus | reverse complement strand
ATATCTTTAAATGTTCAACAACTACCTGACTCTCCTGTTTTCCAAATTAGAACAAACACACGCATATATACACATCTTTCCTTTGCTCATGTCATATTGGATAGTAAAAAAATAAAATTGGTTTATTAGGTCACTTGGCACTGTCAAAGTCCAAAAGCTAATCAGCCTTTGAATATTTGCTATAAAAAATCCCATAAGCAATATTTATAGAGTTATATTACACTTAAACAGTAAGATATGTTTTACATTTACACTTAGCATTCTGTTGAGGCTATAAATCTCATCTGTTTCAGTTGTACTCTGTTTCTTATTGATCTTTGCTGTGTATTCGCTAAAATAATAAAGTGAATGTAAATATACATAATCATTTTTATTCTATCATCTTAATTTATTATACAAAATTTAAAGTTTTAATTAAATATAGTAGAAAATGACTTTCTTCTGTATACCACGTGTAAAGATGAAAGCATCTGGCATAACATTAGCCGTGTTTATAGGTGAACTGGTATGGATTCTGTCACATTCAGCAAAGAAAGTACCCTGTAACTATACAGTTCAGCTCTCTGCATTAGGAATGTGACTTCTGTTAGATGTTGAAGCATGTGATAGCCTCAGATGGCGCACTGACACTCTTCAAAGTTCACTTACATTTGGACACAGATCATGTGGCTGCTATTGCTGAATAAGAAAACTCATCAATTGTCTCTTTCTAACTCTAGTATAGTCAGTTCCTTCAACTTGTCTTTAGAACCTTCCTTGAATGCTTGGTTGTTTTATTATTTGCTTTTTAAAACAGTGTCAGACACAGTGTAAATAATTAAGTAAGCAGGCATACTTCTTCCCTTCTCACTTGCTTGATTCTAAGCAAGGCCCAGCCATGTCAAATTTTAGCCCGTCAGACCAACACCTTGGCATAAATGTCAAACTGACTTCATTTTTACCCTAGAAACTTTCTCATTGCTACTTTGCATTTTTCTTCACTAAAGCATCTATTAGTTAGTGAGTTTTTCAGTTCCTCCTTCATCTTTTCTTTCCCTCGTAGCTGTGAGCACTCCAGTAGATTGCATCATTAGGTTGGGCACTGTGAGCTGTTTTGCTCTTTTCCAAGTGTCTGATTCAGCAGGCCAGAGACCACTGCTTGCCAGAAAATCACCATTGCTCCTAGGCTGACGCTTGCCTACTTGTTTTGATCGTCTGAGAGATGAGACTTTGTTTGCCAGAACCACAGTTGATAGAAATAGAATGGTGCAGATAAGGAAGAGCACGGCAATTATGATTAAGCAGACTAGCATAGCCATTTTGTTGTTGTTGTCCTCACAGACACCCTTTTTGAAAATTTCACTGTGACTTTTGCTTGTGTTTTTAATGCTCTGTACTGTTGGAGAACTGTTCCTGACAACAGAAGATACATAAAGTTCCAGTTCAGATTTAGGAGTTAAAAACGCGATATGAGATGATGTTGCTGTTTCAGGCATGTTTGTAGAATTATCTTTTTTATCTGCTTCAGGAGTCTTAGGGTTTGTGTTAAAGTTTTCATTTTGGCTTCTGTCCATCTTGTTGCGAATATCTGGATCTAAGACAGTAGTATTGTTATCCCACAGATGGGTATAGTTTGCTTTTGTTCCAGGAGACAAAGAAAAAGCTGTTGTCATCAGAAAGGCAAGATGCAGGTAATGTCCCGTGTGTCCCATGTCTGTGAGTGTACTGGTAATCTGTAGGAAAAGAAATATAATTTGTTAACTTGTGAAAGAATAATGGTTCCTAGTTTTGGTAATTGTCATTAAAAGATGGATAGATAGTTGATAAGTTTTAGCTATAATTACACTCATGCCTGGCATTTGCTTTCCTGTTTGAATTCCTCCTGAACTGATCTTTTTTCTACTAGGCTACATATAAAGAAACAATTTAATTTCTCTTATTTTTTAAATGCTAAAAGGTAGCATTACAGATAACTGCCAGTCATTGTAAACTGAGTACCCTGGTTTAAGAGTTTCCTCCCTCTTGAACACGCTAGAAGAATTTAGCTTTGAGTCACATACTTCTGCTTTTACTTTTTTGATTCCTCCTTTTTTTTTTTCCTGACCATTTAAGGAAACTCCTTGCAGAAACTCCCCATCCTCTAACAAATGAGTCACCCATCTGTATAGTAAAGGAGAAATGTGACATTTTGCTTCCTGTATGAGAAGAAAATGCAGATAGTCTTGCAGGGGGCTCAGGAAAGGGGAAGTGTGGTAGCAACCAAGAGAAAACGGACCTCAAGTAGAAATTCAAGATGTTCTTTTTTCTTCCTGGGTGTTTTATCTTGAAGCTTAGAATAAAGCTAGTGCTTAGAAATACATTCCAAGTATCCATGAAAGCACTTTTATAATGATGGGTCTCCCTTCACCTCTATGGCCCCTGAGTTACTGTGGCTTTCTGAAAGCAAAGGCATGCCACTTTTCTCATCCCAAACCTCTGGCATTACAGAGGAAAAGAGGCAAGTTTCTTTGCAAAAGTTCAACAAAAGATATTGACCTTTCTCATTATTATTTGTGCTTAGAATTTTTCTGTGAATATTTTGACATAATCTTTTAAAAATAAGTTATAGAATAAAATAGAAATACAACATCAAGATCATGGGATTCAGACTCAAGTGGGAAGTCAGTGCAGATCATAAGAGTATCAACCTATAAATGAAAAGGTAGAATTTCGGTTTTGGGTCTGAGTTTGTTGGAAGCCAGTCCACAAAGGGGAAAACTGTGTTCCTAATTTTCATTATCCATCATAAGACTGAAAATTTAAATGCAACTGGCATATCTGTTCTAGGTACTGGTAAGCCAGCAGGAAAGATTCATTACCATTACTGAGCTATCTCTTTTAAAATAGTATTCCAGTTTGTCTGGGCCACTTTTGTAAGAGTGTTTTATTGTTTGCATTTATATGAATAGGGAAGCGGGAGCAAAAACTAGTTTACTCTTCTGTTGTTTAGTCAGTCAGTCATGTGCGACTCTGTGACCCCATGGACTGTAGACCACCAGGCTCCTCTGTCCATGGAATTTTCCAGGCAAGGTTACTGGAGTGGGTTGCCATTTCCGTCTCCTGAGATATATCAAATAAAAGTGCCTGTTTGCCTATTATATATAAGTTCTTCTCAAACTTG
This sequence comes from Odocoileus virginianus, assembly GCF_023699985.2. Classification (NCBI taxonomy): domain Eukaryota; kingdom Metazoa; phylum Chordata; class Mammalia; order Artiodactyla; family Cervidae; genus Odocoileus; species Odocoileus virginianus. The sequence goes on along the minus strand of NC_069690.1, from coordinate 17,541,321 downwards.
GAAGTACAGGGATGTGAGTTTGTTTTTCATGCATGTTTATTCCGCAGGTCTAGGAGGGGCCTGAGAGTTTTAACTAGTTCCCAGGTGACACAGACACTGCTGCCACTCATGCTTTTTTTTTTAACTGAAGTATAGTTGATTTGAGAATAACAAATGTGACATATTGTTATACAAATGAAAGTAGCATAGAATAAACAGTGCTAACTAGAAACTAACCTCTGAAGTAATATTTCCTATTGATAGTATGGAGGAGAAAAAAAAACCCTTCTGTGTTCTAGAAGTAAGATTACGTTTCAGATTATAATTTTTATAGACAGTTAAAGATATTGTGCACTGACTTGTCTATAATAGTGTTTGAATTCAATTTTTAAGTTGAGTGACATAAATCTTTGGATACTTCCACAAAGTAGAAGTACTTGTGATTCTTCCTCAAAGAGAAAGACTTTAAATTGGATTAGCAAATAATTTCCAGCCTTTTATACTAGACTGGACTTTTGCATGAGATGCTAAAAATGATTTAAAGCAAGTTATTCTTGTCACATTAGTTCATTAGCAGTGTAATATGTCTCATAGTATTTGTACACATTTTAGCAGTTCTCACCACAGGATAAAGAATAGGCCCGCTGTTGATTGTCTTCAGCCAGATGTACTGTCATCCCCAAATAAACAAACCGTTAACAAAATGAGACTTTGATATCCTTACAAATGCCTAAGAATAGAGAGCTGTCTCTACATCTCTAATTTATGCAGCGGAGGCCAGGTGATATAATCAGAACTTCCCTTTATCTCTGGTAGTTTTCAATAAAATTTATAATGCCTAAGCATTAGTAATGAGAAATTTGTTTTTTAAACTTAATTTAATAACATGAACATAAATAACATGAACTTTACAATTCACGTAAGAGACTAAACTCAAATCCTACTTAATCTTAATTTAAAGCTCTGTATTGATGGTAACTCTTGCCATTTCTTACTTAAATTTTACTTAATAGCACAGAGAAGAAAACAGCATACGTGTTCCATTACTAATTCTACTTTGTTAGTACGATTTCCTCAAACACTAATCTGTCAGAAGTTATAAATGAAAAGACATAAGAAAAGCCATATATATGACCTACCTTACAAAATGCTTGGTCAAAATCTTATAACCTTTTTTTAATAAGCCACTTCTTTTCTTTTCTTGAAACACAGCTTCCAAATAATTTAAAGCAGAATAGACTTGAAGAATCTGAACCTAAAAGTAAATCTGCAGTTTAAAAAAAAAGGATATGTACAGCTAGCTTTCCACTAACCACAGATGACACATTTCCTTTCCACTGCAGCTAAAGCACATGTCACAGGGGAAAAAAAAATCTCCAACTTGTCTATTTGGCCACTGGCATGACAGGAGGCTTTGTAGGACAAATCCCCGCCTCCTGGGTAGGGAGGGTTTTCTGTTTAATGCCTTTTGACCCTATGCTTATTATGTATGTCTGCTATATGCTTTCGAATGCTATGTTAGTATCTTTCAGAAAAAGAGAAAATAGCACTTACCCTGAGATTGAGCATTAAATCTTCTCTAAAAATTGTATTTGTATACCACAGACTGATTTGATAACATGAGTTTGGAGACCCAGGATATTGGTCAGATAATAGAAGCAGTAATGTATATAACCAGCATTTCAAAGTATGGAAATGCAACGGTGGTTTGGAGAGAATATCTAGTAAACTTAGGTTATAAGGCACAAAGCAATCCCTTATAATCTAAGTGTAGTGTATATACACACACACACTCCCCTCTAATGTCCTGTCAGGGCCTCATACTCAATGTGTCTAAAATGGACTTCATTTTTCCCCCAAAGTGACTGCCCCTTGTGATCTCTGTTTTTATTTATGGTGGTAATATTCTTTGTAATGGCAGAGCCTTGGTATACAGCAAGTCCTTTTAATTCAAATCCTTTGTTTCAGCCTTGATAAAGACCTTGGGTCATGTCGATCCTTTCTTCATATTTTTGGATCAGTTTCTTCTCTCACTTTTAGCCTTGTATATATTTTAGATGCTTATTAAACCATACCTAGACTATTATATCTTTTTTACTAGCCTCAACTCCTTCTTATACATTGTATATATCACTTCCTGTGATCATATCACCTTTTTCTTTTTAAAAAAATGTGGTCAGATAACTTCTTAACACCTGCAGCTGCAATTCAGAAATGTTTGTGCACATAAACATCAGATGAAAAGGTGTTAAAAACGATGAAAATCTCCGGGCCCCACTGCATAGATTCATATATAGTAGGTCTGGGCTAGGACAGGAAACTGCGTTTTAATGAGGCACAGAGTTGATTCTACCGCTGGTGTGCCACAAAACATCCTCCAAGAAATACCAAGCTCTTAAGAGAAAATCTGAGCCCCTTAGTTGAGCAGTTTTGGTCCCTTCACAATTTGGCTATTCTGTATTTTTCCAGCTTTCTCTCTTAAAATTTCTCTACATGAATCCTCCATTCTAGCTCAGCTAGCTGATTCTTGCCTCAGCACATCTAGTTGCCTATTTTTACCCCTTCTTCCCTCTCTCCATGAGGCCTGCCATTCCCTCCTCTTGTTGAGTTTGAAATTCCTCCTGCCCACTTCAGCATCTTCTATGTAGCTTTCACTGATTACCCAGTTTGTGTTGATTTCTCCCTCTTTTGAACTTCACAAAAGTATTTTTCTGTGTAGTTTCTTTGACAAGTGATTACATACTACCTCATATCCCTTCTTTGTTCTTGAAATACTTTATTTTAAGATGACTTAACTTGTCATATTTTTATGTTATTTTCTCCCAATAAGATTTTAAACTCTTAGGAAAGGATATTTGTTTTAGCTTACTTTTAGTACCACCAGAATCATCAAGTATAGAACGTTGGGCCAAAGTTGATATAAGGTTGATTCGTTTTGAAATTCTGGACTGTATTTGGGGGCTTTCTTATGGTCCTTATTTTGACTACTCATATTGATTAGCTTTTTTTTGGATGTAGACAACATATGACATAGACATCTTAATAAAAAAAAAAATGGAATGTATTGGCTCACACAACTGAATAATACAGGAATAAATTTGATCCCAGGAGAGGGGCTTTATCTAGGACTCAAAAGAAATGGCCGGGGCCGAAGTTTATCTTGTCATTTCTCTGCTCCATTTCTTTAGTTTTTAGGCAGGCTTTTCATTCATATCTTGTTAGCTAACAACTCTCAGAGCTATATGTTCCTTTAATTATAAACATCAGGGAAGAAAAAGATCTCAGGTCTCAACAATTTAAGCTGAAGTCTTTGAATTCAGCCTGTTTGGCCCTGGTTGTCCTGGTTTGAATCACATGATCATTATTGACCCATTCTTTCTGGTCATGATGGATTAAATGAATTGACTAAATTCACTCAGTTTATTCCAAGGCTCCAAGTGGGTCATTCCCACCTAAATAGTTCACCTGGGAACTTGTGTGGGCCTGGAAGCAACTGACCAATGTCCATTCCTCCTTGCTTGACCGTGGTAGACAAGTTTGTTGTCGCTGTTGTTGCTCAGGTTTTGAACTGGGGATTTGTCTCTTCCATTTTACTTCAGCCTTCTCAGTGTATTAAGAACAAGTGATTTAAAAAATGGATCCAGACTTTGTATAATTGTTTCATATTATAGTTTGTTTTCTCTAGAAAACTAATCAGAAAATAAAGGAATTCAGAACTCTTAATGATTTGTGTCCTTTTTTTCATCTTCCTTAGGTTCAAAACTGGTCAAATCAATGGCGATTTGCTGATATACCACGTCTTGCTGACTTTAAAGCCATATTATGCAAAGCCATATGAAATTGTAGTGGACCTTACCCATACTGGGCCTAGCAATCGCTTTAAAACAGACTTTCTCTCCAAGTGGTTTGTGGTTTTTCCTGGCTTTGCTTATGATAATGTCTCTGCAGTATATATCTATAACTGTAACTCTTGGGTCAGGGAATATACCAAGTATCATGAGCGGCTGCTGACTGGCCTCAAAGGCAGCAAAAGACTCATTTTCATAGACTGTCCTGGGAAACTGGCTGAGCACATTGAGCATGAACAGCAGAAACTACCTGCTGCCACCTTGGCTTTAGAAGAGGACCTGAAGGTTTTCCACAATGCTCTCAAGCTAGCTCATAAAGACACCAAGGTGTCTATTAAAGTAAGTTTCACTGCCTGTTAGGTAAGTGATTCTTTGCCTTGCTTGACTAACCAGCCAATCTACTAGACTCCCCAGGGTCCCTTTAGTATTGTATAGCAAATGTAAAGTTAAGTCCAGATGGAGGAAAACCATGCTTTCTATCTTAATGGAGGTCCTGCAGAAGGCTGGAGAGGTGTACACTTAATATGATTTCCAGGTTGGATTGGAGGCAGGAGAGTAGTGTAGAGTGGGTGGTTTGCTGCATATCTGTCAAATGGCAGGAATAATTGAGGAGTGGGAACTACCTATTGAGAGTTCTTTTGATTATTACATGCTTTTTAGCAGAGGATGAACATGAACCTTCAGGATAAAATTTGTAATTATCCATAGGATCTCAAGCTTTTAGAAGCTAAAAAATGTTTTCTGATGTTTTCGGTTTCTTTTGACAGCACTTATCACAATTCTTATTGAACCTATTTGAATACATAATGGTGGTAACTCTTTAAATGGCAAACATGGTATTTTGTTTGGTTGGTTGGTTTTTTAAACCTCTCAGATTTCTACATAATGAAATTTAATCCTTTCCACTCTCCCCTCTTGCTGCCATTTTCCAGGTTGGTTCTACTGCTGTTCAAGTAACCTCAGCAGAGCGAACAAAAGTGCTGGGGCAATCAGTCTTTCTAAATGATATCTATTATGCCTCGGAAATTGAAGAGATCTGCCTAGTGGACGAGAACCAGTTCACCCTAACTATTGCAAACCAGGGCACACCTCTCACCTTCATGCACCAGGAGTGTGATGCCATCGTTCAGTCTATCATTCACATCCGGACACGTTGGGAGCTGTCGCAACCCGACTCCATTCCCCAGCACACCAAGATTCGGCCAAAAGACGTCCCTGGGACACTACTCAATATTGCATTACTTAATTTAGGCAGTTCAGACCCTAGTTTACGGTAGGTTTTTTAAAAACTCATTTCAGTCTTATTTAAGGTTTGTTGGTTTTGAAATGAGATCAATTAATAAACCTTTAAGGCAGCCTCTACCTTAATACTATAAATTATTAGCAGGCATTCTAAGTAGGTAAACCAGTATGCCCTCATCAGATTCACACATGAACTATGTAAATCTGAATAGGGTGATTTATACTAGACCAGTGTTCTTTCAACTTTCATCTGAAACATAACAACATGGCCATTTTGGTGGGGGTTTTTTGTTTGTTTTTCTTTTTTAAAAAAGTTTTTTTTTAAGTCTACTTCTAAGTAAAATTTCTCCTTTTCTGAGTTCTCTAATTTTTCCCATATTTAAAAGTACATCACTATTCAGCTCCCTTACAGTCAAATAAGATTATTATTATTTGAAAAGGAAGGCTTAATGTTCAGTAATTGAGTAACATTACATAGTTTCCGCGACTGTGTAACTTTAACAAAATTCTTGAAAGAAAGCTTAAGACAAATATAGATGTCAGATGAGCAGAGTTATAATTGGATCTGGTTAGGCTTAGTATCTAAATGAATGAGGAAAGGACAGGGCCTATGGCATCAGGAGTTTTGGTTTAAATCTAGACCTGCTGCTCTATATGACTTTGGTCAAGGTACTGAAGTTCTGCAGATGAGCGCTAGTTTCCTCTTTTTAAAAATAAAGGTAACCCTGCCTTCCTGTAAACTTACAAAGTTTAATAAATGTGTGGTAGTAGAGCATAGCGTCTAGCAAATTGTTTGTGCTTAACAAATATTTCCTCCCAACTGCCTCCCCACCCCCCGCCACCCTTTCCTCTCTGCCCGTGTCTCCACACCACTTCCCTCTTCTGCCTCTCTCCTTTTCATGTTAAGATGATTTTTTTGCCCCAAGTACCTTGGGACTATTAAGTTTTTACAGATACAAATTCTTGGCTTTGGAAAATCTTCCCTAGGGTATAATGTAGCCCAGGTTTTATAAATGGGTTTTTTAGAATTGCAAATCCTCCCTAATTTAAGAGGAAAAAAAATAAGCAAGATTTCTTTACCTGGATGGTCCTCATGGGGTCTGTGAACTCCCACAAAATACACACAAAATTTCACGTATGCTTACCTTTCGTTATCTGAGAGGAGTCTGTGACACCTACTCCCAGTTTGAGGAATCCCAGTTCTGTTGAAATAACAGAGTGAAAGTCACTGTCAAAATAGCATCACTTAGAATTCCTTGGCGTTAATAAAAGATACACAAACTTAGAAACAATGATGTTAATATTTTCATTTTAGGAAAATGGAGCTATGTCTGTCTTGAATTTCTAGTTCAGAATTCCTCATAGAAGAGTGCTAGCAGACTTCTAACAGTTATTAGCTTGAATGAACCTGTATTCTTCTCTTGTGAAATAAAGCAAACTGACAGCTTCTGCTTTTTGCTGAAGCCTATCGTTCCAGAGAAAAAGCCTTGAGGCAGACTTATATTTCAGTGGCTTTTTCCCCTCTGTGGTTATTACATAAATATATTAGCATGATGAAAGTTCAGAGATAAGGAAAATCTGAAATTTACTGAGCAAACCATTTGTTTTGCTGGATAGGGGAGAAAAATCTAAGTCTGAAAATTGAGTTTTTTGAGCTGTCTCCTAAATTGTTTAAGTATATTTTTAGACATTTATAGGGAAGACTTTGGTTCTGATGGAACCTGGATATATATTACAGTTTGCGTGTTCTTTATTTTTTTTTTAATTCAGTGCTTTTATGTATAATAGGAGTTCATTTAAGTAAAAAATGGCACGTGGAGGGAGGTACTTAATTATATTAAAAAATTGTTTGACCTCTAGTTTGTAGTATAAATTGTAGGACACCTAGAAAGAAATTTGGTAGATTCTAATGAAAGATTTTAGCATTCTAATTTTATGAGGGCCATCTCATTTCTTGTGTTCCTGGTTATATCTGGATCTAGTGAGAAGGGGAGCCACAATTTGAGTTTTGGCCTCACTGAAAATATGGTATGCCTTATTCTGACTTTCTTCATATTGACTGATCTTAAGACCATAAAATTCTCATATTTTATATCCCAAAGGAATGTCTTTTAGAAAGGCCTTATACTCGCTGTCGTTAGGAGCCTCAGAGTTCTCTTCTGATTATGTGGAGAATTTTCCTTTAAAAAAATATAATTGTGGGGTATTTGGAATTTACCATAGAATTATAAAATCTTATCTCTGATTGGTCATAAAATTTTAAAATAGTTGATCTATGCTTGGTAACAGAATCATAAGTTGTATGTTATGAAAAATTTGAAATTATAAGAAAGAAGTTTAAAACAACTTAATTTGTGTTTTCTCCTAGGTCAGCTGCCTATAATCTTCTGTGTGCCTTAACTTGTACCTTTAATTTAAAAATTGAGGGCCAGTTACTAGAGACGTCAGGTTTATGTATCCCAGCCAACAACACCCTCTTTATTGTCTCTATTAGTAAGACCCTGGCAGCCAATGAGCCACACCTCACCTTAGAGTTTTTGGAAGAGTGTATTTCTGGATTTAGCAAATCTAGTAAGTAATGATCTTTTTTTTTAAATACTAACAACGATTCTAAGAAGATTCAAAGACAGTCCTTTGATTTCAAAATTGTCAGTGAAATCTTTAGTGTATTTCCACTTCTTATTTTTATTTTTTGTCTTACTGAAGAAACTTCATGGTAGATCACATTGAGAAATCCACAAAAAATTTGGCAATACATGCACAATGGGAAGATTTTGATATCTTCTGTGTTTCTGCACCACTTACAAAGTATTTTTCGTACCGTGTTTCACATTAGTGAATTTCTCATCTTAGCAAGTTATTCCAAATGTGTAAAATATCCATGTTGTCTCCTTGATTTTAGGGAAGTAGTCATTTTCTCTTTACTTCAGGTTGAATTTGAACTGTGATTTTATTGTTTATGTATAGTTCATGGAGAATGCAGTGGCACAAAATACAACGTCCAGAGTCAACTCCTGACTTGGCTTTCATAAACGTAAATTTAAGATCTATTCTTTATGTCTATCCATATTCAGACCCTGTAGTAATATAAATGTTGCTCTTCTCCCAGCTTATTTCCTGACATGTTCTTCCCTTCCCTTTCTCTCCCCATAATACATAAAACTTTTTAATACACTCAAACACGTTTCTTGACTTTTCTGTGTTAATTGAAAGCTTTGGAAATTCAGTAAGACCAGATCACTGTGTATTTTTACAGCAAGAGATGTAGGATTATAACTCTAAAAAGAAAACATGCAAAACTGACAAGACAGATATAAAGCTTTATTAAAAAAAAATATTAACAAAGGTTTGAGTGAATGGACACATGTATTGTGTTCCTGGAGGAACAGTTCTTATCAGATTGTTGTGATTCAGTTCAGTCCTTTCAAAATAGCTGTGAGAGTTGAGGATTAAGAATGAGGTAGAGCTTTAAATGATTATGCTATGCATTTCATTTGAAAATACAATAGCTATGGAGAAGGAAATGGCAACCCACTCCAGTATTCTTGCCTAGGAAATCCTGTGGACAAAGTCAGCCTGCTGGGCAACCGTCCATGGGGTCGCAGAGTCGGACACAACTTAGCAACTGAACACAGTACCTAAAACAGTGCTTGGCAAATGATATCTTATTGTCGAACTAATCAGTGAACTGGATTTAAAATCCTGGAGTTATTTAGTGGTATCAACATAAAAGACCTGCAAAGTTTTTCTTAGTTTTGACATAAATGTTCTATTTCAGTAAACTCTCAATTTTTAACCTAGAAAAAAAGAAAATACAATAGCTAAGAAAATATTGAAAGGAAAGAAAAACTGAGAGGAGCTTGTAGTCAAAGCTAAGGTTTTTCCAGTAGTCAAGTATGGATGTGTGAGAGTTGGACCATAAAGAAAGCTGACCGCTGAAGAATTCATGCTTTGACTTGGTGTTGGAGAAGACTGCAAGGAGATCAAACCAATCAATCCTAAAGGAAATAAGTCCTGAGTATTCATTGGAAGGACTGATGCTGAAGCTCCAATACTTTGACCACCTGATGCAAAGACCTGAGTCATTAGAAAAGTCCCTGATGCAGAGAAAGATTGAAGGCAGGAGAAGGGGACAACAGAGGATGAGATGGTTGAATGGCATCACCAACTCAACGGACCTGAGTTTGAGCAAGCTCTGGGAATTAGTGATGGACAGGGAGGCCTGGTGTGCTGCAGTCCATGGAGTCGCAAAGAGTAGGACACAACTGAGTGACTGAACTGAATAGTAATTAAAATGAGTATTCAAAAATCAGCAATCAGATCACTTTAAGAGAAGCATATTGATAAAGAAGTAACACGGACTAATGGGGGAAGATTAAATCACTTCAGAAATGAGGAGGGGCTGAGAAATGAATTAAGTTGGGTCTTCATCTTAACCCCAAACCACAAGATGATGCTGAAATAAGTTTTAACTTTTTTTTAAGAATTGAATATAAAAACTGGAACCATGTAAGAAAGAGGATTGAAGCAAGAAAAGTAATAGATTAAAACAAAGGAAATGGTGAAAGTTCACTAACAAATTTGAAGAAATTCAAACTGAAAGAATTGTTCAGTCGCTCAGTCGTGTCCAACTCTTTGCAACCCCATGGACTGCAGCATACCAGGTCTCCCTGTCCTTCACCATCTCCCGGAGCCTGCTCAAACTTGTGTCCATCGATTGGTGATGCCATCCAACCGTCTCATCCTCTGTCATCCCCTTCTCTTCCTGCCTTCAGTCTTTCCCAGTATCGGGGACTTTTCTAATGAGTCAGTTCTTCACATCAGGTGCCCAAAGTCTCGGAGCTTCAGTTTTAGCATCAGTCTTTCTGATGAATATTCAGGACTGATTTCCTTTAGGATTGATTGGTTTGATCTCCTTGCAGTCCAAGGGACTCTCAAGAGTCTTCTCCAACACCACAGTTAAGAAGCATCAGCCCTTCAGTGCTCAGCCTTATTTATAGTCCAACTCTCACATCCATACTTGACTACTGGAAAAACCATAGCTTTGACTATATGGACCTATGTTGGCAGGCAAAGAAAGATTTTTAAAAAATGCAGTGTTGATGTCTTTGGAGTTGTGAACATGAGTAACTCTTCTGGAAAGTAGTTTGTACATGGATATGGAGAACCTTAAGGATGTTTACAGCTTTTGGACTCATTCCTAAGGAATTTATCCTAAGGAATTAATGTCCATATGTTTATCATAGAATTATTTTTTATTTAGATTTTTAAAATTCAGGTATATATTATCATCAATAAAGTGCCAAAATCTTAAATAAACAATCTGATTAATTTTTGCATGTGAGTACATTACAAAACCCTCTCCCAGATCAAGATACGGAACATTTCCAGCATCCAGAAATTTCCTCTCTGGCAGTCCATTGCCTCACCAACAGTAACCACTGTTATCACCTCTGTTGCCAGAGATTTATTTTACATACTTTTGTGCTTCACTAAACATTACTTACAATAGCAAAACGCTGAAGCAGTCTGGAATTAAACACCAAAGAACCAATTACATTATTCTTCTATGTAATCTTCATATCATGAAATAATATGAGGCCATTAAAAATATTTTTGGTACAGAATTTCAATTTGGGAAGATTAAAATGTTCTGAAATGGATGGTGGTGATGGTTGCACAACAATGTGAATATACTTAATTCCTGTGAACTGTACACTTTAAAATGGCATGTTTCATGCTATATATATATATATGTGTGTGTGTGTGTGTGTATATATATATATATACACACACACATATATATATATAAAAACATGATTTAAAAATGCTTTGGGTACTCTTGGTGAAGTTATATAGAGGAATCTTTGCATTAATTTTGTATCTTTTTGTAAGTTCGAAGTTACTTCAAAATAAAAAGGTACAAGATGTTCTTCCTTGGAAAATTTTTAATGTTGAGTAAATCTCAGTATAATATATAGTGAAATAAACATTCAGAGCATACTGTGTGCAGAAACCAACACAATATTGTAAAGCAACTATCCTCCAATTAAAAATAAATTTAAAACATATTCTGTATGTAGCATAACCCTAATTTTTCTGGAGGAGTTGGGATGGGTTACATGTGTGTAACCCATGAATATACAGTAACTCTGCATAGATTTGAAAGCCTATGGAGAGGTCAAGTGATACACCAATATATTGGTATCCAATTTCATTTTTATGGTGATACTCTCTTTTTATCAAAGTTCCTATGATTACCAATGTTCCTTTTAAAATGAGAATAAAATGAGAATATTTTTAACTAGAAGAGAAGCTATTAAAAGGGAGAAAAGTAATATAAAACTTTTCAAAAATTGGCTTAATGACTTTGGAGATTACTTTCTTTAAGGCTTGTTCTCTTTCTTCATCTCTCTCTTCAGTAATATATTTGCCAAGTCTCTTTTCTCCAGGCCTGATTTTAGGTTATGGTCTTTACCTTTTACCTTTTTTCTTCCCAATCGTTTGTTTTGAAATAATTGTTGATGTCATTTTCGTGGACCATCTGTGCTAATAATGTAATTTTTTCCCCCAGGTATTGAATTGAAACACCTTTGTTTGGAGTACATGACTCCATGGCTATCAAATCTAGTACGTTTTTGTAAGCACAATGATGATGCCAAGCGACAGAGAGTTACTGCAATTCTTGATAAGCTGATAACAATGACCATAAATGAGAAACAGATGTATCCATCTATTCAAGCAAAAATATGGGGGAGCCTTGGGCAGGTATTGAGTTTGCTCAAATATTTATCTAGTACCTCCATGGTGCAGATATTTATCTGATACCCACATTGTGCAACGCACTGCACTAGAGATATAGCTATAAAAAAAGACAGTCCCCTTTTTCAAAAAGCATGCCAGACACCCACCTAACCCCTGATCCACTTCAGAACTATAGGAGTCTGTGTCTCAGAGCCAGAGAAAAACTAATTATTCTAGCACTCTTCTCCATAGCATTATTACAGTTGCCGCACAGAATCCATGATGTGCAGAACCCACAGGTGTTGAGGGCCAACTGTACTATGCCATTTCTTAAGTGAGGGACTTTGATATCTTCAGGGGGTCCTGGAACTAATCTCCATGGACACCAAGGGATGGCTGCATGTAGAATTTAACTGTGAAAATCTGATATTGTTTCTGATAAGTAGTGCCTTATATTATATTCTAGTATCCTGTCTACCACAGGTGTCAGTAAATGTTTGCTAATGATGTTATTTGGGCCTCTGGCTCTCACTTATAGTTCTATTTTAAGAATGCCAATATTAAAATAGTATAATGCAATTTCTATGTGACAAGAATTGTGCTATCATTTCTTCAAAGTAATCACTTAAGGAGGCAATACCCTTATTCAGATAATGTTGTGAATCCTCCACATTATTTTAAATGACCTTGGAGCCAGTTTTGTAGCTCTACAAAACATTTCAGTACTTTGATGTCATTTCTTTTATTTTAAAATAATTGTACTTTATACTGCTGATACATTATTGTCTTAGAGAACAGAGGTGCTTTAAAAGTGAATGAAAATAATATATGTAGAGATTTAGAATTTTTGAATACCAGTCCTGAAGGAATTGAGTGACTGTTCTGATCCTTTTCTGGATATTTTATGATAAATTTCTGAAAAGTCTCTAAATAAAACCTAGTGTTTTGGAGGCCTCAGGTAAAACAGAATTTTCATATTGATTGGATTGCTCCTTGAATTATTTTTAAGTTAAAAATTAAGTTGGTAGAATGGCTAAAACATAAGTTAATCTTCCTCTTCCACTAGATTACAGACCTCCTTGATGTTGTACTGGACAGTTTCATCAAAACCAGTGCAACTGGTGGCTTGGGATCAATAAAGGCTGAGGTGATGGCAGATACCGCTGTAGCTTTGGCTTCTGGAAATGTGAAATTGGTTTCAAGCAAGGTAATCACTTTTCCTTTGCCTTCTGGGCTATGGTTTGATGTATCTGTTTGTTTTGTTTTTTTATCAGGAGGTTTTCTGTTTTATAACAATCATTTTAAGAAGAAATTTTTTGTGATAAAACTTTCTATCTCCCTTTTTTTAATTTTGCTTCTTTACAGGTTATTGGAAGGATGTGCAAAATAATTGACAAGACATGCCTATCTCCAACTCCTACTTTAGAGCAACATCTTATGTGGGATGACATTGCCATTCTGGCTCGCTACATGCTAATGCTGTCCTTCAACAATTCCCTCGACGTGGCAGCTCATCTCCCCTACCTCTTCCACGTTGTTACTTTCTTAGTAGCCACAGGGCCACTCTCCTTGAGAGCTTCCACACATGGATTGGTCATTAACATCATTCACTCTCTGTGTACTTGTTCACAACTTCATTTTAGTGGTAAGTTCCAGGAAAGCAGCGTGTGTTTTTACCAAGTCCTTTCCCCATTTTACACCACCTGATTAGCCTAGATTACCTATTTATTTATTAATATTATGATGCCTTCACACCAAGCTGCTTATTTAGATCTATAGTAATGACATGAAATCGGAGAAGGCACTGGTACCCCACTCCAGTACTCTTGCCTGGAAAATCCCATGGAGGGAGGAGCCTGGTGGGCTGCAGTCCATGGGGTCGCTAAGAGTCGGACACAACTGAGTGACTTCACTTTCACTTTTCACTTTTATGCATTGGAGAAGGAAGTGGCGACCCACTCCAGTATTCTTGCCTGGAGAATCCCAGGGACAGTGGAGCCTGGTGGGGTGCCGTCTATGGGGTCACACAGAGTCGGACACAACTGATGTGACTTAGCAGCAGCAGCAGCAATGACATAAAATACAATCGAAAAGAAAAAGAATGAATTACTTTCATTCCATCTCAAGCCACGGCTGAGACGTTCTATGCACATTTTTCATGGAAACCTAGTAGTTATCACCTAAGCTAAAACTCAGCACTGATTAACAATGTTGCCTTCCTAGTACGAATTTGTAGATAGGGATTTAATTGATGAGCATGAAGCTAATGTACCCAGAGGGTTGATTTAGGGAGCTTTGTTAGGTAATTTGATATGATATTCAAATTTTATAAATTCATAATAAAATATGTGACACTTCAGAATTTTTTTAAAAAAATTATATCTTTAAAGTCTTTACTTGTTCCTTTTCTCTTTTACAGAAGAGACCAAGCAAGTTTTGAGACTCAGCTTGACAGAGTTCTCATTACCCAAATTTTACCTGCTGTTTGGCATTAGCAAAGTCAAGTCAGCTGCTGTCATCGCCTTCCGCTCCAGTTACCGGGACAGGTCATTCTCTCCTGGCTCCTATGAGAGGGAGACTTTTGCTTTGACATCCTTGGAAACAGTCACAGAGGCTTTGTTGGAGATCATGGAGGTATAGAAGGCAAAATGATAAGAAGCTAAACTCATTTTTAAAACTCCACTGGTACTGTATAGAATAAATACTGTTTTATTCTGTTTTGTACTTAACACTTAAATAAAAACATTCATACAGACTGTGTTTAGAATGTTTCTAGAAACATTTATATACATAAATATATTCAGAGTATCTTTTTTTTAGGCATGTATGAGAGATATTCCAACATGCAAGTGGCTGGACCAATGGACAGAACTAGCACAAAGGTATGTCCCAAATTTAAGTTACAAAAGTATGTATACTGTTGAAAAGATAGATATTACTGCATAATTGATATTTTAAATAATTATTCTATGTATTTATATGTATATATACAAGCACAAAAGTTTTCATAAGCTCTTTGAATTTTTTGATTACAGATTTGCATTCCAGTATAACCCATCCTTGCAACCGAGGGCTCTTGTTGTCTTTGGCTGTATTAGCAAACGAGTATCTCATGGACAGATAAAGCAGATTATCCGTATTCTCAGCAAGGTACTTCCCCTTCTCTTCCCAAATATTTGTGGTTCCCAAGTTGTAAAGTATATCTTGAATTTTTCTAAGTGACATTTAAATTTGAATTTAATAATATATCTTATATGTTGTTTATTGAATCTTTAAAAATGGGTTTTGATTATTTATTATAATTCTTTGAAGTGAAGCCTCTCTAGAGAAGATATCTTTAAAAAATTAACTATTTCTTTTGGCAGAAGGTACTCTTAATATTTTATTATAAGCATTTAACTAGATGGTAAGACAAGCCTTAACTTTCTAAGGTGGCTCAGTGGTAAAGAATCTACCTACAATGTAGGAGAGGGAGGTTTGATCCCTGGATGGAGAAGGAAACGGCAACTCACTCCAGTATTCTTATCTGGGAAATCCCATGGACTGAGGAACCTAGTGGGCTACCGTCCATGGGGTTGCAAGGAGTCAGACATGACTTAGCGACTAAACAACAACAACAAAGACTAGCCTTATATAAAATTATGTAATTTGTAATTGCTATAGCAATTCCTGACTTACTATGTTAGAACACACTATAGAAATACTTTTAAAAAAGATTCCAAATGTGTTTACTAGCTACCAAGATCAGCACAGCATTGGAAATAATTCTCGCACTTATTAAATAAGGAATTGTTCCTGAAATAATTCTGAAATTCAGTTTAGGAGTAAATGTTTTGTTTCAATGAAAGTAACATAAAGAATTCTGTTTCTCTAAAAGGCTCTTGAGAGTTGCTTAAAAGGACCTGATACTTACAACAGTCAAGTTCTGATAGAAGCTACAGTAATAGCACTAACCAAATTACAACCACTTCTTAATAAGGTAATTACTGTGTAGAAAATGAGTGCATTTATTTTGGGTGTTAGTGTTAAATGTTATTTTCTTTCAAAGAGTTCAGAAAATAAGATGGATAGAGAAATTATAAAGAAAAAGCTATAGTTAAAGTGGAACGTCTTACCTTAAAATTCAGTTGTTTTATTTACGTTAGAGGAAGAATGAGCATGGAGAGTATGTTCTTAAGTTTTAGGTATTGTTTTATCAGTGCTTAAAGGAAAGATGGATATATATTCTTAGTTCTTTCATCAAGTTGAGCATCTGCTGTGTGCCAAGTACTGTTTTAGGTGCTAGAGATATAATACTGAACAAAGCCAATAAAATTATCTGCCTTCATGGAACTTTTATTCTGGAATGAATGTGAAAGTTGAGGAGTGGCTAGATAATAAAATAATTAAAATACACGATGCGTTAGTTGGTGATCATTATTGTGGAGAAATGTAAAGCTGGGGTAAAGTTCACCTGGTATTCAGGAGTCTGGTGCTAAGTGAGGATAATGTTTAAAGGGAATAAGATAATAGCAGACCCTGTTTCAGGGTGGTCTGAGCTCATCTCAGCGTTGTGACCTCAGGCGGGTCATCTGTATAACATCTGGACATTATGTTTCCACATCAATAAATTGACTAAGTAATGGCATAGTATTATCTTCCAACTCTAAAGTTGTATTCTGTGAATTGAGTACAAAGATATGCCAGATTGAGAGAGATTACAGAAAAATAAAGACCTGTATATTCCTGGTATTGAGCTCTATGTTCTACAAACATTCTAAAATGGCCAAATTGGGGTTCTTTTGATATTCCAAAATTGATATTTTTGTGTGCACAGTTAGAAAAAGACACTGTGCAATCCTAACTGTAAGGTCAAACTGAATGGAATGTGTCTGGCCCAGATGCTTTTTGCCTTGCAGCTCTTCTGCCTCCTGCTTCTCACCTTTCCCCAGCAGAGAAGGATAAAAAAAATCAGAAGTGATTATAGCTCCCTTACGGTGAAACCTGATACAGGGAGAAATTAATCATCCTCGATGCTTACCTATACACCCTGGATCCGAACAGAATTTACGGGTTTAGCGAAGGACTTTCCCAATCCCAGTCAGGATCCGCTGGGATTTGTTAAGGAATTTTAATTGACCATCTGGACCTACGAGCCTAGGTTTTCATATCTGTATCAACTAATGCAGCTGTTAGTTTCTGAAAGCAAATCAAGGGAATGACTAGAGAAAGCAGGGTGAAAATACCCCTTAAAGGACTTTGAATCACATAGTGCAGAAGCTTGCACCAAATACAAGGAATTAGCTCAGAAATTACTCAAACCTACCTCAGAGCTTTCTCCAAAAACCATAAATGGACAAAGATTCAACAGTGCAAGCAAAGATTGGATGAATCAATCCAAACTATTATAGAAGATTGGGGGGAAAAAGCTCTTAAGCAATATGCTGGCTTGACATTTGAATCATTCTCTAACAACTAAAATGATCCTTTTGCTTAACTCCACCTTTAAAGAAGGCTTAGATGAGGATTTAGCTACTCTTGTCAAAAAGATAGTCCAAGTTGGTCTGAGTTACACACAAAACACTCTTGTTACACTGGCTGGCCAACTTTTCAAAACCATTACAAAAAAAAGAAAAGGGGGTATCTATGAAAATTAGAACCTTTAATTGCACCAATTTATTACCCAATGCCAGTAGAAAATTAACTGACCCCCAACCAATTTAATTCCCAAAACAGTAGAGAAAGCTTGATGGAAAAAAAAATCTCTCTTTAGAATTCTTGTCCTGAGGGCAATAACTCCTACTAGGAGAACCTGATTTTCCCTCCCTGTCCCCTGAGACCCAGAGCTCTCTGGATCACTTATCTAGACTGTCTCTTAATTGCTGAAACTGGGCGGGGGAAGAAGCCTTTTAAATTTCATTATTCCAACTTATTTACATTTTGTTTTATATTGTCATATCTGATTCATGACTAAGTTTAGAAAATGAAGGTATATCTCTCATTGTGTCTGTCTGGATATATGTGTGTCTCAGTATGTTTCTTTGTCTTTGGATAATATTGCTGAGGTTAATTTGTAAAATGAGCTCTAACCTAACCAGCCTAAAGAAAAATAAGCACTTGCAAATCGAGCAGTTCTAAATACAAGAGAAATTAACCTAAGTGGATTTCAGGTTCACGTGAATTAAGAAATATTCAGTATTAAGTACCTGGTATTAATATTTGTTGATCTAATTAATATAGACATGCTTAAAATATTAAGCATAATATTTTCATTATGCCTAGGTTTAATACGTTAAATAAAATCTTGTTATATCTGTTAAAATGTGTAAGCAAGCAAAGTAACTCAACTGAAGGAGCTTCTAAGGAGAGCAAGTGTAAATGAGATAGGAACTTCTAGATAAACTCTATTAAGGGGCTACCCCATGGCTCAGCTGGTAAAGAAACGCCTGCCAGTGCAGGAGAAGCAGGTTCGATCCCTGGGTTGGGAAAATTCCCTGGAGTAGAAAATGGCAGCCCACTCCAGTATTCTTGCCTGGAAAATCTCATGGACAGAGGAGCCTGGTGGGCTACAGTCCATGGGGTCACAGAGAGTCAGACACGACTGAGCGCACACACATGATTTCTTGTATACTGCAATGTGTTTTGATGGGACGGTGGTGTATCTTACTAACCTGGAGTGCGTCTCCCCTACCTAGGACTCCCCTCTGCACAAAGCCCTCTTTTGGGTTGCTGTGGCAGTGCTGCAGCTCGATGAGGTCAACTTGTATTCAGCAGGCACTGCACTTCTGGAACAAAACCTGCACACCTTAGACAGTCTCCGAATATTCAATGACAAGGTAAACAAGCTTTCGGTTGGTGTTTCTAAATTATGCATGTTAGAGCGTCTCCTTTTTTTTATTGTTGTCTTTTAAAATTAGAAGAGATCCATCTTTAAATATGAATTTCTGTGTAAATGGTTGTGAATATAATTCCTTACTAGCTCATAAAAATGGTTTAAACTTTGCATACATTTTTATATAAAAATAGCAAAACACAGTACTTGCCCAATATTGGTAAACAGAAAAAGGATAAAAATATTGAGTAATAATAATAGCTACCTTGCTAGGCTCTATGCTGTCTTATGCACTGTACATTCGTTAATTGTGATTTCATAACCTAAGGGTAAAGGTTAGCATTCCCCACCCCTACTTCACTTCATGAAGAAATAATCTAAAAATAAGCTTACTTTTATTGAATCATGGTACTTAATGAGAAATAGGTATAATTAGAAGCAGATAAGGAGTTTGGAGGAGTCTAAAGGAAACTTTTGGACACTTAATTATACTAGTCTTTTGTTTGCTTAATGCCACTTTAAAATATATTAATACCATCACCACCCCTCTTAACACCGTCTTGATTGAGATTGGATTTTGGTTTACAGAGTATAGTAAAAGAAATACAATAGTAAGAAATTATATTTGTTTTGTCTTTGGAGAAAAAAAAAAGAGAAGAGTCTAGGAGAAAAGAGAGGAATTTTAAGATAAATATGTGTGTATAATAGGGTGAAACAGATTACCAGCCCAGGTTGGATGCATGAGACAAGTGCTCCGGCCTGGTGCACTGGGAAGACCCAGAGGGATCGGGTAGAGAGGGAGGTGGAGGGGGTGGGGACCGGGATGGGGAATACATGTAAATCCTTGGCTAATTCATTTCAATGTATGACAAAAACCACTGCAATGATGTAAAGTAATCATGATTATTTTTAATAGAGTCCAGAGGAAGTGTTCATGGCAATCCGGAACCCTCTGGAATGGCACTGCAAACAAATGGATCATTTTGTTGGACTCAATTTCAACTCTAACTTTAACTTCGCACTGGTTGGACACCTCTTAAAAGGTAGAGGCCTTGTGTCAAAATATTTTTATGAAATAGTATCAAGAAGCCAGAAGTAACTAAAATAATTGAGTGCTTGATATAATTTGGCTCATATGTCTTATTTAAATGCAAACTATGTCTTAGT
The DNA here is from genome assembly GCF_023699985.2 of Odocoileus virginianus. Classification (NCBI taxonomy): domain Eukaryota; kingdom Metazoa; phylum Chordata; class Mammalia; order Artiodactyla; family Cervidae; genus Odocoileus; species Odocoileus virginianus. The sequence goes on along the minus strand of NC_069690.1, from coordinate 17,521,530 downwards.
GAGTTATGTTTTGTTTAGTATGTATTTTAATAGAGTCTAACTTCTCTATCAAATACCAGATTTCCTTTAGAAAGCAAACGAGTTGATTGTTACACAGTTTCTAAGTACTGAACCTTCTAATAGCTATTTTATTAGTTAATGATACTTAAGTATCTTTTTGGTTATCAAAATAAGACAGATTACAAATTAATAAATCTTATTTGAGTAACTCATGTTAGAAATTTGAGATTTGACCAGAGATTGTCTTAACTTGTTACTAATTTACTGCTGTTCAGTACTGTTATTACATACCATAGGACCTCGCCCTCTGGTCCCCATTCTCCCACCTCCACATTTCTATATTACTTACAGCAGTGATCTCCAGTTATTCCTCAGAGTGAGCTCATTCACTCGCTCACCTGACTTTACTCCCTACTTCTGACTTCACTGAATGTTAGCTTCGGTTTATTAATCTGGTACAGGCATGGCCCAAAACTGCAGTTAACAGAAATGGCATATAGGGTGAGTCAGAAGCAAAAGCAGTATAAAGTATGGCCTGGAATAAGGAGCTAGCATGAATTGCTGGTTTTAGATTTGGCCAAAATTAGAGACTCAAGCTAGAACTTGAATCTGCAGTGTTGTATCAATTTAAATGATTGTTAGGCTTGAGGGATCATAGAGGTTCCCCCAGATTTTTAACCAGGTACACACACACACACACACACACACACACACACACACACACACACACTGGTGTGAATGTATGCATTTTATTTCACCACCTTATGAAATCTTGTCAAAAAAATATTGGCAGTTTTAATCTCTAAAGTGAATAGGGATTGCTTAAAAGATATTACACTAACTACAAGATACCAAGAAATGAATTGCAACGAGGCTGATAAAGCACTTGCTTATTCTGTATTTCTAAAGGAATATGAAATATTTCCAATGTACAAATTCCCTATTTTAAATGGAGTTGCATTAGTGATTAAAAGCTGTCCAAAGATCAAACTTACCCTAATCAACCCATTTCTTTGACCTTTGAGAGCATATAGTCCCAATATCATAAGGCTTCTTCCTTTAACTAGAAAAAAAATAAGTGATAAAACCCTGTTTTCAAAGCATGTCTTAAGACAAACTATGATAATAGGTTTTTTAAAAAATCCTTGTGCTGTTGTAGGGAATAGAAGATCTGAAACGCTTATTATCTTTCCTTATTTTCCTCTCCCTGAGGTGCCTTCGTGTTCTAGGGAGCATTATTCTGTTCTGCACATTTTTGGTGCTTAATCCTATATGTAATTAATTAACTGTTCACATATGTGTATATTTTACCTTCCCCAGTGGCTGGTCTCAGAAGACAGGAGTTACCCCATATATACTTCTCTTCTTTGCAGAGTTGCTAGTCACAGAGTAAGAATTCAACAAATGCTTACTGGAAGAAATAATTAACTTCTTGTTTGTTTTTATTTTTTCTAGGGTACAGGCATCCTTCACCTGCCATTGTCGCAAGAACAGTCAGAATTTTGCATACACTACTAACTCTGGTTAATAAACATAGAAATTGTGACAAATTTGAGGTGAATACACAGAGCGTGGCTTACTTGGCAGGTAAAAACAGAAAGGAGACAAAATTAATCTTACAGGTGGCGCTAGTGGTAAAGAACCTGCCTGCCAGTGCAGGAGATGTAAGAGACAGAGGTTTGGTCCCTGGAGGAGGGCATGGCAACCCACTCCGATATTCTTGTCTGGGAAATCACATGGACAGAGGAGCCTGGTGAGCTATAGTCCATAGGGTCACAAAGAGTAGGACATACCTGAAGTGACTTGGCATGCACATATATTTCTAAGGACCACAGAAAAGGTACAGACACCTATGGGTCCTGTAAAGAGTTCACAGCTCAGTCCCGTGGTATTGGTTAAAATTTGGAAAGTTTGCCAAAACATTTTTCCTTATAAAAGAATTTGCATTAGTATATGAATGTGTTCTCTTGTCATCTTTGGTTCACGACACTACATAACTCCCTGTTGTCTGTCATAAAATCTAAATGCCTGAGCCTAGCATCTTGAAGGAGAAGGAAATGGCAACCCACTCCAATATTCTTGCCTAAAGAATCCCATGGACAGAGGAACCTGGTGGGCTCTATAGGGTCGCACAGAGTCGGACACGACTGAAGCGACACAGCAGCAGCAGCAGCATCTTGAGCCCTGAAGCAGCCCTCCTGATCCTGTCCTCTTTCTCTAAATGTCACAGGCTCATTTTTTATTTCCTTTCGAAATGGATGGGCTTTTTTAAGCTAGTCTACTTGCCACCCACTAGAAGTGCCTTTTTGTCTCTTTAATATTCATTCCTGATGCCATTTGTTTTGCCTAGACTGTCTGCCCCTCCCTTCCTTCCATTATACTGTCCTCGCTTGCTCTTGCCCAGTTTGTGTTTCTCCTTTCAGCAATACTTAGCACTTATATGTAACAGCTTTTGAACATAGTCTTTTTTTTCAATTGGAGTCTAATGATTTATAGTGTTGTATTCATTTCTGCTGTACAACATAGTGAATCACATACATGTAGATATATTCACTCTTCTTAGGATTCTTTTCCCATAGAGGTCATTACAGGGTATTGAGTATAAACATAGTCATCTGATGGAAAGTGCTGATTCCCAGTTTAGCAGACTTCACTTTGTAGCAACTTTTTTGAGTCATTTGACCTTGAGCAAATAATTTAACATTTCAAAGTATTTTTCTTTACCTAAGAAATGGACATTATAGTCCTGGCCTGCTGACCTTTTATGTTTGTTGATGTCAAATATACATTAAAGCATTGGACTATATAGGTACTGTTTAATGTTTACATGCAGCCTTCCAAAACAGATGGTAAACCCTTAAAGATAAACAAATCTGTCCTAAGGGTTTATACCCTTAAACTTTAACTCTCCAAGACTCTCTACATGCATGTTTAATAGCTGTTACTCTCTTTAGGAGCTTATAAGAAGTATATCCTATTTTAAATCATATTTGTGATTTATTAAATTGTTAAATCTTCCTTCTTGTTTTTTTTTAGCTCTACTTACAGTGTCTGAGGAAGTTCGAAGTCGCTGTAGCCTAAAACATAGAAAGTCTCTGCTTCTTACTGATATTTCAATGGAAAATGTTCCTATGGATACATATCCCATTCATCATGGTGACCCTAGCTATAGGTAAGTGGGCTTCTCCTCCCATAATTACATAATTTCATCAGGTTTTGATTTTCTGTGCCAGTGGAGTCAAGTAGCAGAATAATCCAGAAGGTAATATAGAAGGGAAACTAAAGATAATCAAGGAAGAATGTAAATCAAAACTCATTTTATAAATGTACGATATTTTATGTGGGTTAGTAGTGAGAAAGTTCTTCTTACCTATTTGTGCTAATTAGTTAACATTACTTTGTCTCTTTTTAAGCACAAGTCAGTTGAATGATGAAGAGATGATCTTGAAAGTATCAGACTGTAGGAGAAGGCCTAGGAAAACCTAAAGTGAAATATAAGCAACATTACAAGCTTAATGATAGAAAACTGAGGTGTACAGATTTGTAAAAAGATATATATGCCAACATATTTATGTATTTACTCATATCACACTAAAGTTACTAAAAATTTTTCTATAGTGCAGATTTAGTTAAGATAATCAAATTATATTTGCTGTCATGTGTGGCTTTGGGTAGCATGTTTTTCACTAAAACATAGAGAAATTCCATAAAATTGGCACTATTTGGAGTTCCTTTATATTTTCAGTTAATGGTACCTTTAAGTGTTAGGTACAGTGTTGAACATAGGAAAATAATCATGTCTTTGTAGAGCTTGTATCATTAAATTTATCAACATCCCACTTTTTAACAAAAAGCTCTTGGCATTTTCCAACAGGTGTTAACAATGTATGCAGAAGCTTTCCAGGCATACTTGGTTTTCAGTAGTCTTCTCTTTAGTCATTCCTGTGATTATATTTATTTGAGATAATGCTCTTTTTGTCATGGAAAGTAAAAAGTGAATTTGCCTGTGTTCCCCGTGGTTTTTAAACCAGTGGTACAATTGCCTATTTAGACTTGATTTTCTTTTATTAAAAAATGAATGCAGTACAGTTAAGTTGAGCATTTGTTGAGTATCTGCTATGTATAAGATGTCATGGCAAGAAAGTGGATACCTCCTGGAGATAAATTAAGAGTTTGTTCTCCAAAGTGCTTTAAAGTACAGTTTTAAAATTAATTAATCACTGCCATTGGGAAATAGAACAGCCAATTAGAAGGGCCAAGAATGCTTGTTTTTGTCATCATGTTTATTGATTCTTCTCAATTGTTTTAATCTCTCAGGACACTAAAGGAGCATCAGCCGTGGTCCTCTCCCAAAGCTTCTGAAGGGTACCTTGCAGCCAGCTATCCACCTGCGGGCCAGACCAGTCCCCGAGCCAGGAAATCTATGAGCTTGGACATGGGTCAGCCTTCTCAGGCCAACACGAAGAAATTGCTTGGTTAGTTTATCTAAATTATATAGAAATTTTTAGAGTTGTTTTTAAAAATAGTCAGATACTTTCACTCTTGGAAAATTATTTGAAGCTCTTAAAGATTATCAAAATTTTCTGTTTTTGATGCAGCAAAGTTTTTGATGCCAGTGATAAGAGAGTTTGATAGATCAGTTAAGCCATATCAGTTAAGACAGAAGAATGAGAATGAGATCTCGAAACAGTTTGGGGGGGATTCTTAGACTAAATATTGTGGCTGTACTTGTTTTATTCTGCCTTGGCCAGGCAGCAGGTGAATGAGAGTAGGAGAGACATTAGGTACTCACAGAAAAGGAAGAGTCTCACAGCATTCAGATGCAGGGCCTTTAACGATATATTTTCCAAAATTATCGTCTGTGGACAGAATATATCAATATGCTATGAAATGTAATAATACTATTTGCCATCTTTTCTTAAAAAAACAAAAAGGTAAGAGTTTTTGATTATTGTATTTTTTTATTACTCTAAGAAGATAGAATTCTTGAAAATTAAAACTGCTCTTTTATATCAACATTTGCCCATGAGAAATACACCTAAAATGCTGTGAGACCCTTTCCCTTTTCAAAAGCTGAAGTAAATAGTGAAAGAACCCACTGATCCCGCCTCACCACATATTGAATACAAAGGTGCTCTTATACAGCTTTGGCTAAGGAAGTATAAAATAAGTAACCTGCCAATAAACCATGAGAGAAATTGAAACCGTGAATGTTAATCACTATGACTAGTCACATAGGACTGTAATCTTTTGTTTGAGTTTCTTTCTGTTTATACTTTGCCATAAATAATGTTCTAGGAGTTTTCTGGTTACTTCGTGTTTTGTGATTCTCAATTTTCATGCCAAGGATGTTGTAAATGAAGAACTAACTTCAGAGAAAATGCAGTATTGAATTCATTCAACCCATGTGCTAGATGAAAAAGTTACATAGTCTTTGCCCTTGGGGAAGCTCATAGTTTGATGGCTAAGACAGTATCATATAATTGCAACAGCATCCCTGGGTGCCATTAAATACATTTTGATGAGGGAAAACTGAGGATTGGGGGAAATTAGGAAAAGCTACAGAGGGGAGGTAACATTTAAACTGGGTCTTGAAGATTTGATACCTGTTTGCCAGATAGACACAGGATAAGGAAGGCATGCATCAGGAGAGGTGGGAATAGCATGAATAAGGCAAAGTCAGGAGAAGCAATGGGGCAGGAAATGAGGCTTGAGAAGGCTTGGAACTAGTCTGTAGGAGACTTTGTGCCATGTTAAGAAATTTAGCCTTTTCATGTATCCAGCAGGGATCTTTAAATAGGGAAGGGACATTATGAAATTTTATTTTTAGGAAAGGTTTTTGGCTACAGTATGGAGAAAGGGAAATTTTTTGGCAAGGGAATCATTTAAGAGATTGTTACAGCAGTCCAAGCAAAAAATGGCATAGGCCTACACTAAGGCAAGAGCAATGGAAGATGGAGAAAAGGGATCAGCTTTGGGACTTCAGTTCAGTCCGACTCTTTGCGACCCCATGGACTGCAGCACACAGGCCTCCCTGTCCGTCACCAACTCCCGGAATTTACTAGGGCCTGACTATACGGGCCAGGTAGGGCGGGAGAAGGCCGAGAAAGATGTCAAAAGTTTCTGGCTTCAAAAATTGTCTGGGTAGTGACTCCGTTCACAGAGATTGGGACTAATAGATTTATAGCACAAAGTAATTCAGGTTGGTTGATAATTTATGTGGACTTCGCTGGTGGCTCAGAAGGTAAAGAGTCCCCCCACAATGCCAGAGACCCAGGTTCAAACCGTGGATTGGGAAGATCCCCTGGAGAAGGGAATGGCTACCCATTCCAGTATGGGATACCTTCAGAATTCTCGGAATGTATATCTAAGAGATAAATGAAAACATACATCTGGAGATCAGGAAGAGAGAAGTGGACAGGTGGCACATTTAGAATTAATTAGCTCATTAGAGAGCTGAAGCTATAGAAGTGAAAGGAGATCTCCCAGGAAGAATGCAGAGTGTAAAGTAAAAAGGAATAATGAAATTTGGTATTTTAACTGGTCACTGACTGAATATCTAGCCTTGTGACTTCAAGCTAATCTCTTAAGTGATGGCTTCCTCAGTTTATAAGTACAGAAAATGAAGAAGTTAGACCTAGATCCTTTGGGCTGTTAAGTTATTTGACCTTGATTTTTATGACTGTTGTGAATTAGTATTGAAACTTGAGGTTAATAGAAGATTAAATTTCTCAAGTGTTCAATTGTCCAGATGTGATTATAGTGGCTTCAGTTCTGGGTTTTAAAAAGTAATACTGTCACAAGTATTCCAGATTTATTCTTAGAGCTGCACCAAGAAAAATAAGAGAATTTCTTATAATACAAAGAACAGAAATATGTAAGTTCCAAATAACCTAATTTCAATACTTTTACTTTAAGAGAAAGTTTTTCAACAGTGATAGAGAACACTATTATAGAAACTCAAAGCCAAATGAATGGTCCTCCTTGCTATTTTTGAAACATTTCCCAGTGTATCAATTATTTAGTACTTTCAGGCATACAGATCCTTTTTTCAGAGCTTGAAGAACTAAAATCAAAGTTTGATTTTGCCTTCATTTGGAAATTCTTCATGTGTTAATGACTCATTTTTGGCACCAGCTGCTGCTGCTGCTGCTAAGTCGCTTCAGTCGTGTCCAACCCTGTGCGACCCCATTGACGGCAGCCCACCAGGCTCCGCCGTCCCTGGGATTCTCCAGGCAGGAACACTGGAGTGGGTTGCCATTGCCTTCACCATTTGGCACCAGCAGAATGCCTTAAATTGAAAAAAGGTGGTTCAGACATAATTGCTCTCTGCTATTAAATAGCGCCTATCTCTGTACTTATTATTAAATATTATTAAATATTATGCTTGCTGGTGGAGTTTGGTTTACCTCCAGTGTAGTGAATGTAATCTCAGTTTGATTTGGACCAATAAGGCACATCCAGTCCTGAAACAGAACAGCTGTTTAGCCAAAATTCCTTAAGAAGATGAAGAAATGTGGAGAAGAGAGGAACTCTGCCCCAAGGATGTTTGAGCTTTCTTTGGGTCCTAAGTGAAAACGCAGACACTTTATGCCCAAACATTTTCTTTTTAGTATATTCCTATTCACAGACACTGTGGTTAATAAACTTCCATATTCTGTAACTTTTGTTTATAGGAACAAGGAAAAGTTTTGATCACTTGATATCAGACACAAAGGCTCCTAAAAGGCAAGAAATGGAATCAGGGATCACAACACCCCCCAAAATGAGGAGAGTAGCAGAAACTGATTATGAAATGGGTGAGAAACAAAGTTAATAATTAATCTAGATCATTGAAAGTAAGGAGGGAGAGTACATTAAAAGCCATATTTGCTTTCTAGCCATTTCTTAGTGTCATTAGGATGAACTATAGAAACATTTGCTCTTTCTCAGAAGATAAGCTGTACAGTCCTTAAAATGCCAAAATCCTGAAATATGTGTGGAAAGTAATCATACATAGGATTGTAAACAGCATCGTAAACAGCTAGCCAGAACTTTCATATATAGATGAATAGTAATTTTGTATGATGTTTATGTTGGTAATTTAAGTGTCTATTAAAAAACTATTGAATTATAGAAGTGACATTAAAATATAGCAGGTGAAATAGTATCTGGTGTGTTGTATTCGATTAATACAGCTGATAGTGTTAATCCATATCTTACCACAGAAACCCAAAGGATTTCCTCATCACAGCAGCACCCACATTTACGCAAAGTTTCAGTGTCTGAATCAAATGTTCTTTTAGATGAAGAAGTACTTACTGATCCGAAGATCCAAGCACTTCTTCTTACTGTTCTGGTAATATTTTTTGCTTTTTATGTTTTTTTTCCTCCGGTCTACTCTTAGAAGGCCCTTAAATATTAAAAACATGAAAGGAAGTCTATATTCAGCTTCTCACCAAAACAGATAAAAATTCAGCCACAAAATAAAATGTTTTTTGTTTACTTTGTTTGCAGGCTACACTGGTGAAATACACCACAGATGAGTTTGATCAACGAATTCTTTATGAATACTTAGCAGAAGCCAGTGTTGTTTTCCCCAAAGTTTTTCCTGTTGTGTAAGTATCTCCACCTGCATTTAACTTTTGTATCTGTCTTGAAGTCAAATGTTTTATAAAAGCTTAGGAAAAGTATCACCCAGTAGTGTTCACTGATTGTGAAGAGGGAAACATGAGGTAGTGGATAGTGATTTTAGCTTAGAGACAGTGGGTTTAATGAGACCTAAGATTTGTTTTGGCCTGTCACTCAGGGCGAACATTTTTTTATCTTGTTGTTTCCATACATTGTTCATTGTGATGAGCATCATTTCCTCACTTAGGAGGAAACTGTTAGATTGCTATTAATGTATTTAAATTAGCATACCTGTTATGGTTTCTTTCTCAGTAGAGATTTTCTTTTTAATCCACAGTTGAATGAAAGCAAAACTGACCTCTTATTTGGGAGATGAATTTTATTCTCTCTTAAGGGATGAAAGCATATTAGCCTCAAAGTGTTCAAATCTAAATAACCCAAAGAAATTTGGGATCCCCTGGAGAAAGAAATGGCAACCCATTCCAGTGTTCTTGCCTGGAGAATCCCATGGACTGAGGAGCCTGGTGGGCTACAGTCCATGGGGTCACAGGAGTCGGACATGACTTAGCAACTAAACCACCACCACTATTCCTAATGTAGTGTCATTATTTCCTTGTTTTTGTTTTTTATTTTATTTATTTTTATTTATTTATTTGGCTGTGTCTGGTCTTAGTGGCAGCACACAGAATCTTTTAGTTGCAGAATGTGGGATCCAGTTCCCTGCTGTGTGCGCGAATGTGTTCAGTTGTGTCCGACTCTTCTGCCACCCCATGGACTGTAACCCACCAGGCTCCTCTGTCCATGGAATTTTCTAGGCAAGTGGAGTGGATTGCCATTTCCCTCTCCAGGGGATCTTCCCGACCCAGGGATCAAACCGTGTCTCTTGAATCTCCTGCATTAACAGGCAGATTCTTTACCACTGAGCCACCTGGGAAGACTTTCTTTTTGTTTAATCTTATTCATAAATTTCAGAGTTTTATGTACTTGGCCCTTGGTTATTTTTATTAATGGAGTGTAGCTGGGTTAGAAATAGTCAGTTTCCTCATAAGTTTAAATTGGATCATAGTCCACTCCCTCCAAGCTAATTTTATGTTCCTTATTTAATCTGATTCAGCATTTATTAACACTGACTAATAGTAAATTTAGTTTTAACTCCTGGGTACATATCAGTAATCAACAGGAAGAGATGGTCCTAAAGCATGCTGAGTGGCTTATAGTAGCCAGCCTTGTCTTGAGCAGACAGTCAGCATGTATAGTTAAGCATAGTTATGTGACTTTACTAGTTGGTTGCTTTTACCATATTTTTCCTGATGACTGTAAACTCAGAACAAAGAAAAACAGAAAAGCAAATACCTTTATATTAGAAAATTTGAAAAAGCACCAGGAAGTAAAAAAGCACTCAGCACCCTTCATTTTTATCACATTGTTCTGGGAAACAATATTTGTTTTCCAGTATATATTTTCATTTAATTTATCTTTAAAATGTTCCTCTGTTGACTTTTTTTTAGGCACAATTTGTTGGACTCTAAGATCAACACCCTGTTGTCATTGTGCCAAGATCCAAATTTGTTAAATCCGATCCATGGAATTGTGCAGAGTGTGGTGTACCATGAAGAATCCCCACCACAATACCAAACATCTTACCTGCAAAGTAAATAAATGTATCGGGAGGATTGTTGATGAACTTGACACAGGCCTGCTGCTAAAGAATACACTAGCTGAAGAATTTCTTAAGAGGAATAGGCTTGTTCATATCTCTCTAGTGTGCCATTTTCTTACTCTTTTAATGTTGTGTTCAGCATGATAACTGGTTGGCAACTTTTTAACTAAAGTTATGTTTTTATACTGAGTGGACTTTCAGTGAGTTTTAGTTTACTTTGATACTCATCCTCAAAAAAATGATTTTACTGTACACGTAGGTTTTATATATCATCAGCTGTATGAATTATTTAATTTCTATTAAGATTAAAAGAGTATCTTGCTTGTTGTAAGAGTAACATTTGATTTGTTGCAGGTTTTGGTTTTAATGGCTTATGGAGGTTTGCAGGACCCTTTTCAAAGGTAAGAAAATATATTTTTCTCTACTGACAAAATGAAAATTTTACTTATATAAGTATGCCTGTTTTAAGAACACACGATGTGCTGAAAACCAGAATGATTCATACAAACACATACATTATTTTTATTAAAAATTTTCTACCTCAAGATTCTTTCCAAGAGGCAATACCTTTAATATGTTTATATACTAGCTTTTACCAAAAAAAAAAAAAAAACAACTAAATTTATGCTTGACTTTTCAGAAAGGTATAATAAACCTCTGTAAACTTTTCTGTCCTCAGTCCCTCATGTAATTGATGACCTTAAGGCACACACTTAGGTATCTTATGATTAGGAAAGATCATTACATATGGCCGAAATCTACCTCATGACCTGAAATTAATACAACGTTATATGTCAATTAAACCTGTTTTTAAAATTACATAATGAAAAAAATTTACCTTGTGAAAACATTTTTTTCCTCTCAAGCTGTTGCATTAGATTCACTCTTCCCTGAAAATATCCTCATGTGGTCCATTCAGTTTGTTCTTTGATTGGCATTTGTTGATATAGTGTGACATAAACAATGTTTTTAATGATTCTCTCTGTATATGCTCTCTTTCCAAATTGATTGAGGTTCCTTGAAGGCAGGACTTCTATTTCTTTCCCTAGTGCAGTGTTCTAGAGATAGGGGTGCTGAATCAATGTAAATAGTGTAAACTTTGTTATAAAAATTGAGTGTTTAGTTTTATTTTATTATTACTGAATACCTCTTGATATGCAAAGGCTTTCATTTACAAAGTGGGCCTGAAGTCACAGAAACAAGTGTGTCATGCAGCAACTTTCGTGGTTTGATGGCCAGTAACCCTCCATTCTCTTTAGAGTGTTTATTAGTTAGTTGAATCTCTAAATGGCAGCTGGAATGATGCTCTGCTCATTCTCCCTGTTTTGGAAAATAGTGTAGACATCATTCCTGATAATTGGATTGTCTCAGGATTAATTCAGTCTTTGTCTACGCGTGGCCTCCAGTAATTGCAGGTTCATCTGGAAGCCGTAAGTGTAAGCTGAATAAAATTCCCAGTTTTAAGTCCCATGGTAGTCTATAAATATTATTTCATTCCCCCCACACTTTTTTTAATGATCTGTAGTATAAAAGAAGAAAAATAGTAAATTAAGCCCAAAATAAAAATTGAATTACTCTTTTTTGGCTTCAAAGGGGATTTAGAAAAAATAAAAAAGAACGGAGCTAAAATAATTTCGTATTTTCCATTACAGCAAACACAAATCCCAGACTATGCTGAGCTTATTGTTAAGTTTCTTGATGCCTTGATTGACACGTATTTGCCTGGAATTGATGAAGAAACCAGTGAGGAGTCCCTCCTGACACCCACATCTCCTTATCCTCCTGCAGTGCAGAGCCAGCTTAGTATTACTGCTAACCTTAACCTTTCTAATTCCATGACCTCACTTGCAACTTCCCAGCATTCCCCAGGTCAGTAAATGTACTCTTTATATAAATTTGAGCAATAATATTACTATACAACATTAGGAATTCCCTTGTTATCTGTTTACAGCAGATATTGCTCTTTTTTATCATGAAATTCATCTTACATTTCTTCTTTACCTTGTAGCTGATTTGAATTTTGGTTTCTGTAAAGCTTTCTGCTTTCAAAGAGTGCAGCAAAAATAGTGACATGTTTATAGAGTGTTTACATAGTATTCCAAGGTTGAAACATTTTTAAGAGTTTAGGCAGGAAAAGTAACCTCAGGGACAGGTAACCCCTGTAAGTGAACAGAATGATAACTCGCTTACTAGATGTGCTAATCTTGCCCTAGTGTCTCTGTGTCTCTGGCACAGCCTACTGGGTCCAAAAAATCCACACAGTATAGTAGTGTCCCAACTCCCTACTTCCAACAACAACCTGAAAATCTAGGGCTGAACAAGCACCCAGACAAAAAAGCCACAGCAAGAACATAACATCTTAAAGCCCATAAGCATATTCCTCACTCTGAAGTCACTCTTAGGTCTGAGTGTGAAAAGTATACCAATTCAACATGCAACTAACAGGTGGATACATTGGGAAATAGCTAATAGCTTGGGTGGGGCTGAGATAAGCAAGATGACAGAAACAGCAAATGCACAGAACTTTGGGCTCATTCAGTGTCAAAGCAGATGATTTCTTATGACTCCGGTCCACCCTGGAGGTGTTACTCAGTCATTACAGAACTGACACCATTGTGCATGTTATAATGACAGTAATAATGAAGGAATTCCGTTGAGGTCATGTTTATACTCAGAAAGATATCTTTTTAAAGTGGTTAAAATTAAAAAGGTTTTGTGTTTAAATTTCCATTATCTGAAAAGTTTACTCATGCTATAAGGAAAAGTTACTAAATGTAGTTAAGTGTTAAGTGGATTTTCTTTTAAAAAGCCAAGTAATGTATTATAACTACTTTGTATTGTTCAAGATCCATAAATAGAATTTCCAGTTTATAATCCTGGTTTTGCCTGAATATTTAGACATACATAGTTTTGAAGGTTCTAAAGAACTTGGCAAAAAAAAAAAAAAAAAAAAGAACTTGGCAAATCTAGTGCCCAGTTCATACATATTATAAACCATTATATTAAACTGCTATATTCATCTATGATCTGTTAAGCCTTGGTCAACAACAAAACCTTGGTCAGCAGAGGAAACAAATTATTTGATCTAGCACTTATTTGTCAGTCACCTTACTGCAGCTAGTCAGGTTTCCCCTCCCCCAAAAAATATAAGTGAAATCTTGCCAACTTTTCCCCCCTATAACTGTGTTCATTTGACCTCTGTTACCTACTCCCTAGGACAGTGTTTCTCCAAGTGTGGTCCCAGACCAGCAGCCTCAGTGTCAGTTAGGAGCTTGTTGAAATGTGGCTGCTAGAATCCCACTCCAGACCTCCTGCACAAGAAACTGCCTAGAGTAGGCCCAGCGAGCATTTTAACACTCAGGTGATTCTTGCACACTAGAGTGTGCATAGGATCTTGCCCCATTATCAGCATTTCAGCTGTTAAAGCCAGGGCAAAACTTTACTGTCTCTAGATACTGCAGTGACTACACTCTTTCCCACATCACCACCACCCCCCACACCCAGCCCCCCATGATAAAATCTTAGCTCTTTGGAGCTAGAGGGTACTACAGACGTAATTTAGTTCTGAGCTCACAGTGTCATACATGAAGGGGAGACTGGGCTTAGAAGAGCCAAGTGAATTGCTTTATCACACAGTCTTATCTAGAACCAAGGCCAGTGCTCTTCCCACCACATCCGTTGCCTTCAGTATCTGCCATCTTTCTTCCTTCCCTTCCCTTGCTTTCCCGTTCTCTTTCATATGTTTATGTCTGTCTCATTATTTCCTTTTGCCTTACCTAAGTCCACCACAGCTTTTCTCCTGTAGAGCTGTCTATCGTCTGGATTAGTCAACCACTGAAGTTGATCATGATTAGAAAATCCGTAGACTCTGCCTATATCGATCCTCTTGTTTTTCAAGTTTGGTTCATTTTAACCAACGTTTTGCCTCTTGGACTACTAAAGAGATGTTAAAGCTGTCAAAATGATTAGTTATTTTTATATTAACTTCTGTTTTTTTTAATCTGACTACCAGGGATATTTCTGCCTATTTTTACCCACTGATAGAGACAACAAAATAATCAGATTAAAATAAAGGTACCAGCACACGTTCTGGTCGCTGATGAACTGTTCATGTCCTGTGTTGATTGGACATTAACCATATCATTTGCTTAGAAAAATAGTCCTACTCTGCAACCTCTTATTTAGAATTGTCTAGAAAAATCAAAGAATAGTGTATGTGGTTTTGGTTACAGTTTTAAACCTACAGTGTCACCTCTAGTAGCTCTCCAAAGATGGCCACTTGAATGAATTATAACACCCTGAAAACCTCTGACTATTCTGAAATGAAACTGAAGTTTAAAAGTGATAGAATTAATTCTTTAGGATAATGGTGCTCAGCATTTTCTGTCTCTAAATTGTAAATTTTATGTCCTTTGGTTTGCCAGATTATTTTACTACATTTTATTAGAGAAAGAGCTTATCTTTTCAATAGTCACTTTACTCTTTGATGAAACCCATTTGTATCTCTAAATTGTGGATTTATCTCCATGAAAGGATCCTGATTTATCTATCTGCCTAATTATTGTGTTTTTGTCATTTGTACTTAGATAATACCTCTTATAAGAGTTTATACTTTCTAACTAGGCATGCTGTTTAATAACTTTAGGTCCTTGTAATCTTATATCCCTGTCTCCTCAATTCTTTGTGGAACAGAGTTTGCTGGTATCAAAGGGCTAAAAGAAGTGATGAATCTAATCCAGATTCATAACTCGCTCTAGCATTTCAACTTTGGTATTTAGTTGAATAGAAACCAGTATATTTCCCTGTTTCCACTTTGATCAGCCATGTGCTAAGCAGAAATATTTAAAGAAGCCCTATGTCTCTCCCTGAAATGGACCATGAGTGTTGCTTGCCATTAATTATCCAATATCAACCAACGCTAGTCTACTGAATTTTAAGCAGGTGTAAGCTTTGTTGCTTTTTGTCAAAAAGCAAAAGATGCTGATCTGCACACAGCTCAAACTTTGCTTCAAACTTTCCGTCGATTTAAGACTTTGCTTTCTGGATCTTTGGTACTTAGCAGGATTGACCACTAAGCTGTATCTTCTATTGATCTCCAGTATTCTCTGCCATCAAATTAGCTACATAAGAAATTCATGAACTCCCTAGCCCTCCCTATCAAGCATTAAAACCTTATTTAAGTAAAAATTTTGGTGATAATTCAGTAAGTCACCAGCTTCTGAGGAAGTGGCAGTCATTTACATAAAACCAGCGTCTCTGAAAATACATTCTTCTTGACAGATGATCATAGGCCATTTGTCTATCCCCTTAACACAAGGAGGATTTTTTTATAAGTTTTATGTTTTTATATATGAAGATACATAAATGACTGTCTTCTGACTCCACTCCTCACAGAAATTGAATTTGGTATCCGTGGAGCCAGTGGAGTATACTCAGAGTTCATTGCATATGAAATTGTGTTAACTGTGGCCCTTATTAGCCAAATGAACATAGAACTTTGTCTCTTCAGATTTTCCCACATGCCATTATCAGAACCTTGAAGAGAATCTATAACATTTACTCTTTGATAAATAAGAATATTTCAAATTTGATATTGTGATCCATTCTTTGGCCCAGTGTTGCTGAGCTGGACATGAATTAAAGAACCAGAATTAGAGCTAGAAAATAAAAACGTATCTACTAAAAATGCTGTATATGGGCCTTTCTCTTGCTTAAGAAAGCCATAAGTGGCTCTCTAACTGGGTGAGCAAAGGTGCCTTTTTAAAACCATGTTGAGTGCTTTATAACCATTTCAAGTATGCATTTCAAATACAGTCTTCCTGTATCCTCTTCAAATATTAAAGAGCAAGTATACTAGAAATAAATATCCAGATGGCATTATATGGATTTTGTGAGCTGCAGTCCACGGGCCTGCAGAGTCGGACACAGCTGAGCACACAAGCGATAGTTGCTGGATGATGGTATTCACTAAAAAGAAATTAAATAGATTCATCTACAGTATATTAAAATTTAATTTATACTCTACTGAGACCTCCTAATATTTTTCACACTGTCATTTAATTCAGTAAACACTCAAACTCCTCTATTGTAGGTATTCAGTAGGTACTCCAGAACATTTAAAGGTGAGAGACCCTGGTCCCCAGAGACTTGGCAGTTTTTGCCTATGGATCTCAGTATTCAATTTCAGCTGAAGTTGTTATTTCCTTCTGAGGCATGTTTAACAAATCCTTTGTGTACACAAGTTCTTTGATTTTTAAGTACAAGATTAATACTACAGTACTCTGTAGAAAATAACCCCAAATCCAGATTTTGTCTTGAATTATCATTCATGGTTTACTACATGCAAGGGACTCTGTTAAACCAAGGGAAGTGGGGGCACTAATAAGACATGAGACCTGCCCTCAAACAGATTTCAGAACAGTAAGAGTGGCAGGGTATACACAGTATACTGTTTTGACCTCTTTTGTGACCTTTTGTAGTTATATTGTACCTTATAACTATAAAGTATTCTGACCATTCAGAGGGACATCTGTTTGGAAAAATCAGGTGATAATGATGGCTAAAGTTTAATAATATATTTTTTGCCTCAAAAATATGTGAGATGTATATTACATTTTTTAGCAAAAATAAGCCTGTGATCTATTTTAAATATTTTTTCACTTGGAAAAGAAAATCTTAATTTTTTTCTTTGATCAGCTTATTTTACTGTTAGTATTAGAGCATGAATATTTCTAGAGCAAAGACCTAGTTGTGGAACTTTATTTTAAATTCACTTCTTTCATTTCGTTTTGGGTCTGTGTCCAGGACTGTCAGTCAGTTATTCCGTCCTTCTGCTCTGTAAGGTGGACCTCCCCCCAGGAAGCTGGGTGGGCCAGCTAGGGATTCTAAGAGCCCCAGCCCCGAGTAGTGCTGACGGCTGTGTGCAGAAAGGGTCGGTTCATCAAAACCATCTCTGCAAGCCCTATTTTTCATTTTCATTTCACTATAACCTTGCAAAAAAAAAAAAGAGAGAAGCCCTATTTTTCATTTTCATTTCACTATAACCTTGCAAAAAAAAAAAAACCATCTCTGCAGAGAGTAGACTTAGTCACACTGCTGCTGTGTTTACCAGGTTTAATGTGTCTCCTCTTAGAAGAAACATAAGAAACCTCTATTTTGAGACTTCTTAAAGTCTCCAAAGCCATTTTTTTTTTAATGTTTTATGAAACTACTTATGGTAGCACAGACCTTTATTTGGTATATTCTTGATTTATTTTTCTTCTTTTTCTTTGTTATCACCTTCTATTTAAGGGAGAAAAGTCATTTTAAACTGAGCAACTAGTTGGTGTAATTTCTGCAAATTTTCCACTTCAGTTTTTAATGTAATTCTTGATTTACACTAAAATCCTTACTTCTAATAAGGGTGGTAAAAACACATCTATCTGTAAAATTGTAGGTTCTACCATTTATTAGTTGGTAATATTTAGGAAATTAGCTGTCAGTTCAATAATTAAAACTAGAACCCTCCTGAAAAACCAAGAAAATTAATAATGATCCAGTATCTAATCATATTTCACCCTTTAAAAATCTTATGAACATCACTCACTTTTGTTTTCTCTTCCATTCTGTGTCTGTGAAGCTTCTCTGCCTTGCTCTAAATCAGCAGTTTTCATGCAGCTGTTTCCTCATCAAGGTACTCTTTACTTTTGTCATCTTTGCACGAATTACTGCTTGCCCTGCACTCATCCCAGGCACATGGCATGAGACTTCATTCACCAATCCCTGTAAGCAGAGTCTGGCTCAGGCACATAAAGGACTTGCAAGGCCATTCCTGTAAGGTCTGAATGCTTCTGGCGCTGCAGGGCCAGGACTGGTCTTGATGGAAGAGCTGCCCAGGTTCCCCCTGAACACTGAAGATGCTGTCCCGGCCCTGAACTAACACAGGCAGGTTAACAGGAAACTCCAGGGAGAGTTACTGGAGCGAGGAAGGTATGCGATGTGGGGAAGAATTTTTAGCTTAGGAAGTATTTATTTTCCGTAAATATGACGCCAACCCCAGTGTTTCCTTAGAAGTTAAAGCTGGCTGTCTTTTTTAATCACCTGTGCTAAAAAAAAGGAAGGAATGCGGTCCTTAGTTAGCTCAAAGGACTAAGAAGAAAAAAGTGTGATGCAGTTAGGTCTCATTTATAAAAGATGCCTTTTCTTTCTTTTATTCTTCAGTAATTAATATACAGAAAGATTAGACCTGTTTAGAAAAAGAGATGTCAGCAATTGATGAAAATCCATTACAAATATTTTTAAAGTTCCTATAGTTGATCTTTTGTATATCTAGCTCAAAAGATTAATAATTCTAAATATATAATTAACACATCTCCATCAGTGTATTTACTTGTGGTACTAGTGGTAAAGAACCCACCTGCCAATGCAGGAGACATAAGAGATGGAGGTTTGATCCCTGGGTTGGGAAGATTCCCTGGAAGAGGACATGGCAACCCACTTCAGTATTCTTGCTTGAAGAATCCCATGGACTGGGGAGCCTAAAGAACTACAGTCTCTAGGGTCTCAAAGAGTCAAGCAACATTGAAGCGACCGAGCACAGCGCACACACACAAGAATAAGCTCTGGTTACCTTTTCTTCTAGGAAAACTTAATGGTGTTTTTTGCTTATTTACATTAGTTTTAGTAACTTTAAAAATTCTAGTATGAAATTAAAGTCCTATGCATTTGTTGTAAAACTGCTTTCAGTACTTCACTTTTTTTTCCCAATTATTAGGAGCATCTTAATTTGTGTAGTAATTATGTGCAAAAAATCTTCACCTAGCTTATCTGATTCTTCTAACAGTCCTTTGAAATAGGCACATGTACTGTTAATTTTAAGTGCCAGATTAAGAACTGAAACAAAATAAGAGTTCTCATCCAGACAGACTGGACCCTGGGTCTTCTGATGTGCCTTATTATATATGTAACAAATAGCCCTCTGACACCTTTGCCTTCTCATAGATGCAGTAAGAATTTTCTGACAGGTTTGCCATAGATACATGGGATAAACTAAGCAGTGCAGATTCAGGGACCTTACTAGAGCCCTGTGCAGGTGGCAGGAGATTTGGATTATTATTAAGTTTTTCATTTTCTCCTCAGTTTCTCAAGAACTAAAAAGGATTTGATCCTTTTATTTTCTCATGAAAATATTAGATTCCAGTTTGAAAGATCATTTTGGTGTTTAAAAAATAGGTGACTTTAAGTATTATTTGTCGGGATGGAACTGTATCCCTAGTTGTCAAAGTAAACCCTGATACCTGCCTTCAAGGAACTCATGTTTGAGCAGAGGAGGTAGATATATAATGGATGTATGTTATTTAACTATAGTGTAATGATTTTTTTTCCCACTTACTCAATTCAGTGAATTTTGGCCAATAACACCTTTTACTTAAGATTTTATCTTTACTTGAAACCACTACAGTTCATTGAAGCACAGTGCTTATTAATACACTGTTGTGAAAAATTTTCAGCTTCTTCTGCCCTGCATGTTTGTAACTGGCTGCATGTTTAAGAACAGCATATCTAAGGGAATTTAAAGTAGTAAGTCAAGACTTCAGAGGTTTTTAACCTTTTATTTCACCTGAGTGGTCGCCTCCAAGTTTCTGTCAGTTTGTGGATTTCTGCTTTTGTGCCCACTGAGAGTCAGAAGGGAAGGCCGTGCTTAGGGGCATCAGAAACCAGGACACAAAGCCTGCAAGAGGCCTTGATGAGTGGGAGTGCGGGACCAAGGTCTGCTCACTCATATAAAATGTTGGTGTACCAAAGCAGGGTGGGTCTGTCTACATTTAGGCAGTTGGGCTGATAATCTGAGAGTTTTTCCTATAGAATATCAAGACCAAATCCTTCACTAGCTTCTAGAAAGGTTTCTAGTCTTAATTTAGGAGGGTTGAAAAGAAGAATGCTGCCAAAATTCTCAAAAGTGAGAATTGAGCTTAGAAACCAGGATACTAGGATCATTCTGTTTCATACTAACTTGGCTTTTTTCAAGATGCTATCTTTGATATAATTGATTTTAAAAAAGCCTCCAAGATTTTTATGTCAGCCTCTCCTTTGATCCTTAAAATAAAACATTTTTGCTGTGAAATCGAACTTAGGAATCACCATCATGCCACATTTACCTGTGTGTGACTTGTAGGGTTGGGTCACTCAATAGGAAGAAAACACACACAAAAAAACACAAAATGAATTGAGATGAAAATTGAATTTGAGAGTAAAAATGGGACCTCCACCTCTCACATAGCATTGACACTTTGGGTTATCAGTGACAGTCCTAAGTCAATGATACTTTAAAATTTTTAATTAAAAGGAACATACCTGTGTACGGGGGAAAAAGTTAGAAAATTCAGCAAAATAGAAGAAAAAAGTCACCTATAATCCCACCACTCTAAGATAATCACTGTTTATTAACATTTCAGTGCTTCGCCTTCTGATTTCTCTTCTTTATGTAGTTGAGATCACAGTAGGTGTAAAACTTTATTGCTTGTTCTTACCCTTAACATTTAAATTTTTATTTAGAGGTCTGAAGGTTATTTGCTTAACAAAATAGGAAATGAAATATTCTTAGTATATCTTTGAAGAAACCTTCACCCTAGTGACTTACTCTGATTATAATTTATATAACTTTTAATTCTTAAGAATTAAACTGAACAGGCCCTTGTCCTCAGATGGAAGCTTTGCCTCCTTGCAGTGTGATGACTGCTCCTCCAATCCCCACCCCCAGAAAGAGCCATAGTCTAGTCAGGGGTGTGACTTCACCAAAGGTGGTCACACAAGAAAGGGCCCCAGGGTGGAAAATTGCTGGCAGAGGGACACCAACTCTCTGGTGGTTGACAGTGTGTCCCTCCTGATGACCATCTCCTGATTGTTTCAAACTCTTATCTTTAAAGTTCCAGTTTTGCCTGAATCTTACTTCCTATTAAGGAAATAACCCTAGATAAGGAAGGAACTATTGGCCTTGTACTTGTAGGCCACATGCAGATTTGAGGAAAGGGAAGATCAAATACACAGACAAGTTCATGATCCTTTCAGACAGAAGAAGCTAAAAACAGTATTGTCTTTTCCAGTAAAAATATGGTGCAGCCACACTGGCAGTCAAAGGGATTGATACTTTTTGACTCTCCCCAGTTGCAGCCGTCACATTTAAAAATGGAAACATTCTGTTCAACCAGTGTTTGTTGGAAAAGACATCAACTAGATCTTAGAGAAAAAACAAAAATGAGTAATAAATTATCTTTGCCCTTCAAGGTGCTTTTATTCTAGTAGAGAAAATATGACATATACACAGGTGGTGACAATATAGACAAAATATAAATGCCATATAAAAACAGGGAGAATGCATCATGAAAGAAACAGAAATGAGAAAAAAATGCGGGTTGCCCTTTATCTTGGAGAGATCGGTAAGGCAATTGAAAGAGCTGCACGCACATCACAGAGTGCAAGGTATGTTCAAAAGATGATAAGCAGTCTTCTTTCAATTTTGTTATTTCTTTTCTAGATAGCTCTGGAGAAGATTAAAATAAGTATGCAGAAGAGAATAAAAATCATCCAGAATTCTGTTACCCAGAGAAAAGTTCTTTGAACATCACGGTGTATTTTCTTCCATTTATCTTTCTACCCATAGGATTCGATTAGAACAGACTCAGTGCAGGTTCACTGCCCTTGGCTCCTGGAGAGGTGTTGCTGACATTTTTAGTGCCGCACCCGCACTCCCAGCCCAGGGCACTTTTCCATATGCCTGTGTTCCTTTGATAAACTCAAGACAGCAACCCTCTAGGAAGTCTGTGTAAATCAGACCAGGTGCCTGTAGATGCTCCATACTCTGAGTGGAGTTCAAGGCTGACTCCAAACGAAGGATGTGTGTGACTCCTAGAAGGAGGTCATCACAGAGCCATTTTCTATTCATGAGCCAACAGACAGATGTATGGATCTTTCAGTCACATAAGTACTTTTTGA
Organism: Odocoileus virginianus; assembly: GCF_023699985.2. Taxonomy (NCBI): domain Eukaryota; kingdom Metazoa; phylum Chordata; class Mammalia; order Artiodactyla; family Cervidae; genus Odocoileus; species Odocoileus virginianus. Next base: position 17,499,290 of record NC_069690.1, on the reverse strand, counting down.
CTTGAAGTGCTATTTTTTGTCCATAAATAGAAATTTTTCCATTCTCAAATTTACTCTTTATTTTAAAATTCAGATGATACAAATAAGAATAAAGTAGGGAATTCCCTAGCATTCCAGTGGTTAGGACTCCCCACTTCCATTGCAAGGGACATGGTTCGAGGAACTAAAGTCCCAAAAGTCACGTGGCACAGCCAAAAAAATAAAAAGAGTAAGTTAAAAATTACCTGAAATTGTACCATCCAGTAATAATGTATTTTGGCAGATGTTTTCCCAGCCTTTTTTTTTCTTCCTATATGTGTATTTCTTTTCCCCCTACTCCCAAATTATGGTCATTTTTCTATATTAGTAAAGATTTGCTACATTTTGCTACAAATGGCTTAAATTTTGCTACAAATGACTAAAATACTTTTTCTTTTGACACCAGTAGTTATGTCAAAGGTGGGTATAATCGGTCTAATTATTTTAGTAAAGTTTGTTAAAGTATAACAGAAAAGCACACAGATTATAAATTTACAATCTAATGAACTTTTAAGAAGTAAACATACTTAAAAATCCAGCATCCAGATCAAGAAACAAAACATCACTGGCACCCCCAAGAAACCATCCTCATGCCTTCATCCAGTCACTCCTTCCCCAGAGGTAACCGCTATCCTGTGACCTGTCTAATCTGTAATCTTTACTAATCTGATGAGTAAAAAAATACCCTGTTTTTTGCTTCTTGTCACTTTATGAAGTTACTAATCAGATCATTTATAAAATACATTGTAGGGCCCTGTTTGGGGAGGTTTAATCTCCTCCATGAGAGAAGTAAATGGCAACTGTTAAGGTGTAGAACAAAAAATGACTTGGCAGAGTTGAAAAGATCAAAGCAAAAATTCTGCTGTATGACCTTTGGGATATATTATCTTCTCAGTAAATGTTTGAGCTCCTTTGGGGTAGGCACTATGATTTTGAGAAGAAAGGGCATCCCCCTTTCTTTGAAATGGCGTATTTCTGTAGGTTTTGGAGTTACAGAATACAGCCTGTGTATAAACAGCTAGCAAGCTACCTGGCCCTCTGCTGGGCACTTCTGGTATGATTTGGAGGAAGGCGTTCTGGTCTGGTGACTGCTAGCGTTTCTTTCATTCAGCTCAAGCCTGCCTGCCTCTGGCTTTTCCTTGCAACTTCTCTGGTTTTTGTTTTGTTTTTCCCCCCTTATGCTATTTTTCTGCTATGGTAGCAAATTTTGCTGAACAAAGTGTGAGGTGCGTAAACCTCAAGATCTTTGTAAACACTCTTAGCAGTTGACTGTTAAAATGAATGCGAAAACAATAGACCAGGTTGTATCTCATTTCCAAATTGTGAGATTCAGTCCTGGAGCTTAACGCCAGAGGAGAAGGGGGTAACTGGCTGCTTCCTTTCTCTCCAGGAATCGACAAGGAGAACGTTGAACTCTCTCCCACCACTGGGCACTGTAACAGTGGACGAACTCGCCATGGATCCGCAAGCCAGGTGCAGAAGCAGAGAAGTGCTGGCAGTTTCAAACGTAATAGCATTAAGAAGATCGTGTGAAGCTTTCTTTCTTTCCTTTTTCAAACAGACTTAACTGACACGGGCTCTTCACTAGTGACCCCTCACCTCCGTGCTGTGATGCTGCACTTCATGTTTTCTAATGAGCCCATCCAGTCTGCCATGTTGCCAGATGATCAACTCTTGGAAGCATTGCCTAAATTTAATGCTGCTTTTTTCTTTAACTTTTTTTTTTTTTTTTTACTTTCGGTTTAAGCAAGTGTTCAGAACAGCTGCAGAGAGTGGGCAGTCAGGACACTTGAACTGAGAACATCCCAATTGTGAGAAAGGATGAATTCTTGAATACTGCTACTACTGGCCAGCTATGAAAGCCATTTGCACAGAGCTCTGCCTTCTATGTTTTCCCCTTCTTCAACATAAAGTAAAGTGTTAGTCTTATTTACACACTTTTCAAGATAGAAGTTTATGGGAGAAATAATATTATAACCCCAGTATGTTTAATCTGACTTTTAGCTGTGGACTTTTTTTTACCTTACAAAACTGAAGAACCATAGAGGTCAAGCCTCAGTGACTTCACACCATAAAGCCACAGGCAAGGTACTTTGGGGTAGGGGGGAGGGTGGAGGGATTTAGTATTTTGTAGTGGGTTCTTAAGAAATACTAACACTTGAGTATTAGCAATAATTACAGGAAATAAACATAACCACATATATCTTAACATTACTGAATTGAAAGAGATGAGTTCTGAGGCCTTATCCAAACTCAGTCATCCAAACTAGTTTATATTTTTCTCCAGTTGATTATCTTTTAATCTTTAAATATGCTAAAAGTCATTTTTTTTGTTTTTGTACACCAAAACTATACTAAGTATAGTAATTATACATTTTTCCCCTCCTCCTCTTCTTTACTAAATAATTCCAATCAGGGTAATCAGTGAACAAAGTGTCGAAAATTGTTCCTAGAAGGTAATTTCGTAGATGGTTGCATTAGCTCCATACAAAATGGAATGGTACGTGACTATTAGAGTAGATGATGCTTTTATTTTGTTTAATATTTTTCCCAGAAACATAGAGTATGGTGTATATTATCAAAACTTTTTTTGATGAGATGTATTTTAAATGTCTTGTAATCTTTCCTCTCCCCTCCAAAAAATCAGGAATCTCTAGCAAAACGTTTCGGTTCTATATGATAGAATTGCATTTAATCACTGTGAAAGACTGGTCAGCCTGCATTATTATGACAATAGGGGACCTTGAGAGTTGCTGCTATGCTGAATGGTATGGATTATCATGGCATTGGAATTTCCATAGTGATGCAGGTCCAGTTTCTTTGTGGTACCTGCAGTATGCAAAATAATTTGACTTCAGTGACTATATTAGTATCTGGATGTTCCAATTTAGGACTAAACCATATTTATTACAAGAAGATATTATCCCCCTATTCCTGGGCTCCCTTTATATGTTAAGATGTAATGGCTTTGGGAGGGGAAAAGAAACCTAGGGGAGGGGGAATTTCCTAAAGTGCTGTTTCATGAGTGGATTTCAGTAAATTAAATTCCACAGCTAAATCAATAAATAATGGTACACTTAAGTGTTCTGATTTTAATAATATAACACATTTCACATTTATCCACACAGTAACAATGTAATATGTTAATGTAAATAAAATTGCTTTTGATATTCAGAAATAACAAGAATTTAATTTTTTTAATTTGTTTACAGTCCTGGGAAAAGTAAGAACCATTTGCCAAAATGAAAAAAAAAAAACACTTTACTGCTAATAGTTATTTTGACCCTGAATTGTTGGAAAATATTGAAGATATGTGCAATTAACTAAACTTTTTAACTATTGTAGAGGCTTCATTAGAATAGAATGTTGTAATAACAGAGCAACTAAGGTGATAAGGAAGTAAGACCAGAGCTGAGCTTAGAAATAGATCTTTGACAGCCTGGTGCCAAGAATGCCAAGCTGCCGGTAAGGTCCGTGTCTTCCCACAACCCAGAGCTTCTGGGGTGGGCACCCTGGCTCCTGGAATGTGAGCTTTTAGTAATTTTGGTTCTGTGTTTTTCCCTCTTTGTTGGTTGGTTTGGTGCAATGACTGTGGGTAGTATTACGCTATTTTGCTTCTCCCATCAAAACAGAGAAACTTCCAAAGCTTTACCGCTAAAAAAATATTGATCTTTCCATAAACAAGTTTTCCAGGGTATGTTATTTCTGAAATTTATTTGTTAACTTCCCTCTAGTGTAATGAAGGGAATGAATTCACTTGAAGTACCTCATGAAATGATCTGCATTGCATAAATCAGAACTTTGGACCTTCTTTGAATTGCAGAAGTGCTTTTAACCAGTACATACTAGAAATTTGAAAACTTAAGGTTTAAGGTTCACCTTGTTTAAAGAATTTCTGACTTTTGAGGAAACTCTAGTTTTCCAAGAAACTAAAATGAACATGAGGTCAGTCTCACCAATATGCTTCCCCTGGAGAAATGAAACTTTTTTTAGGCCTCATACATATAAACTGCACAAGAAATTCTGAAGTTTACAGCAGGTTGCCTATTCTGCATAATCTGATGTAAGTTCTATAAAGCAATTTGTTTTGGGTTTGTAGATGTTTCCCCTGACTTTTTAAAAAGGAAAACATTAACTCACCATTTTTTTGTCATGATCTCCCTGCTTTATCCCCCGCTTTGTCCCAGGGGTGTGCCCTTCTTTGCCAGCCTTGAGACCTGGTTCTCTAGCTTTGGGGGACATGGCCAGTGCTCTCTCCTGCATCCACTCAGCACCTGTCATTACTGGGGGCCGGCTCCGTGCAGGTCCTAGGCCAGGGCTGAGGACCCTGGAGAGAATAGACAGGGGATGTCCTGGGGGAGACAGAATGGAAGCGGCAACCCACCCTGCTTAGCAGGCTTTAGGGTTCTCAGTTCTGTTTTGCTTCTCTGTCTGTTTTTTGGTTTTGTTTTTACATCCCACCCCTAACCCAGGCATATGAGGCATGTCTTATTCAATGTTATGCAATGGACTTATACAAAAATTCACTCTTAGTGTCAGCCACACAGTTTTTTTTTTAATGCAGTATATTCACCTGTAAATAGTTTGTGTAAAATTTGACAGAAAAGTATATTTACTACACTGTAAATACATGTGATGATATATTGTATTATTTTGCTTTTTTGTAAAGCAGTTAGTTGCTGTACATGGATAACAAACAAAAAATTTGATTATTCTCGTGTTAGTATTGTTAACTTCTTCCTGCGACTACGTTACATCATTTAAAGAAAATGCTGTGTATTGTAAACTTACATTGTATATGATAACTTCCTCTCTTTTCTGTTCAGGCCCAAACTCTGGCAGTTCCCTTGTCTACAGCCTCGTTAATATTGTAAGCAGTTGTACGCCAGCAGGAGAAATACTGCCCAACAGACAAAGTCCACCATTGTAGGGGAGAACTGTAGAAATCCATTTCAGATCACTGTTGTTCCTATCCCATTCTCCTCCCTGTGTATGTACTCCTCCCCCTTTTTTTAAGTAAAATGTAAATTCAATCTGCTCTAAGATGTGGGGAGTTATTTAATTTCTTCACATGCATCAGCTCTCTTTTCTTACTTGCCCATTACTCCTCCCTGATCTTTTGAAACATTAAGGCCATTTCCTTTCTTTTAAGGATGTCTTGGGTTCTTAAACCACCACCACCACCCCCTACCCTGCCATGGAAAAGACCTTTCTAGTTCGAGAACTTCTCCCAACTAAAGGTAAAATAATTTTGATGAAATGCGTAGGGGAGAAAAAAGTTTCCCTTGAGTCTGAAAATTAGACTGATAAATTGATAGGAGAAAAGCCTACACATTTATTTAGTATAAATTTTACATGACAGGAGCCTTCAAAAAGAGATGAGAGAACCCCCCCCCCCCCCGCAAAAAAAAACAAAAAACAGTTAAACCTGAGTATTTCTATCCTAGGTTTGATGAAGAGTGGGCATTCGTGTAGAAATCTCATAGGTCAGACTATGAGGTAAGTGCAGTAAAGTTAGGAAACCTAGCAAGATCTATTCCAGTTCTCGAAGTCCCTCTGTCTTCAGAGATTTGGATGCTCCTTCCCACCCGGGTTAGGGAGGGCCCGGCCTCTCAAGTGAAGGTTTTATGTGTGTTTCAGGAAAGGAGGGGAGGAGAAAGGTCAGGGAACCTTCCTGCTTCTGCCGTTTTCTCAGGCTCCTTCAAGGTGGCATATTTTGAGATCGCATGTCCTAAACCCCACCAAATGCATTTTGAGGGCCTGCCAAAATGAAGGGTGACTCTGCTTTCTGAGTTAGGCTGACTTTAGTTCTTTAAAAAAGAGCAACCAGAAATGCCAGGACACCCTAAGATCAATAGAGGGCTTATGTTAGGACCCCACAATTCTCTCCAGCTTCTCAGCTCTCTCCAGGAGAACCTTCCCAGACACAGCATGTGTAAGCACTGTCAAAACACTCTCCTTGTCTCCACTGCTGCGAGTTATAACATTTTGTCTACCCCATTATGTGGGCTACTCCCAGATGGAGAAAGAATACAGCGTAGACCCTGTGGCCAGGACAGAGCTGATCCTTATGAGGGCAACAGTATCTATTAAATTAGATAAAGGGCTAAAAAGACCATGAAGGAGATACCTTAGGTCTGAGGCAAGTACTTTTCTGTTTATGGGAAGACATTTGGGAAGCAGAGGAACCTCATCTGGAGCACTTGCTAGCACTCTGGGCCCAAACCTTCAAGGCAGAGTATATGCAGTCTCCAGGGATGTCCTGGGAGGGAGGAAGGGAAAGACAGAGATGGTGTGTGGGCCGGGGGAAGCGGGACCCACAGGCGTACGCACTCTCAAAGCTTCAGGTAAGTTCTCTGGCCACTAAAGCTTAAAGACCACTGGAGTAGAGACCAGAAAATTCAAGTACAGTTGACCCTTGAACAACAGAGTTTGAACTTCAAGGGTCCACTTGCATGCAGATGTTTTTTGATAGTAAAGACTACAGTGCTTCATGGTCCATGGTTGGTTGAATTCAGGGATAAAGGACAGCAGATGCAGAGGGGACCAACTATAAATTATACACTGCCTTGTTCAAGGGTCAGCTGTACGGCAAATAACTTTCTATTCCCTCCAGACTAAAGCATCACAGTCAAAAGTAGGGATGCCTTTGGGTAGTGACCATCTGGACCACACCTCTCCATCGCTGGACAGTAAGCTGCTCGAGAACATTGACAGTATCATCTATCATTCATAGGGCCCATGCTCACTTTTTGTCTGCACAGTTTTCTGGGACAGTCTCAGGCTAGTCTGCCAATTTGGAACTGTCTGGCCAGAAAAGTTGATTGCCAAGGGGGGTTTGGGAAGGGCAGAAAGGTACTAGAAGAACAGTAAAAGCTTAACCTGTAACAAAGAGGTAGCTTCACAGTGTTCCTTTTTCCAGAAAGCGACCCAGCCCACCCCCATGCCCCGTCTATGACACTTAGCCTCACCCCTAGTTCTCCCGTGATTTCTACCAGTGAAACTTGGCTTGCACACTGCCTGTCAGAACAGCTTCGGGTACTGCAGCATCCCAGCTCTGTCGGGGCGGTTGCCCCAAGTAACCTGCCAGGCCTGTCTTCATTAGAGACTCGGCCTTCTTACTGAAGTAAATTCCACGTAAGACCCATTTAGCTGCCAGCTTACGAGAAGCCCTCTTACAGTGCTGATTATGGTTCTAAAAATACTAAGCCACACTGCAGCAATGTAGACCCTGTAGGTTTGTGTCTCACATTTTGTTCTTTTAAAAAGTACTAGCTAAATCATGAAGGGGATATTTAATAATGTGAAATTGTAATTTTAATAGATTTGACTTTTAAGTACCTTCTAAAAATTCACTTATGCCTTGTAGTATGTACATACTGTTGTTTGTTGTTTAGTCACTAAAGCATGTCTGATGACTCCTTTGCAACCCCATGGACTGTAGCCCACCAGGCACCTCTGTCCATGGGATTTCCCAGGTAAGAATACTGGAGTGGATTTCCATTTCCTTCTCCAAGGGATCTTTCTGGCCAGGGATTGAACCCACATCTCCTGCATTGGCAGGTGGATCCTTTACCTGCTGAGCCACCAGAAAAGCATGCACATGTTCCATACACCACACATATGTATACATGTATGTCTAAAGTTTCCAAAGAAGCGTCATACACTTTATTTAAATTGGGTCAAATTACCTTTATTCTTTTTATATTATCCCCAAAAGCTTGTACTGCAAAATTTTTCTAGGTCTTTAGCACGTGTTTATGCCGTGAGTCAAGCTGTCGTGATAAAGACAAGCCTGTGGAGTTACGTAATTAAGAACTTCCCCCAAGGGGACCACTTCCTCCATATAAAATAGAAAAGTCACATTGAAATCTTAGTAGGGCCCTTTCCTGGTCAAACGTTTAGAAAGCGTTGCCCAACAATATGTTTAAAGGAAGAAAACGTCAACAAAGGTAGCCTCAGCTGGTTTATTCATTTGTTGAAAGAAACATTTTCAGTTGATTATGATCGTACCAAGCCCTTTGCCAGGCATTGCAGGTGCCAAGAAGAGAAGAAAGCTTGGTCTGTGCCCTGTATGAGATCACAGTTTAGTGAGGGCAACAGCCACAGAGCCAGTGAGCACAGTGGGCAAGGTGTGGACTGAGGGGTTGGGCCCTGAAGAATGACCAAGACGTGTATCCAAATGGATATGTGCACTGAGCAGTTGAAAATAGGATTGTGAAGTCTTCAGTTCTGTATAGGGTGTCCGTGAGGCTGGGGGACGGCCTTGCCCAGAGAGCCCATGCAGCAGAGACGCGTCCAGGCAGAAGGCAGTGCCCCAGAAAGGAGACTGGCTCATTCTGTTTCTATTTTCCTCCTTCCTTTTCATCCCACTTTGGGAAATGCACCCTGATTTTGCATATTTAATAACTCCATGAAGGGACTTCCCTGGTGATCCCACAGCTAAGCTTCTGTGCTTGCAATGCAGGAGGCCCGGGTTCAATCCTGGTAGGGGAACTAGAATCCCACAGGCCGCAACTAAGAGTTCTCATGCCACAACTAAAAAAAAAAGGATCCCTTGTGCCACAGCTAAGACCTGGTGCAACCAAATAAATAAAAAATTAAAAGCTCCCATGAAGACCTGCTGTAGCCCCGAAAGCAAAAATAAAGGTACTTTCTATTTTTGAGCCTGGCCAAAGTCAAAGTAGGATGACAAACTGATGGTGAGGGATACTGCCTCCCCAACTTGATAATTCACAGATGGAAGGCAGAAAGGATTAGGTATTTATGCCTTAAGCAAAAACAATACGGCCACTCACCAAATACTCATATCTAGGCTTCTACAGGAGACCAAAAAATTAGTTTCCATTAAAATGCTGAGTCTTTTTGAGTTTACAGCATTCATTCATCCAGCTGACATGTATTGGGCCCCTTGTTTTCAAGAAACTCCAGCATCAGCACCTCTGGGAAAAGCTCTTTGAGCCCCCATCACCCTTCTCTTGGTCCTGTAACTGCTTCTCCTTACAGTGTTGTGGTCATCAACTGTTCCTAACTCCCTGGTTAGACTCTGGGTCTTCCAAGTACAAGGACTATGCCTTGTTCAAGGAGCCAGGGTTGTTGAGTAGCACCTAAGGCTTTATGTTATCAGGGAACTATGCAAATAGGATGGGAAGAAAGACCTCATGCACAAGTGCCACCCCCATGCACAAATCCCTGCCAAAATGGAGATGTCCTGTGTATTTGTATAAAGACCTGTTGAAAGCGAATCCAGACGTTGAAATTTCACATACTGGTAAAATTCTGAAGATGTGTTTTGTTAATTTATGCACTTAGAAAACAAACAATTGCAGGAACAGTCTTTTTATAATAGGGCATTTCAACCCTCAACAGAATAGGGAAAGAGGGACTCATAAGATGAAAAATACAGTTCTTTAAAAGGACTTGATTGTGCTTTATGTAAAGTGACTGTGTTGTCTTTATTTCAGTCGTGCTGGCGCTGATTCAGTCTGCCCAACCCCGGCTGTAAGGAGAGGAGTTAAGGGAGAGACAGACCACGGACCTGGATGGGAAAGACGGATATCAGAGCGCCAGGTGTTCCCTTGCGCTTCCCTTGTAGCTCAGTCGGTAAAGAATCTGCCTGCAGTGCAGGAGAACTGGGTTGATTCCTGGGTTGGGAAGATCCCCTGGAGAAGGAAATGGCAACCCACTCCAGTACTCTTGCCTGGAGAATCCCACGGACAGAGGAGCCTGGCGGGCTACAGTCCATGGCGTCGCAAGAGTCGGACACAACTTAGTGACTATACTGCCACCAGTTGTTCCCAAACTAATTACTGATCCCACGCAATTCCAATCAAGGTCCCTACAAGAAGAAAGTGTGGACCCAAACAAAATGACCCTAGGGTTTACCTTGTAAAATAGACAAGAAAGCACAGCTAAGAAAGAAAAGCATGCATAGAAACTTTCCTTACTAGATAATAAAATATTTTGAAATATTTAAAACAGTGATGATGGTAATTAAACTAGGTAAATAGAATGGAACAGACAGAAAGATCCAGATTATGTTATGGTGTTTAAAAAAAAAAAAAAACACCAGTAACCCCCAAATTTCATTGACTCAAGCTTCCTCACCTCTCTGCATGTCCACCACTGGTCAGCAGGGGGACTCTGCTCACCGCAGTTTCTCGAGCCCCAGAGACTGATCAGCCACCGTAGCAAATAAATGACAGGGGGAAGGAGGGCTCAGACAAGCACCACCCAGTGCCCCTGGAGTGATGGAGATGTTCCATATCCACACCACAGCCGCAGGGGTTGTCAGACCCTTGAAATGCGAACACTGAGACTGTGGAACTGGCTTTTAAATTGTAATTTAAATAGATCTGGCAGCTAGTGGCTACCGGATTGGACAGCCTAGCATCTGGAGCATCTCACATCAGCAATTAAAGACCTGAGGCCAGACGTGCAGTCACTTCTGCTCACAGTCACTGCCGGAACTTATCACACAGCTCCACAAATCTCAAGGGTCAGGAAGAACTGTCCTCTTCATCCAGGAGGAGGAGAGCTGGAAATGTTGACAAGAACATTGACTCCCACAATACACGTGCATGCTAAGTCTCTTCAGCCCTGTCTGACTCCTTGCGACCCTGTGGACGGTAGCCCGCCAGGCTCCTCTGATCATGGGATTCTCCAGCAAGGGTACTGGACTGGGTTGCTGTGCCCTTCTCCAGGGAATCTTCCTGACCCAGGGATCAAACCCACATCTCTTTAAGTCTCCTGCATTGGCAGGCGGGTTCTTTACCACTAGCGCCACCTGGGAAACCTGTTTCCCACAAAAGGGGAGGATTTTGTACACCTAGAAGCAATGGAAAAAATCCTTAAGATTACGCTGTTACTACCTAACCCATGAAATATCCTCTTGTCTCCCATCTCAAAAACAACCCCCAAATTTAAAGGCCAAGAAAACAGGGGAATTATTTTCATTATAAAGAGTTTAGGGACTTCCCTGGTGGTTCAGTGGTTAAGACTTCCATTGCACAGGGTGCAGTTTCGATTCCTGGGGGCATTAAGATCCCACATGCCTCAGTGATCAAAAAACCGAAGCATAAAACAGAAGCAGTATTGTAACAAAACTCAGTAAAAACATTAAAATGGTCCACATCAAAACAAAGCATTCCTAAAAACCAATTTTAAGAAAAGACCCAAGCTGGAGGGTATTGCACGGGGGTGACACGGAATGGGCAAAGGACAAAATGACATGAACAGCCAGCCCACAGAAATGAAATGCTGTACCAATAGCTAATTGCTGTATGATGGGAAAGGTCATCACACTCAGGAGTAAACAAAAACTGCAAACTTAAAACGGGGAAATACCATCTTCATCTATCAAATTAGCAAAGGTGTGTTTAGTACATACATCTTTAGTACAGCGCTGGTTCAGAGTGTGGTGTGATGGACTCACTCCTGCACTTGATCTCATCTTTCTGTGTCATTAGCTTTAAACATGTCCACGCCATTTGCCCCAGTAATATTATATGTAGGGGTCTAGTCTAGGTAATACATGACTGGAGAACTAAGACTTTCATCAAGGTGCTGTTTATAATACCAAAACACCTGGAGGCAACACAGGGATGATTTTTTGGCTAAATCATCTACATTCATCCAGCACTTTCTGGAAACTGACAGGGCTTCCTTATGCACCATTTAAAAATGGATTTAAAGAATAATATTTAAATTTGGGAGGAAATTTTCAATAGAATCAAGAGTTTAAAGGCTGTATATGAGGGTAAATCCCCAATCATGTAAAATATCAATGTATTTTACACATAGGAAACTAGTTATAAATAAGAAAAAGATGAAATAACTGTGGTTAGTTTTTGTTTATTTCTCTGTATTTTACTGCCTTTTACATTGAGTATTATTACTTTAAAAAGTCAAGTTGTTTTTAAGAGATGTAGATAATGCTGACTTTCAGTTCTACTGAAAAGGTATTTGTAATAGTGTAATTTATTTAGGTATTACATTAACAACTGCCATCCTTTCAATGCTTTTTACCTTAGTGTTTTTTCTTGTATCAAAAAGGTAGCTTTTTACCTAATTTAGATTCCAGGGAGCTGCGTTTGTTTTTTCCTCCAAGGGGCATATTTGCCTACCTGAATCAGAGCAGTTCAGGGATGCACCTGTCGACTTCATGGACTTCAAGAGAGCATGCCGGCCCCCCCCACCCCTTCACTGTGACTTTATTATTTCTGCTCACAGCTTACAATCTTTCAGAGTTAACAAGGCTGATTAGAAATGGCCCTGGACCTTGGGCTATTGAGGAGCCTGTAACTTTGCATAGTTGTGTGTGTCACGTCGTGAAGGTTGTGCGCTGACCACAGTGCTGTTACCTCCCTCTGGTGCCTGCTCCCCGTCCCTGTCCTCCCCCGACGCCCACTGCTCTGACAGCACTGGCCCATGGTACCACCGCCCCCAGCAATGCACCTGAATTAGAAACCTGGGAATTATCCTCAGTTCCTCCCCACTCCCCACCCACCCCCGCCACATTGAATGGTCATCACACTGTACTGATTGTGCTTTCCGAAATCCCTTCACCATCCTCATCACCTCCCTGACTGTTCAGGGGCCCAGCTTGTTGGCCTGTTTACAAGAGTCCCCTAGCCTGACCCAGTGGCCCCAGTGTACCACACTCTACCCCATCACAGGTGCAGCCAGGCCATACTTAGAGTCCTCCTCCTCACCACCAACACACAACGTCCTAGGTCCTCGCCAGGATTCATATGGCCACTATTTGACCCCTACCTGTCTTTTCAGGCCCATCTCCTGTGCCAGCCCAGTCTAGCTCTAGCCGTTCCCAGCTCCTCAGCTGGGAGAACAAGCACTGAGATGATGGACTGTTAGACGTGTAACCTAGATATTGCCAGGCCCCTCCTTCTGCTCTTGTTTTCAGCCTGAACCCACTCTGACACATAGCCTGGCACCATCTACCCACTGAAGCATCCGTTTGCTCTAAACTTTACTGACGGCTTTACAGGGAGGTACAGAGGAGATTTTCAACCCACAGCGAGAACCTCACAACCCTTCTAGAATGTATTGTGTGTGCGTGTGCACGCACGCGCGACCAGTTGTGTCTGTTCTTTGTGACCTCATGGACTGTAGCCCCTCAAGCTCCTCTGTCCATGGAATTTTCTGGGCAAGAAGACTGGAGTGGGTTGTCATTTCCTTCACCCAGGGATGGAACATGTGTCTCCTACATCGGCAGGCAGATGCTTGACCACCGAGACACCTGGGAAGCCCAGGGCACCTTGAAGGCCCATCACTGTCTTTTTTTGGCCTCTGTGCATGCATTCCCAGTCACAGTGGCTTCTCTCATGATAGTTCAGATTTGTTCAGCTTCTCCTCAACACAAATCCTGAGAATGGGATGTTTTGTCCCCCCTGAATCTCACCATACTCTTGGGGCAGTGGGTGCTATGCAGACACCAGTTCCTCCCAGGGAAGCCTAACTCGTCTTCCAAGAGAACCTACCCCCACTCAAAAGGCATCTCCAGCAAGACTTTGTTGGGCAATAATCCCTGCTCCCTCAGGAACTTACATCTGTCCTGGGGGGCTGTGCACTGAGGGTTATCGGCTGCTTGTTATTAATCTCACCCCCATGCCTCTGGGGGGCCAGGAATCTGTGTGACAATTATGTCCCTGGTGCCTCGCCCCTCTGGTTCTTATGGAGTCTTCATATCCCGGCGGCATTAGTTAATAACTCCTGTCTAGACATTATGTGCCAGAAAAAATTTTTTCATTACCATTTACATCCAGGATAGCCCTTAGAAGAGGCCTAGTATTTCCTAGGAATTCCCCAGAACCCACAAGGAAATGAGCTCTGTGAAGTCCGAGAAGTTTTCCATTTTGTTCACTGATGTAGCCCCAGAGCCTAGAACAGAGCTTGACAATACAGTAGATGCTCAATACCTATTTGTTGAGAAGGCGTCTAGGAAAGAAATGCTGCTCGAGTGTTCTTAAATTTTAAAACCTCCCTGGAACAGCAGGGGGCGCCGGAGAACTGGGTCTGTCCTGGGGGAGGCGGCTAGGCGGAGTCCCAGAGCCCTCTCTTTCTGACTTTGCTTCCTTAGGCTGGGGCCCTGCCGGGGTCCCTTCTAAACACTGCACCTCAGCTTGTTCCAAGAAGCCTGGGAGGGTTTCACCCCCAAGGTGACCAAGCCATACACCTAGTGCATCATCTTTGTTGGAGGGAGTCCCAGGAAGAAGACCTTGGCTTCTTCACTCCAACTCTTTGCAACCCCGTGGACTGTAGCCGGCCGGGCTCCTCTGTCCGTTGGATTATCCCGGCAAGAATACTGGAGTGGGTTGCCATTTCCTCCGCTAAGACATCTCTCTGACCCAGGGATCACACCTGTGTCTCGTGTCCCCTACAATGGCAGGCGGACTCTACCACTGAGCCACCTGGGAAGCCCTCTGCATGCCTAAATCTCAATGACCCTGGCTTGTCCAGCCCCCAGCCCCTATTCCCTCCCAGCAGGACTAGATGCCAGGATTTTTGTTTTCTTTTGTTTTTAAGCTTTTTAGGTGGAGATGGCAGAATTGGTAGTTGGAGCTTTAGCCCAGAGATTCTACTCCAGGACCTTCTACCCCAAAGCTTCTGTGTAGAAAGAAACATGATGGGAGGCTTCTTAGGCCGCGGTCCTAATTCTGTCACCAAAAGGCTTTGTGACCTTGGAGGAGCAGGGGTTGGGAGAAAGGTATCTCCCATCTTGACAGTCTTCTGCTTTCTGAATGTCAGGCCTTCCGTGGAAACCAGGATCCCTCCTCCTATATCAGTCAGGGTGGGGCCATTACCTTTCAGTAACAAATGGCCGATACCCCACCTAATCTCCCCAATCTCCCCTCCATTCTATACAGACTATAACTGAGGACTCTGGCATTTCTTTTCAGCAGAAGGGCCCTTGGAGAAGGCTGGGCAGGTACTGATCTGAGGGCACTTCCAGCAGGTGAGATTAAAGGACTTCTGGTAGGTGAGCCCAAGACAGGAGGCCACTTCCTAAACCGTGAGCCACTTCTAGGATCCGTTTCTGAGGCAGATGTGGAAACTAGTTGGGTAGAATAAGTACAGTTTCGTCGTTCTTCCTAGAATCCTGGAAGGAATGTTAGCAACCAAACGGACCCACTCGCTTCTGAGTGTCAGAGTAGCTTCTGGGTAGGCACCCAGAGTGAGTGACACCCCAGCTGGGACACCCCTCTGGACAAGGAAGGACGGACAGGTCTTGAGATGCCCTGCTCACCCCAGACTCACCAAAGTCCTGCCAGGATCCTCAGCACCAACCACCACCACCCCACCCCCGCAGGGCTACTGCTTCTGGTTCTGGGAACCCAGGCATTAGAAGACAGGTATTAGAAGAAGGTATTAGACCCAGGTATTAGAAGACAGGTGAAGAAAGCCCACGTGTTCACACCCCGTTGTTCCCCTCCAAAGCGATAATTATTCATAGTTTTAAAAAAACCTGCAGGTTGTGAGCAGGAAGAAACTGTGAATCCTGCCCCATTTCCACATAACATGAACGATGAATTCAAGGCCTAGAGATGAAAATCAGAAATGCTTCCCCGTTCATATTAGTTCCCAACCTCTCCATGCCAACACATATCATAATCACACGGGCCAGGTACATGCCAGGTACTGTGCCAGCCACGTTACATTCACTGTCTCACGTGAGGCCCTCTGTAGGTAGGAACTGCTATCCCCACTTTACAGATATGCACACTGAGGCTCAGAGAAGTTAACTCGTCTAGACTCACAGGGCTAAATGGCGCCTGGCACCGCTGTTTTGGATTCCAAAGCCTGGCTCTTAACCATCTATAATAACCTCCCCATGATATTTATACCATACATACTAGTTTCCTGTGGCTGCTATAACTACCACCAACTTGGAAACTTACAACAGAAATGCATTCCCGCATAGCTCTGGAGGCCAGAAGCCCAAGATCAAAGAGGTTCCAGGAAAGGTTACCTCCTTACCTCTTCCAGATTCCAGTGGCTGTTGGCATTCTTGGCTTGTGGCCGCATCCCTCCGATCTCTTCCTCCTGTGGCCACATCGCCTTCTCTTCTGTTTGTGTTAAGTCTGCTTCTGCCTCCCTCTTAAGAGGATACTGTGATTGCACTTAGAACCCATCCAGCTAACCCAGGAGACTCTCCACATCTCCAGAGCTTTAACTTCATGACATCTGCAAGAAGCTTTCCCAATAAGGTCATTTATAGGTCTCAGTGATTAGCACATGGGTATCTTTTGAGAAGCTGTGTTTCTGTTTACCACACCATATGCGCCCATTCTTTCCCTAATTTATTCCTTCACAAACCTTAATTGTCTGTATTGGACATTATGCTAGGAGCCAGGAGTTAGAAAATCAAGAGAGAAATGACCTAGTCCCTGCCTTCATGGACCTTGTGGCCACTGTGTCAACTTTCATACCTACTTCCCAGATGTTCTTGTGATAAATAACGGGAGTAAGAGATATCAGGACAAGTCACAATACCCGGCACTACTACCTGCACCATTCTTCTGATATTTCCATGTATTAGATCACTTGACCCTCACAGTCTTATCCCTACCTCCCTGCACAGAACGCTATAGCAGCCCAGGGGAAAGTGAGCCAAGGTAGGGGTGGGGGTGTGATCAGGGAAGGCTTCCTGCAAGAGGTGCCATTTCCATGGAATCTGGAAGTATGAGAGTTGGCCAGAGGAAGTGGGATGGGGAGAGGATAGGATTGAGGTGTCCCAGGAAGAGGGAGGCAGAGGGAGCTTAGATGCTCTTGGCTATGGGTAGGAGAAATAGGAGTCAGGGAGGGCTCCCCTGAGGAAGGGACTTTTGAATTTTGTGTGACCTTGTTTTTTGGGAGAAGAGCCATAAATCTGGCGTGGGCTTTGAGCTTGGGTCACCTGGGATTTGTTCATGCTCAGGTCTGAGGCCCCTCCTCTACCAGCTGAGATCTTTCAGCTTCCCTGTTCTCTTTTGGGGAATTTGATGCAGGGAGAGCTCTGAGAGCCATTTCTACAGCTTCCAAAACGGGGTAGCCCAGCCCTGCCCACTTCCCTTCTGTCCTGAACCTCTTGGGAGGGAGAATCAGAGAAGCCATATGGCAGCCCCTGAGCAGGGTATATTCACATTTGAGCAGGAAGACCACAGAGGTGGGAACTGAGGTCCAGGAAGAGAAGCCACATGCGCAGAACTGGGCCTCACTCTAGCCTCCCTGACTAGGTTCCTACACTGCTCGTGGCTCCTGCAGATGACAGGGTAGGTCCCCATCTCCTCTGGGCAGGGGCTTCCTCCTTGCCTGGAGATGAGGAACAAGAAGTGACTAAGATACATCCTGCCCTGGAGAATTTCCCAGCATGCCCATGCGGGAGATGGTCAGCCCACCAGAGAATTACAGAACTAAGTCAGCATCTGGAGGAAGGGACCAGAGATCAGAGTAATAGGCAAAATGGAGTGCTATCAGGGAAGGCTTCCTAAAGGAGCAAACCTCTGAACTGAGCTGGAAAACAAGTTGGGGTGGGTTCAGCCAAGACCTGCATTTGGGCTGGGTGCACCTAGCGCCACAAGGGCCTGGCATGCTGAGCAACAAGAAGGAGGAGAGGAGAGCCAGGCCAGGTTCTGCAGAGCCGGGGGCAAGACTGGGAGCCCGAGGAGCAGGGGCTGGGAGCTAAGCAGGACTGGGAGAAGGCTAAGGTACAGCCCTGGAGGCTGCCATCAGCCCCAGGGCCAAGACTGTCCCGGGTTCTCAGCTTGAGGGCCCAGGGTGCAATAAAGGGGTGAGCATGGGAGCCCAAGGGAAGGGAGGGAACCTCCCCAAGATGCTGGGCGCCCCCGGGCAGGCCTGGTGGGCAGCCCTTGCTCTTCCTTCCTCCTGACTGCTCTGTCTTCCCTTATCCGCTCCTGTCCCAGGGTCCCCGCTCCCGCTCTCCCGGCCCTTGCCCAGCCCGGAGCTGGCCCTGAGTTCTGCGGACCTAAGCCTGGAGACTGTTCTTTAAGGGGCAGCACAGAGGAGGGGAAGAGTAGAGGGTCTAGCTCCATTCCGCTGCAGACTGGCTACGAATCCTGACCTGGGCCCCCGCAGGCTTGAGTGGCCTAGGCTAAGTAGTTCAACCTCTCTGAGTCTCAGCTTCCTCTGCGATGAGTGGAACAAGTCCAGCGCGCTAATATAGGAACCCCTCAGGACATACTGAGCGCTCGGCACCGCCGGCGCCCACAAAGGGCGCGGTGAGCGGGGAGGGGTTGGCGTCTGCCGAGGGGCTGAGGGGGGCGGGGGGAGAGGCGGCTGGACCCCAGCGCGGGTGGTCCGGGGGCGGCTCGGGCTTCCTCGCAGACTCCTCCAAGCAGAGGCGGGGCCTTGGGGCCGCCCTGGGTTTCCGGGCGCGGGTCGCACACCCACCCTCCCGCTCTCTAGGGGACGGGACGAGCTCGGAGCCGCCCAGGGACCCCGAGCCTGGGGGCGGCGGCGGCGGGGCCGCGCGGGCGGCCGCCCTCGGAGGCGCGCGGCTCCTTTTGTCTGCAGCCTCCCGCTCCCCCGCCCGCCTCGAGCCGCGGGGCTGCGGCGCCGCTGCTGACACGGCTCGGCCGCCGCCGCCACCGGGCGGAGGCTGCGCGTCGCAGCGCCGGGCGGAGGGCGCGCGGCGATGGCGGCGGCGGCGGCGGCGGCGGCGGCAGCGGCGGCGCGGGGCGGGTGGGCGCGGGGCTCGGGCTAGCTGCGGGGCCGGCCCGGATGGCGGGCGGCGCGGGCTGGGCGGGCGCCCCCGCGGCTCTGCTGCGCTCGGTGCGCCGCCTGCGCGAGGTGTTCGAGGTGTGCGGCCGCGACCCCGACGGCTTCCTGCGCGTGGAGCGCGTCGCGGCGCTCGGACTGCGCTTTGGCCAAGGCGAGGAGGTAAGGGCCCCGCGGCGGGGGCGCCCGCGCCCCAGCACCCCCACCCCAGGCTTCCTCGCCCTTTCACCTGCCCGCTCCCAGTCCCCGGCGGCGGCGGCGGCTGCAGCCCGGAGGGATCCCGCCGGACCTGAGGACTTCGAGCCCCGGGGCTTCCCCGCCCTGTCGGACCCTCGCTTTCCACCATTCGCGCCGGTGCTGCGAGTGTCACGCATCACGCCCCGGGGCGGGGGGGTGGGGGCTTCTCTGCCCACCTTGCTTACCCCGGGCCCTGAGGGTCCCTCTAACCATTCTGCAGCCTACTCGGTGTGTGGGGCGAGGGGAACCGTCAGATCCTAGCTCCGGGACCCCCTCCCCTGCCTACCCTGCGGAGACCGAGATGCAGAGGTCCGTGTGCAGGAATCCCAGGACGGGGGCCGGGGGGTGGGGGCGGGATGGGGTAGGGGGGAGGCCCCACTGGGCCTGGCCGAAGGGAGCAGAGGACAACTAGGGGCGCGCTACCGCCTCGGCTCCTTGACTGCACCCAGCCGGCCTGGAACCTAGCGGGAGGGGTCTGCCTTCGGCCTTCCCGGATTCTCAGCCTAGCGCCTGGTGACCACCCCCGCTCCCCGCACCCTGCGGGCTCCGAGGGGCAGGCCTGGCTGGCAGCTGGCTGTGGCGGCTGCGACAAGCCTGCCACGGCCAAGCTGGGGGACAGCAGCTGGGCAGTGTCTGCCACGGCGGGCGGAGGCGGGGGGGCGCGGATTTTGGGGGGGCGCGGATTTTGGGGGAAGCAGGAACAGTGTTAGCAGAGCTGCAATCCGAGGGCGGGTGCTGCCAGTGGGGGGGGGGGGGGCAGAGACAAGTGTCCTCTCATGCCATGGAGGAGAGGTGGCCATGTGTGTGTGGCGGGTGTGCAAGGCACCGACCTGGTAGGAGACCACACTCCTGCTACTGCCCACTCTGAAATGGTCAGGGCATGAAGCCTTGAGTAGTGACTTGCCAAGGCCACCTGAGGCCTCCGGCTCTACATCGGCACTCCCTGGCCTTCTGTTCCCGGAATAGCTGGGGCCTAGCATTCCAGAACATGGGAGGAACCGGGCCTGGCTGGGTTGGATCCATGCCTCCCTGTCACCTGGCAAAGGAAAAGATGATAGATAATCGTCTTTTTGTGGCTGCTGGGCTGGGCCGGGGCCTGGAGTCCCAAGGAGCAGTAGGTGGAAGAGGATGAGGCAGGTGTCAAGTCTGAGAACTCAGGTACCACGTGTGGGAGAGGCCCACTGCTGTCCGCCCTTTGGAGCCCAGGCTCTCCCGCTGCCAGAATCTGCTCAGGGCGCTTCCCTGCATACCCCTTGATCCTTCTTCCCAAAGGCTGGTCTGACCCCTCCCATCCTCTGAGGCAGGCTTAGCAGACCCCAAGCGTGGGGGGAAGAAGCTGCTGGCCTTGGCTGCAACTGGAGTCCCAGAGCTGTGGTCTCAGTGGTGGGGAGAGCTTCCCAGCAGGCTCTGGCAGGAGGCCACGTGGGTTCTGGGTGACCCCTCACCAGCCCCTCTTCTCCTGGAGCTGAGCAGCTCCTCTTGTTTGCGCTTCTGCCTCTTAACACCCAGGAGCCACACCTGCTTGTCACTTCGTCATCGTGGTTCTGCACAGGGACTCGTGGATCTCGCTTCTATGTGGCCGTCTTTAAATATTTGAAAGCAGCACTCCTGTCCCCTTCCCCCTCTCCCCCAGGCCAAGTACCCCCTATTCTTGAAGCCCCAGGCCATTTCCATAGGACCTGGCAGGGGCCAAACCTCTGGCTTCCAGCCCTGAAGCCACCATCAACTATGTGACACTTTTCCTAGTAATAACATGGAGGGGCTGGACCAGAAGACCCCCGGGACTGTTCCAGCCCCAACGCATCACACATAGCAGGTGGCTTGGGGCAAGGCTGTCTTTTGAGTGGTGTCCTCAGGTTAAGTTTCTGGCCACTGAAATCCCTTCTTTCTTAGCAACCCGTGCCAAGCCAGGATGCCCCTTCATCCTGGAGGAGGATCAGTGATTTTCTTTTAAATGTATTTGTTTATTTAGGGTCTTGGTTGTGCTGGGTCTTAGTTGTGTCATGCAGGATCTTTGATTTTCCTTGTGGCACGCAAGTTCTTTATTTGTGGCATGTGGGATCTGGTTCCCTGATCAGGGATCGAACCTGTATTTCCTTCATTGGGAACATGGAGCCCTGATTTTTCTTTTAAAAACATAAATTTTCTATCATTATAGAATCAGTTTATATGCACTGTGGGAATAGAAATATGGACAAGCAAAAACCAAAGTGCCATGTCCCCATCCCCCAGGTAGCCCCACTGTGACACCTCGTTCACATCCTTCCAGAGCTGTTTCTATGCTTATATGTAAATTTTCTCCATAAAATGAGGTCATGCTGTGCATACTGTCTTGTAACCTGATTTTTTTCCCAGTAAATGATCAGCACTTTTCTGCTCCAATAAATTCTCATCTTAATTATTATGCATACCTTATTCAGATTTCCCTATTTGGCCCCAAAAGGCCAATCTGTGCTGTTTTGTTCAAATCACTTTCCTCACCAGACCCGTGCACTGCATCCAGTTGTTCTGACCTCTTGGTTTTTCTTACTTTAATGCAGTTCTTTTTTTTTTTAATTTGAATAATCCTGACTTGTTGAAGAGATCAGGCCTGTTGTCTGTGTCAGTAATTTCTTGGATCTAAACCTGTAACTTGGACCTTGTTCCTGTTGAATTTCATCTTGTTCATTTCATCCTGTTGTAACAGACAATAGAGAGAATTTATTGAGGAGGCCAAAAAGTTCATTCGGCTTTTTCCACGCGATGTTACAGAAGAACCCGAATGAACTTTTTGCCTACCCAATACAATCCTATATTTGTCACTCAGATGCTGTGCTGCCTGCTGGTTGGAGAAGTGGGTGCTTTATGTCTCAGTCTCCCAGGCTGGTTGTAAACCCAGGCAGGACCACGGACAGAGCCTTGTAGGGGTGGTTCTGCTCACATGGTATTAAGAACTGAGATCCACAGAATTACATTTTTCAGCCCTGCTCTCTGCACACCAAATTCACACATGCGCACCTGTTTTGCACTACAAAAATAGGAATGTCATTTCCCCTTCGAAATGCTATGTTTTCTGACAGTTTCTATCTCATTTGTTTAAAAATCACATAGAAACCTTGATGTCCCAAATCCCCAGTGCCGTAGAATAGATTACTGTTGTTCATTAGAGATGGAGTTCAGTAAATTTATCAGAGCTGATTATCCATATTTTATCAGCTACACCCAGAAATACCAGGGACACCAGAATCAAATGCTTTGCAAGAGTATGCTAAGTTGCAGAGTATAAAACAGATATCCATGAGGCCATATTGATATCAATAAGTGATTTAATAAATGAATAAATAAATACTAGGAGAGTGTCCTGTGCAGAAATTAAAATAATGTATGTAGATAATTCTCCATCAATGAGGTGGAGCATAATCCCCCACCCTTGTAAGTGTCACATATGCATAATGACACCCTCTAAAGAGCACAGTGTGGAAAGAGGGGGAAAGACCAACTCTTCAGTGGAGAATCCCGACACACACTGCCTCAGCTGGGTCACCAAGGTCAACATCAGCCATAATAAGTCATGTAGATGTTAGTAGTATGTATCCTTCATACAATGTAATGGGAGAGGAAATTCACCCCTGCAATCTCACTCCCAAACCCCTCACCCTGGTTTAGTCATGAGAAAACATCACACAAACCTCAATGGAGAGACATTATTCTACACAGCACCTGCTTAGTCCTGCTCACATTTATCTAGTTCATCAAAACCAAAGGAAGTCTGAGAAACTGTCCTAGCCAAGCAGAGTCTAAGGAGACATGACAACTGAATATTATGTGGTGTCTTGAATGAGGCCCTGGAACAAGAAGTTTGAGTAAAAACTTTAGTTAATAATGATGTTATATATAATATCAGGTTGGCCTCTGATATTCCCCTAATGTATTGACTTGGGACTCATAGTAGAAAAGAGAAGAAATTTTGATGAAAACATGAGTCATATGTGAGATATATAACTTGACATTTCTCAGAATGTAAGGATGGGGGCGGAGGGGAGTGGACCCAACACTGTCCCAGCCCTGGAAGTCTGTACTAAGTGGGAGTGGGACCTCTATGATGAGGATGAGAAATGATGGCCCAGTGCCCTGAACTCCTGTTGACTTCTCATATCTTGTTTTTGTTTCTAACCTCCCTAAGCCTTTGTTTTCTCATCCATAAAATGGGAGTGATAACAGGCCCCATTCCATAGCATTATTGTGGGGCTTGAACACGTTAATACACTTAAAGCGTTCAGTGTCTGCATGGAATAGGCCCGCTGTCAGAATTGCTACTATTCTTACTTTTTTGTAAACACTTGCTAGCATCTTTGAGAGGCTGTTCTAGGCTAAAAGGCTCTTGGGGGATTGAGGTCCAGATCTGTGAACAGTCCAGATCCTTGTCCAGCTCTGAGCTTCCGGCTCTGAGCTGCACCTGTAAACGGAGGTATCTCAGGTCACATTCAGGTGCTCCCCCATATAACTTGGTGCAGGCAGGAACACCCATGTTCATGGGTCCATTGGTGTGGGGTTGGGAGGGGGCTTCTGCCCAGCTCTGGTGGGAGTATTCATGCGTTGGGGGCTG
Source organism: Odocoileus virginianus (assembly GCF_023699985.2). Classification (NCBI taxonomy): domain Eukaryota; kingdom Metazoa; phylum Chordata; class Mammalia; order Artiodactyla; family Cervidae; genus Odocoileus; species Odocoileus virginianus. Next base: position 17,475,715 of record NC_069690.1, on the reverse strand, counting down.
GGGAGTGTTGAGGGCAGGTGCTCCTTTGCCTCCTGCTGCAGCGGCCCCCAGTGGTCATCCCCACCCCAGGGCTCGGAGCAGTCCCACCAGGTTGAGCACAGAAGGGGAGGCTGACAGCTGGCTGGGGTTGATAGAAGTGGATGAACCCGATCTGGAGTGGAATGGAAGGCAAAATGCCCGTTGGCCTGGAAACAGTGAATGTCATGCCTGGGTGAACCGCTGTCCTCAACATGATTGGGTGAATGCTCTGAAATTTTTATAGGGTAGTCTTAATGGAAATACCTTTCACATTTGGTGGTTGTCAATACATGTGTCCAGGATTTAAAAAAAAAAATTTTTCCATTAATAGCTTGCATACCTATTATATGCCAAAACTCCCAGGCACGAGGACTCAGGAGTGACCTGGAACTTACATGGGGAGGGTCTGGAAAGGAAACTGGCAAAGGAATGGCAATTACTGTCTGGTGGAGTCGAGTACTAGGAAGAATCAGAAAGTACTGAGACAAGAAGATTTTTGCCCTTAGAATGACCGTGGACAGCCTCTTCTCTCATAGACAGACATTTAGATGGAGCCTGGAATGAAGTGGGGGTTGTGCCTTGCAGAGATCTGGAGAAAGCTGATCCAGGCAGAGGCAGGAGGGGTCCCAGGAGTTAGAGGCCCAGCAAGAGGCGTGAAGGGAGGGGGCAGGGCTGGGCAGGGTGACCTGTGGGGAGGCTGTCCCTCCATCCACGTGAGACTTGCTGGAGGCGTGGAGCTAGGGCGAAGCAGCGGAGATGCACCTGCAATTGAATAATAGAGCCCATTGGAAGCGGGTGTGAGAGGAGAGAATTTGGAGAATTCGGAGGTGGCCATTTCATGGATGAGAAAGACTGAGGCAGGAGGCAGGTTGGGCAAGGAGTCAGGAGTTCCAAGCTGGCCTGTGAAACCCGCGATGCACCTGGCGTCCCAGTGGGGCTGTGGAGCCGGCCAGGGACAGATCCAAAGAATGCGCTTCAGCCCTGCAACGCATTCATCGGGCCACCTATCTACCTGCCCACCTACCCATCAACCCATCCATCTCCTTATCCATTCCTTACCCATCCATCCATTTGTCCATCGGTCTGTTCACCCACCCACCCACCAGCCTCCCTATCTCTCCATCCACCACCCAACATTTCCTGAATATCTATGTGCACAAAGCCGAAGCCTAGATCCAGGGGTAGCGACTGGCATTTGCAGGGAGTGACAAGCGGCTCGACGCAGGGAAGGGCAGCGGGGTGAGAGCACGGGCTGGCTGGTGACCTGGGGGACCTGAGGGAGAGCTCGGGGGCTGGCACTGTGCGACCGGCCCAGATCTGAGTTTGGATGGCGGCGGCAGCGAAAGAAGTGAAAGCCTAGGTTATTTAAAAGGTGCTTATTATGATGGACAGACCTTAGTTTCCATTTCTGTAAAATGGGAGTCAGAAGTCCTCTTTTGGGCCTGTTTTGAGGAAAGTAGATAATATATAAAGGCCAAGCGCGGCAACAGTTGGCATGGGCTCTCTCGCCCACCTGCTCCGTGAGCCGTGTTGGCGCCCCTGCTGCTCTCAGCCTCTGGAGGGCATCTCTGGCCCCTTTCTAACGTCTGGTACTTTTCTGGGTTTGGCCTCCTTTGTGCAAGGGCCAGAGTTGCTCCTGCAGCCACTGGTGACCCTGTGGACAGAGTGGGGTGAGGGAAGGATGGGTGCTGATGGCCTCCATTTTTCTTATTCCCTTTCATCCCCGCCATAGCCCGGAGGATCTGAGAGGTGAAATAAGTTGTCCAGGGTCCCGCAGTCATTGGTGGAGCTGGGATATGAACCCAGGTCTGTCTGATTCTAAAACTGCCTCCTTAGCTGCCTGCCACGGGGAGTTCCAGGTTCAAGTGCCCGGGGATGGGAAAATGATCAGATCTGAGTTTCACAAATTTGACATAAAATCTTCCAATCCGAGAGCTCCTCAGGCTTTCTAAATCTGGGATGATCTGGGTTCCAGACGCAGAGCAGTGCCAGGCAGGGTCTATAAGTAGGTTTGTAATCCACAGGGCGGGTGAGCACTGCATGTAGGTGGGACCGCGGGCAATGTGCCACCCAGAAGACGCTAGGGAAGGCGGCAGGTGCCAGCAGGAGCTGAGGTTTCAGAGCAGAGCAGACTGCCTGCAGCCTCACCCTGAATTATGCATCACCACCACTTCCTGTGCAAACGGTGATTAAAGAGCCCCGGGAGGCCAGTATTTCTCTGGCTGCTCCGGTTTCCTGCCTGGCGCCCTTCCGAGATCCTCTGCAGTCCCGGGCGGGGTGTGGCAAGGGCAGGGCCCGGACATCAATCTGGACACCCCGCTAGCACCCAGTCCATGTTCCCCAGGCCTGCGCGGGGGCCCTTCCCAGCCATGGAAGGCCTGTGGCCCTTCTTGCTCTCCGGCCACTCCACCTCTTCCTGGCATCTCAGTTCAGAACAGGCTGGCTCTTAATGTTCTCCCCGTGCCACAGGGAAGTGTTTGAGAGCCCGGCCCTGGCATCAGGCGCACCTGGTTTGAGACCCAGCTCTGCCACTTTCTAGCTGCATGACCCTGAGAGGTTACTTAACCTCTGTGCCTCAGTCAGCTTATCTGTAAAGTGGGATAATGTTACTGTTGTTCAGTTGCTAAGTTGTGTCTGACTCTTTCCAACCCCATGGACTGTAGCCCACCAGGCTCCTCTGGCCTTGGGATTTCCCCAGGCAAGAATGCTGGAGTCGGCTGCCATTTCCTCCTCCAGGAGATCTTCCCGACCCAGGGATCAAACCCATGTCACTTAGCTCTCCTGTTAATGTGACTGTTACTGCCGCTAACTCTAGGTTTTCTGGATGGGCTGTTTCCATTCTTTTAGAGATCTGTTTGAGAACCTGCTCTGTGTCAAGTTTGATGTTGTCAAACCGAACTTGGGTCCACTTGCCCCCTTGCAGTAAATCTCCTGACACCCAGGCTATGGTGAAAGAAAGTGCAACATTTGTTGAAGGCACCAAGCAAGGAATCAAGGCAGCTAGTGCTCAAAAGGCCTCAACTCCCCACTGGCTTTCAGGGGAAGGTTTTTGAAGACTGGGTGAGGGATGGTGTTGCACGCACAGTGCGTGATCAGCTCATGAACACTCTTCTGATTGGTTGGTGGTGAGGTAATCAGCAGTCAACATCATCGATTTTCTGGTTCCACCTGGTCTGGGGTCTACATGCTTGTGGTCGGCAGGTATTTAACTTCTTCCACTTGGTGGAGGTTTCAGTATCTGCAGAACAGGTCAAGGATATGGCTCAGAATGTTATCTGAAGCCTTTGAGGAGGAACTAAAGGTCCTTGATTTCCTTTAACGGCTAAACAGTTATTGTCTTGCTTGACTTGTTTTCCTTTGTTTCTGCCTTTTCTCACTTCTCTGGTAGATATGATCTTTGGAACTCAAGGAAAACCTCAGGGGCTAAAAGTTTTCTACAGACAAGAGGCAGGTGAGGACACGGGGGATGATTGGTCCTGGGAAGGTCCCATAGGGTCCTGCTCAGTTATAATGCAGAAGGACACACAGGTGGCGAGGTTAGGACTCCTTCCCTGAGGAAGGGAGCTTCTGTGGGGGAGGGAGGCCCTAAGAGAGAAATCTCCATTACCAGCTGCGAGAAGGGCAGGGCTGGTGGCCTCTTCAGGTGTAGCTGGGGCGTGAAGACAGTAGACACGCTCTGCCTGGAGATGGGAAAGGCTTCCCGGAGGTGATGCTGGGCCTGAGTCTTTTATTTCCTTTCAAAGATTTCTTTATTTATGGCTATTCTGGGTCTTCTCTAGCTGTGACAAGCGGGAGCTGCTCTTCATTGCGGTGTGCGGGCTTCCCATCGCGGTGGCTTCGCTTGTTGCAGACACAGGCTCTAGGAGTGCGGGCTTTAGTAGTTGCAGCTCACAGGTCTGGAGCGTTGCCTCGGTAACTGTGACGCAAGGGCTCAGTGGTCCCTTGGTGTGTGGGATCTTCCCGGATCTGGGATTGAACCTGTGTCCCCTGCATTGGCAGGAGGATTCTTTACTACTGAGCCAGCAGGGAAGCCCCTGGACTTGAGTCTTCAACAGGGTCCCCCAGAGTGGAAGGGAAGGATGGCTGAAGGATAACTTGGCAGGAGAGAGGGTGAGTGGGAGAGGGGAGGGGCTGACCAGGCAGGCGAGGATGGGGTGGATTTTATCCCGATTTTAGGAAGCAGAGGGTGAGGTGGCTCTGTTGTGTTTCAGACAAGCCCATCTGGGATTCAGGTGAAAGTCTCTCAGTCATGTCCGACTCTTTGCGACGCCATGGACTATACAGTCCATGGAATTCTCCAGGCCAGAATACTGGAGTGGGTAGCCTTTCCATTCTGCAGGGGATCTTCCCAACCCAAGGATCGAACCCAGGTCTCCCGTGTTGCAGGCGGATTCTTTACCAGCTGAGCCACCAGGGAAGCCTGGAAGTCGGGTGGGGCGGGGGAAAAGAGACCGAGTTGGGAGACCTCTGTCCCCGTTCAGGGACAAGGAGAGGGGCATCCGGGCTGATGGAGCAAAGGGGAAGGTCAGAGGGCAGCTGCTGGGCCCTTTGTAGGCCCTCACAGCACAGAGCTGGGACAAACGGGACAGCGCATCTTTTCATGAGTAAGAGTCCTGTGTGACCGCACCTAGGTGAGTGGGTGAGGGGGTCTGAGCTCAAGTGCAGGAACTACCGGTTGGAGGATGCCCACACACATGAGCAGCTCCTGGGGCTCATAGCCCTGCTTTTACTCTCAGGAATTCCCACAAGGGCAGCAGCTCTTTATTTTAAAGACAGAAAAGTTCCAAATATTGTTGTCGATTTATAAACAACTCTAGAGGACAAGGAAGTTAGCGCTAAACTGTGTTTCTAGATCTCAGGATCCACATCCTGTCCTTAGCGGTCACCCACGTGCATTTGTGACCCACGTGTGTGAGCTGCTCTGGCTGTTACAATATCCACCTGATGATATTTTCTGTGTCTGAGTCCCAGACAGAGCCACGTCACCTCTCTGCTTAAACCTGGGCCAGGATTGAGCATCCCTGGTCACTACTAATATCCCCACTGTGTTCCACCCGGGGGGAACCTGGCTGGCTGGTCAACCCCTCAACCCGTGACACTCCAGCAGCTTTTGCCGGGCCCGGCCCCTGAGCTGGTGTGAGCAGGATGGAAGCCAAAAGGTGCAGTGATCCCAGAGAGTGGAGGTGGGGGTGAAGAGGGAGGGGTCCTGGGCACCCCCCAGCCTGCAGGGCGTGCTGGGATGGACCTCCCTCAGTACCACTGACCATCCCCTGTCCCAGCCTGGGTGGGCTCTTCCCAGCCCAGCAGTTGGCTGCCAGCCAGAGGATTGGCCTGTGGTATAGACTTCTAAAACCACAACTCTGAGTGGGCATGACCAGGGGATGCCTGCTCCCATGTTCTAGACACTGAGTGGATGGAATCGAAAGCCTGTTTGCCCACTCAACTGGCCACAGCCATTTGGACTTCTGGCCATACTTCCTGGGGCCATGGATCGTCTTTATTTCTCTCCGTGTCTGTCCCCTCCCTTTTCCCTTCCCTACCTCCTGATTGGCTGAATATCAGACCCTCTCTCAGGCGTGAGGGTCCCCATCAACACTGAGTATTAGTTCAGATTTGTTTTCCAGCTTAATGAGTGTATAATAGGATTTCAAACTCGTTTAAATTTTCATTTTTAATTGCTAATGCGACTTTGCATTTTTTCCATGTTACTGTTTATTCTTGGTATTTCCTTCTGCATAAACTGTTATGTCCATCTCTTTTGAACACTTATCAAGAGGAATTTTTATTTTGATCTTTATATTTTTAAATCAGTTCTTTGTATTTTTAATATCATTTATCTTTTTTCCTTATTCTGTTGTTTTTTCATGTTCATTTCATTCTATTTCCTGCATTTGAATATTTGTTTTCAATTATATCATATCTTCCTTATTTCTAATTATATTTATCACTTTTTAGTTGTTAGGCACTTATTTTCCATCTCTAGCAAGAATACATAAGCTTTCTTGTTTATAACCCCCAATTTATGAAAATATTTGACTTTTACTCATTTGGAAGTTATCACGAGGCTCATCTAACATTTGATTCTATTAATAGCTTGAATTTATTTCTAAACTAGAACTGAATTGCATTGTTTCTTTTTTCTATTTCTTTTTCTCTTGCTTTGTTTTGAAAATGTTCAAACACAGTTGAAGGAAGGGTCTGATAAACACTCAGATACTCTTCATCTAGATTCACTTACTTTCTGTCACATTTGCTTTTTCTTTATTTATTTTGTCACTGATAATCTGTCATCTATCTCCTTTCATGTTGCTTTGCAGAAACATTTTAAATAAGTAAAGATGTCTTGACATTTTCCCCATAAACACTTCGGAGTGTAGGGACAAGGACAGTCTCCTGTCTAAACAAGAGCCACCATCACAGCTAGGACTTAATGTCATATCAGATTTCCCCAGTTATCCTCAAAACGTCGTGCCTAGCTCCCTTTTGTTTTGATTTAGGATCCAGTCACGGATCACATACAGCATCTGGTTTGTCCTATGCCTATTTCATCTCCCTGAAATTAGTGCTATCTCTGATTTTCTTTGCTCCTATAACCAGCATTGATGTTTTCTGCCAAGTCCAAGGCCAGTTGTCTTATAGGCTCTGCCATAGCCTGGATATATCTGATTGTTTCCTTGCACTTTTGGCAAGAAGAGTTGATGGTGTGTGCTCCTCAGAGCCGCACATGAGGGGTCACATGATGTCGGTTTGTCCCATTAACTGGTGATGCTGAGTTTGACCAGTTGGGTAAGGCTGCATCTGCTTGATCTCTTCAGTATAATGGTGCTTTTCTCCTTTATAATTAATAAGTAATTTGCGGGATGATACCTTAGACAGTGTAAATATTTGGTTCTCTCATAACTTTTCACCCAGTGGTTTTAGCATTCCTTTTTTAGAGCTCATTTATTTTTTATTCTTGGTTGCACTGGGTCTCTGTTGCTGTCTGGGCTTTCTCTAGTTGCGGACAGCGGGGGGCTTCTCTCTAGGTGACGTTCCAGGGCTTATCAGTGCTGTGGATTCTCGTGTCGCAGAGCACAGGCTCTGGGGCTCACAGTCGTGGCGCTCAGGCTTAGTTGCTCTGTGGCAGGTGGAATCTTTCTGGACCAGGGATTGAACTGGTGTCCCTTGCATTGGCAGGCGGATTCTTGTCCACTCTATCACCAAGGAAGTCTGATTTTAACATTCCTTGATGCTCCTGGCCCACATAAATTACACTGGTAGCTGCAAAATGGTGGTTTTTCTTCATTCCTTCTAGATATAGAGGTTGTTCTATAAAAAAGATCTTTCCTTCACTCCCTTTCCTAAGTGTAGCTATGGACCGATGGACGCTTTTCTTTCCCATGTATTAGATTCTGTTACATTGTTATTCTTTTTGATGCTCAAAGATTTTTTTGGTCTTGTTTTTAATGCAGCATTGTAAAATTTTGATCATTATTACTTGGTATATTTTAAAATTGAGAAAAGTCAACCATCGTTACCTTTAAAAAAAAGAGCTCTCTGACTCTTCACCGTTTATGGATTTTTTAAGTATATAAACACATTTTCAAGTTCTTTAATTGGTATTGCATTAAGCATATTAATTTAGAGAATATCACCATCTTTATTATATGCTTAGTTCTCCCAGTAGTGGCAAAATATTAACATTAAAAATAAATGTCTTAGAATTAGGCTAAATTAGTGTTTAATATTTAATGTGCTTGGTTACTACTGAGAATGAGAGAATTTTTTCCAGTGATTTTTTTTTTTTTTTTTACTAGCTGCCTGTCACTGGTATATAGGAATGCAGTTGATTTTTGTCAATTTGTCACATATCTCCCCACTGGTCTGAACTCAGCTATTACTTATAGTGCTTTTTCTGATTTCTTGGGATTGTTCTAGGTAAGCAATCATGTCATCTTCCAAAAGTAATGGTTTCATTATGTCTTCTTTTCTTATTTTTATGAGTGTAATGACTTTTCCTTCTGAGGTGGGACCCACACCCATTTCTAAAACTATTTGGTTTTATTATTATCATTGTTATTATTATTGGTCTTACCTTGTAGCATGTGGGATCTTAGTTCTCAAGCCAGGAATCGAACCCAAGCCCCCTGCAGTGGAAGCATGGAGTCTTAACCACCGGACCACCAGGGAAGTCCCTAAAACTAGCTGACTCTATATCAACTATATTAACTATATTTCAATAAATTTTTTAAAAAAGGACAATTGTATAATGTAAAAAAAAAATATTACTAGTTGGAACCTGCCTGGGCCCTGGAGACTTGCCCCGAGGAGGGCTTGGGAGAGGCTGAGTTGTAAGCTAAGAACAGGCTGGGGTGGGTGCCCGAGCTGCGGCTTCCCTGGGTGGTCTCACGACAGTGGCCCAGAGGCAGTGCTGCTGAGGCTGCTATTGCTCCAGGAGCGTGTCTAACGCAGAGGAAAGGGGCTGGCAAGAGGTGGTCAGGTGTCTAGGCCGGGGACCAGCAGAGGACGCCAGCCTCCCAAGGCAGGGAAACGAGACAGAAGCAGCACACCAGTGGGATGGACAGATTGAAACTTGCTGGGCACAGATGACCACAGAGCTGGTGCTGGGAGCCAGACCTGGCTGGTGGGCTGAGGAAGGTGCCCCTTGTCCTCTGCTCTGGTCTTGAACTAGTTGGTGGAGCCACTCGGTATAAGGGTTGGTGGGGGTGGCAGAGGCAGAAACCCAGCATCCTTTTCTTGTTATCCTTTTCAAATGGAGTGACTATTACTCACTACCGTTGAGTATAACATTGGTACCTGGGTTTAGGTTTATCATCTTTAGCACGTTACTGAAGACCAAAGACCACTATCTCCCTGTCCCATTTTTTTTTCCCTTTGGCTGTGGCCACACAGCTTGTGGGATCATAGTTCCCTGACCAGGAATTAAAACCTGGACCACGGCAGTGAAAGCACTGAGTCCTAACCACTGGGATGCCAGGGGGCTTTCCATTCTTCTTCCATTAGAATGTAATTCAAGACCAGATGGTGAATTGTACCACGTGTCTTCCCAACATCTTTTCAGTGTTTTAATGATGCTTGCTATTTTCCCAATCAGGGCAAAGAATTAAGCCTGGAAGCGGGGGAATCTGTGATGGGCCAGGAATGGGGAGGGGTAGTTCCCCATGGCAAGTAAGGCGCACCTGCCAGGTGAGGGTCAACCTGGCATTGGGCCGAGAGAAACCACAGGTGTGTGGGTCCACCCCACCGTGCAGCCTGCCCGGGAGGGTCAGGAGGCTGTGTGGGAGGTGGTGTTGGTTTCTGTGGTTCTCTTGGGAGACAGAATGTGAGCCTCCTTCAAAATTCCCAGGAGAAGTGACGGTTGTGGCAGAGAGGATGTGGGGGTAGGAACGTCCTAGACGCGGCAGCCCCTTCTGCCCATTTCTGGCCCCTGGGGGTCAGGACTCCAGGAGGGCCAGCCAGCTTCCTTTCTGGAAGATGCTTAGTTATGGCAGGTCCCTGGGAGATCCCACTGGACATCTCCTCTCCGCAGAGGTGCAGTCAGTACTGGGCACTGCACCCCAGGAGCTGCTTGGCAGTGGGGGCTGGACGAGTGGACCAGGGTACCTTCTGTCTCTAGGTACTGCCGTGCGCCACCCACCTCCTTCACCCATCATTTTGCTGTGCAAATAGCCCCTTTAACGTCCTGCACAGAGAGAAACTCTTGACGGTGGCGGCGCCCAAAGCAGGGGCTTTCAAGAGCCTTGAGTTTGAAGAATCTTGGTCCTGTAAAGAGAGAGCATCCTGTCAAGCAAGTTTGGAAAATCACCTACTTACCCCTCGCAGCAGTTCAGTTAAAAATTCTGACTTGCGCCCAGGATATCTCCAAGTTGTTGATCTCAGAATCCTTTTTTCATGGTACTCCTTAACATACCCTAAGAAATGCCCTCCTGGTGAGTTTGGGCATGGGTTCAGTCTCTCTGGGTTCTGTTTGCTTCCTTAGCGAAACTGGGACCCTCGCCCCCATCCTGCGCACCTCACGGGGACGGTGATGGGAAGGGGCTGGGCCATGTTAGTCTCTGCTGTCCCCATTGGCCCGAGAGGCCACAGTGACCAGACCATGGCGGACCCTCTTGGTGTCTCCAGCCCCTACCTGGGCCTGGCTGTCAGAAGGTGGGGTAAACACCCACGAATCCCATGGAAATAGACGGGATCCTGGAAATGGCGCCCTCAGGCTCCAGGCACACGTGGGTTTCATGCCCCCCTGCCAGGGCCTCAGGATGTGCAGCTCTGCTGAGGTCCTTTGGCTGTTCTTCAAGGGAAAGACCCATGGTAGGCAAGACATCGCCCTTGCCCTGTGGCTACCATAGGTATCTGCCTGACCCCCAACAGGGAGGGGACTTGATTCATGTGGGGCACTTGCGGCTGATGGGGCGTCAGCAGCATACACCTACATGGTATTTATTTTTTTTAATTCGTGTATTTTTAATTGAAGGATAAGCGCTTTACCTTATTGTGTCAGTTTCTGCCATACATCACCGTGAATCAGCCATAGGTGTACATATGCATGGTGTTTATTTTTTGCCAAGTTCTCCAATCCGTAATCTCTGTGGGTCCCCACAGGAACAGAATGAGGTGGGGTCTGCCAGCTCCATCTCACAGGCCAGAACCCCAAGGCTTAGCGAGGTCAGGGTTCGTCCAGGGTGAGTGAGCGACACGGCTGCGTTTCTCCTCGCCCTGATTCAGAAATTCCACAGTGAGGCTCTCGGGACTCACGGTCTTTCTCATTTGCCACTTTCTGTTGTGCTGACAGCAACAACATGGAAATTTCTGGCTGAAGCCCCCCTGTTTTGTTATTTCAAGTAACTAAACCTCAATTCACTAGAAGATAATGAATGAGATGTTTCCTGTTGGCCCCATTTTCTGGGTAACAGAGGGCTGACAGGAAGGCATCTCTTTTTGACTTGAATTGTCTGTGCGGGGTTGAGGGGTACAGCCTGGGGCTAAGGCGGGGTGATTGGACCCAGGAGCTGGGTCAGTACTGGAGGGTGGGGGAAGGATGGATGGGAAAAGTGTGTGGTGGGGGGGGTCGGGGAACCACAGCCTGGGGGACACACGAGTGGCACAGGGTTCTCAGCTCCCCTGGGCCAGCACGCCCCTTTGATGAGCGACCATTCCCATTAAATAAATAAGTGGAATGGACCTAAAACCAACCAAAGCCATAGAGTGAACTGCACCTTTCAGACTATTCTGAGGATCAAAGATACCAACCAAGGGCCTAACACCAAGGTCAGAACCAGTGGGCGCAACCTACACCCTCCTGGGGCTCTTTGAGCCAACGCCCAACCCTCCCCAAACAGTGTCCCGGGACAAGTTCCTCTCCCCTTACCCCTTAAAAGGCAAGTTCCCTCCTGCCCACCGGCCAGGAAGCCTCCCCCAGGGCAGGATAGCCTTGGCCTCACCGCCCACCTGTGTGAGGATTAGCCCACCTGTCCTCAGGCCCACCCCTGGTCTTCCTCCCGGCTGGCACCCCAGAGTCCCGAGTGGCACACAGACTGGCCTCGCTCTTGGACCCCTCCCTCCCAATCCTGGAAGGATCCGGAGAAGTCACCTGAAACCTCACTTCCTGAGAGGTAACCTGGAACCTCACCAGTCCGAGTGTCCATGGTATCAGCACCTCCCAGGAGCTGGTCAGAGATGTGGACTCTTAAGCCTGGCCCCAAGCCTCCCTGATCACAACCTGCATTTAAACAAGACGCAGGTGGGTCATAGGCATCCTGAAGTCCCAGGCCCGGAGAGGGTACTTCCTGCATCTTTTCCATCCCACAAGAGGGCAGGTCTGTGTTTCCATCTCTTCTCCGCACACGGCTGGTGCTGGCCCTGCCCATGGCGGACACAGGCCGACTGAGGGAGGGCACCCATGGGGGCCTCTGCCCAGACCAGGGAGCCTCTCTGAGTCCTGGTCTCTGGAGCCCTCAAGGCACAGCCTTCCCCTTTGTGCGGGTGGCCACCCCCGTCCCTCATCCCAGACACGTTCCCTACATCTGCCACCTTGGAGAGGAGTCAGGGCTGCCCCGCCACCCTTGGAGACAGGTCAGTGTCACTAGTTAGAAGTGGAGGGGACTCTCTTCTCAGTGTCCATTGGGCTTGGCAGGGAGACCTGTGGCTGAGTGCCCTGGGATCTGGATTTGTGGTCAGGAAAAGACCCTGGAGAGTCATCCCCAGCCGCTGAAGTCCTCCCAGTGCGCCTCAGGCTCCTCAGCCCAAACTCCTCCTCCTTCTCAGGATCCTCGCAGGGACGGTCCCCATCATCCACCCAGAGCCCTGAGACGGGGCCTGCGAGTCTGCGCACCTCCTCCCTGCCCAAACCCAGCAAGCCCGGCCCCTGGCCTTTAAGCGCTTCTCTCTAGACCTCTCTCTCCTTCCCCCACACGGCCCTGGTCTGCAGGCCTCCCATCTCCCTCCATGCTGCCCTGTGAACTCTGGGCTCCTTCCCGAACCACAAAAATGCTTCGATGGCCCTCTCCTAAAGGGGAGAGTCTGATGGGTCCCAGCCCTGTTCCCCTCCCCCACTCATTGTCCGCCTGCCCTCCAGCCACACAGGGCAGCTGATGGTTCCCCAAGTCCTTCAGGCCCGTCCTTGGCCCTGGCTGCCTTCCTCCTCCTCCCTGCCTTTGCTCACGCAGTTTGCCCATCACCATCCCCCATCCAGCTGTGTGTTCAACTCTGCCGTCTTTTAGGGTCCAGCATAACCACCACCTCCTCCACGCCCTCTGTTTCCTCTTGGCTCCCACTGCTGAAGATCTAGGCAGTATTGTAGCATTATAGGCTTCCCTGTTGGCTCAGATGGTAAAGAATCCACAGGCAGGAGACCTGGGATCGATCCCTGGGTCGGGAAGATCCCCTGGAGGAGGGCATGGCAACCCACTGCAGTGTTCTTGCCGGGAGAATCCCATGGACAGAGGAGCCTGGCGGGCTACAGTCCATGGAGTCGCAGAGTCGGACACGACTGAGTGACTAAACACATATGAGCATTACGGTGGATTCACAAGTAGCTCAATGGTTAAGAGTCCGCTTGCCAATGCAGAAGATCCGGGTTTGATCCCTGGATCGGGAAGACCCCCTGATGAAGGACATGGCAACTGACTCCAGTATTCTTGTCGGGAGAATCCCATGGACAGAGGAGCCTGGTGGGCTACAGTTCATGGGGTCACAAAGAGTCAGTCAGACACGACTGAGCATGCATGCACGGTGAATTCTGTTCTTTTCTAACTCCACAATACTGTGAGTAATTTTTTAAAAGAATAAAACAAGCTTTTTGTCCCCCCCCAAGTTAAAAAAAAAATCCAATCCATTTTAAAAATTCAACCAAGTAAAGAATATAGAAAGAAGAGGTGAAAGAACTGCTATCCCAGCAGACAGAGACAACTTGTGTTCACAGCTTCATGACCAGCCTCCAGTCACTGTGTGCCTGGAACATGTTCATTTATCTAGAGTTTGCTGTTTGCCAGGTCCCTTTAAATCCTAACACCTCTTGAGGCAGACATTACTGCTCAGAGAGGTTGATTCGGTCACTCTTAGTCACTCAGCTGGTAAATGGAGGAGGTGACCTTCTACTGCCTCTGAGCATGTGGCAGTGTTAACAGTCATCTATACACTTGGTTGCTGTTCTCTAGGCTATTCTTATTTTATTTCACTGAGAAATAGAGCAGGACAGCTGTCCTTTTCCTGGGAGCTTCCTGGGAGCTGGTCTGTCTCCGCCCTGGGCAGTCAGGCTGAGGAGCTGAGGAGATGTTTGCTGAGGAACTGGACAGGGGGACAGATGGATACATAGGCCAGTTCACCTCAAAGACCACCCAGCTTCTGTCCCTTTCATTCCTATTCAGACACCAAACAAAGCCCTCTTGGGTGGCCTGAGGGATTCTGGTCAGGAGTAGCCAGACTGTGAATGAGGGGCCATGTGGTGCCACTGGGGCATGCTGGGGGTCTCATAATGGAAGACCAGAAACCAATGCAAAGTGGCTTAAATGCTGAGAAAATGTATTTTTCATCCTTACACGTGGGCCCGAGGTAGGGCAGCTCCAGGGCTGGCACCTTCCGGGGCTCAGAGGCATCGTCCAGGACCTAACCCCATTCCATCAGCTCCCCCAGTTAGGCCCAGGGTGGTGTCCCCTCTCCAGGAGGTTAAGAAGTGGGGGGAGCACGTCCTGTGAGTTGTCTTTTCTTTTTCCCCAACATCAAGGAAAACCTCTCCCAGAAGCCGCCTACAGGGGTTTCCTCGTGTCTCATTGGTCAGAAGTGCACAACATGCTTTTGCTTAAACCAATCACTGGCAAGGGGGCTGAGCCCACCTGACTGGCTTGGTCCAATCAGGACTCATGCCCTGGAGTTGGGGCGCCCCCAGACACCTGGTTCAGGAGAGGTGGACAGCCATCTCAGCCACATCAGGGCTACCCAGAGGGGCGGGGGTAGAGGAGGGGCGCCGTGGAGGTGACCATCGAGATCTGCTTCAGTCCCTGTCCGCATTTCTTGACTTTATAGAAGACAGGAAGTGAAAGAGTCAGGTTGAATAAGCCCCCGGGGTCACACTCCAGGGTCCCTAGTGAAGCTGTGTTAGTTGAAGACTTTTGCTACTAACCCTTTACTCCATCTATTTCTCTCTCTGATTTTCTTCTCTTTATCTGCCTAACTCCTTACCCCTCCAACCACGGACTTCCTGGGGAAAGCATTACAATCCTACGGGCATCAGAGCAGAAGAGACCCTCAATATTAATGGCATCAGTGGCTTCAATCCATTTTCCAAATGGGGAAACTGAGGCCCAGAGAGGGAGGGGTCTCCCCAAGACCACTCTGTGAGGTCACTAATGGCAGAGTTAGCACCGGACTGAGGGCCAAGAAAGCACAGCAGATCTGAGACCCACAGAAAGGCTTGGAGCCCACCCTACTGGCTTCTGACCCGTGCAGTCACATGGGGTTTAATGCTCTGCGGTCACTATCTTGAAATGCCAAATAAAATTTTAAACGAAGGGTCTTACGTTTCCACTTGCACTGGCCCCACAAATTACAAAGCTACCCTGAGCCCCCAGCTCCTGACTCCTCGGGGCACTTCCTACAAGGCACACTTCCCCACCCACCTGTGGTCCAGTCAGCAAATCTGACTGACTACGTGGAACAGCCCTTCCCAGGGAGGAGAGCAGGCTTCCAGAGGCTGGGGGTGGTCCCTAGCGGAGCCGGGGGTGCAGGGCCTGAGAGGACCCCTTGGGGATCCCTCCCTCATCTCCAGCTGGCTTGGCCTGACTCCCCTCCGCTCCCTGCCGAGAATGAACAGAGAGGGCTGGTGGCTGCCCCCGCAACCTCTGTGCCCTTTGTCCTTTGGGGGTGGGGGTGGGGCTCCAGAATACAGGGCCCCATTGTGTGCCCTGATGGCGGGCAGCTGGGGTGCCTGGGAAAGTGGATAAACAAGCAGTCCTGAGCGTGTGCCCCTGAGGCCCGCAGGAAGGACAGGATCCCCTGGGGTGGTGGGAATAAGATAGGAGTGACCCAGCCCTGTCTCTCCGGAGGACTGGAAGCAGTGAGATGTGCAAAATGCTCAAAATAACACTCGACACCTAGGCAGTGCTCTTCAGCTGGGGGCTTTGGGACTTGTGACTGTCACTGCCAGGTCTGTGACACTGGGGATAAAGTACCGCCTCCTAGGCGTGGCTTCCAAACCCTTCTCCTTCAGACCCTGTCCCCTCTCTTCCTGGCCTCATCCGTGATGACCCTCGGCTTCCCATACGCCCTCATGGCCTCCCTCAGCCCAGAACTCTCGCCTTGGCTGGTACCCCCTCTCTCCGCTGCTCCCTGGCTGCCTGCCACACCCTTCCCCACCAGCCCCTCCCAGCAGAATACTGTCCAGCTAGTCCTGGATTCAGGATGCCCCGGGCCATGTTCCTTATCCCAGGTGTCCCTGTCTCTGGAGCTCTCGGCTCCAGCAGCTGCCTCACTGCCTCCAGGGGTCTTCTCCCCAGAAGCACTCAGAAGGCAGACTAGGCTGGCAGTGGGGAGCACGACCCCCAGCATTGGTCTCCCATCAGAGCTGACAGCACATCCTGGTCCCGCCCGGGTCCTCCAGGGGCCTGAGCCTCCCCGCTTGACTGCCCACCTGACTTTGCAGCTGCTTTTTTTATGCTCGGGAGTTTCAACTCCACCCGATCTCAAGCCCAGCCCTGGAACTCCCTTCGATGTTGCAGAAAACTTCAGGGGCTCAGCCAAGCCAAGTGTCCACCTAGGGTAGCAGGACCTGCCACTGAGATGCCCCCAGTTTCAGGAAGGGAAGCAGCCTGGGAGGATGGAGAACTTGGGGTTTAGGGGTTACCATGGCAAACTGGAGAGGAGAGCAGAGGCCTGTCTAAAAGTATGCTCTAGGACTTCCCTGGGGTCCAGTGGCTAAGACTCCTAAAGCTAGGGGCCGGGTTCGATCCCTGGTCAGGGAACTAGATCCCACATGCCACAATTAAACACCCGCATGCCTCAACAAAGATCAAAGTCTTAGGTGCATGCCACACCTAAGACTCAGTGCAGCCAAATAAATAAATAAAAATAATATTAAAAAGAGAGAGAGGGTATGCTGTAACTCAATGGTGGCCCACTATTGCTGTGGGGAAAGGTAAGCCCAGTGTTCCCAAATCTTTAAGAAAAGCCAGATATCCCACTCTGTGTGTGCAGTTTCCTTGATTTAAAGAGACATTTCTAGAGAGACTTCCCTGATGGTCCAGTGGTTAAGATTCTGCACTTCCAGTGCAAGGGACACGGGTTCCATCCCTGGTTGCAGAATTAAGATTCTGCATGCTGCAGCAGCTTGGCCACACACACACAAGTCAGCTCTACAAATAATAAATTTCACTTTTTGTGGGGGAGGAGACATATGATTCCATGAGTTTTCACATTTACATAGACTCCTATAACCACCACCACAGTCAGGGTACAAAACAGTTCACCCCGCCCCCAACATTCCCTGGTGCCGTCCCTTTGTGTTCAAACTATCTCCTCCTTTCCCTTGACAACCACCGACCTGTTCTCTGTCTTGATAGTTTTGCCTTTTCCACCGCACTGGAATCGCCATTTGTAACTTTTTGAGACTGGTATCTTTTGCACAGTAAATACGTTTGAGAGTCATCCATCTGTTATTAATTGTTCCTTTTTATTATAGAACAATTTGCTTATCCGTTCACAGAGGATATTTGACATGTTTCCAGGTTTTGGTGATGTGTACAATGCTGTTAGACACATTCATGTACAGTTTTTTGTGTGTGAACACAAGTTTTTATTTCTCTAGAATAAGGGTGTTCCGTTCTGTTCTGAGTTGGCTGAGAGTTCTTATCGTGAATGGATTTTGAATTTGTCAGTTGCTTTGTCTATATCCATTGAGATGATTGTGTGATTTTTCTTCTTTGATCATCTTTAGATTTCATCAATTGATGTTCAAATATTGAACTAGTCTTGGTGGATAAACTACTTGGTTGTGGCCATGTAAATAAATTAATTAATTAACATAAAAAATAATTAATATATAAGTATAGATTGCATATTCTGTGGGCTTCTCAAATGTATCATGACATATTCCGTCATTAAACAGTGGTCTGTCAGTATCTGGGGATTGGTTCTAGGACCCACATGGATACCACAAAACTTGGATGCTCAAGTCCCTAAGTTGGCCCCCTGTTATCCAAGGTTCCTCAGTATTTGTGGTTCTGCATCCATAGATTCAACTAACCACAAATCATACAGTGTTATATGTACACCAACTGTTTTTTCTGTCATCTCCATGCTGCTTCCAATCCCATCCAATGAATTTTTAATATTTCATTTACTTTATTTTTCCATTCCAAAATTTCCATTCAGTTCTTTTTCATAGTTTCTATTTTTCTTCTGAGAGTTTCTTTATTTTCATTTGTTTCAAGAATGCTCACCCTTCCTTCATGGAATACAGTTATGATAATTGCCTTAAAGACTCTGTCCACTAATGATTACATCTGGGTCACCTTGGAGTTGGTGTTTATTATCTTTTCTCTTGTGCATTGCTGAGCTTTTCCTGTCTCTCTGCATTTCGAGTAATCTTGGACTGTGTCCTGTACATTCTGAATATGATGAGACTCTGGGTCCTGTTAATAATACTCCTGCGGCATGCTTAGTAGCTCAGTCCTGTCCAACTCTTTTGCTCAGTCCTGTCCAACTCTTTCTAGACTGTAGCCTGCCAGGTTCCTCTGCCCATGGGATTGCCTAGGCGAGAATACTGAAGTAGTTTGCCATTTCCTTCTCCAGGGGATATTCTCAATCTAGGGATCAAACCCTCATCTCTTGTGTCTCCTGCATGAGCAGGAGGATTCTTTACCACTGAGCCACCTGGCAAGCCCTAAAAAATACTCTGAAGAGTACTGATTTTTGTTTGTTTGTTTAATCAGAAAATCAACCTAGTTAGGTTAAAGCCTCAGATCCCAACCTGCCCTCTGAGCAGTCAATTCAGTTCTCACTTTGAAGTGCTGTTTGGCTCCACCTCAAATGTACACTCTCCTGGGGCCAGACTGTTCACTGCAATTCTGCTCTCAAAGCTTTTGGCGTACTCTTTTGGGTTAGTTCCACATATCTGCAGCTCGGGAATGGGCCACCAGGACTTCAAGCACATCTTACCGGATCCTAATCTCAAACTCTCTTCCCTGTGATCCCTGCCTCCCTAAACCCCAAGCTCCCAGGAGCCCCTTTTCCCTGGTCCTTTGACTGGAAATCTGAGGTCTTGGCCACCCTGTGCTGTTTTAATCTCCCAGGACTGGTCCACCTGCAGGGTGCAGTGGTGAGAGGAAAAAAAAAGAGGACTGAGCAACAGGAATCCCCCCTCCCCATTTTGACCACAGGGACCCTTTTTCCAAGTGTCTCATTCCACAGAGAAAGATTTTCCTCCTCTCTGGGTTTTAGGTGCCTGCCTGGCTGCTCCCACCTACCTCTGAGACTGGGCCTTGCCTGGGGGTAGGGCTAGGGGGAGGGATTAGAAAAAGAAACAAACGTGGTCTTCCGTGATGGTCCAGTGGTTAAGATTTAGCCTTCCGATGCAGAGGGTGTGAGTTTGATCCCTGGTTGCGGAGCTAAGATCCTACAGGCCTTGCAGCCAAAAAACCCAAAACATAAAACATAAACAATATTGTAAAAAATTCAATAGACTTTAAAAATGATCCACATTAAAAAAAAAACAACCAGCATTTGTCCCCCTTTCTCTATTCCAAAAGGGTCCCCTTTCCTGACTTCTCATCAAAAAGAGAGTTTCTTTGTAAATTAAGAAAAAGAAAAGAAAGAAAACATTTTCTTTAAAATATATATATATATATATATATATATATATATATATATATATATATAAGAGAGTTTCTTTTAGAGCTTTTTCTGTTCATACCTGCTGTGCAGTTCTAGGGTTGAGCTACCTGAGCCTAGGCTAGAAAATATGTGAGAAAAAATAAATCAGGGGACTCACCACCATATTCATCTTACTTCGAATCGTTTGACTTGTTTTTGGTTTTTATTTTGTTGTTTATGTCTAGTTTTAATTTTTCTCCCAATTTGTCTGCTGTGATTTACTTTTCAGAGTCCTTGTATAGTTGCTTTATGTATTCTGTCCAGAGTTTTCAGTTATAACCAGCGCAAGAGACAGAGTGTAGAGCTACTGACTTCATCTTAACCTGAACCAGAAGCCTTTTGGATCTTGGCATTTCATTTTAAATATTTAAATTTGTCTACAAGCTGCATTTAGGATGTTAGTTGGAGACTTGTGCTTTAGCAAGTCAAGATTTGAAATACTATTATCTAGTATTTCACATCCTTTATTTAAACATTCAAAAAAAAGATATTTTGGCCATGTCACAGGCCTGTGGGATCTCAGTTCCCTAACCAAAGACTGAACCCAAGCCCACAGCAGTGAAAGTGTGGCGTCCTAACCTCTGGACCGCCAGGGAATTCCCTAAATATTCAAATTCTTTTTTTTTTCATTAGGTTTTTTTTTTTTCCATTTATTTTTATTAGTTGGAGGCTAATTACTTTATAATATTGTAGTGGTTTTTGCCATACATTGACATGAATCAGCCATGGATTTACATGTATTCCCCATCCCAATCCCCCCTCTTGCCTCCTTCTCCACCCAATCCCTCTGGGTCCCCAGTGCACCAGCCCCGAGCACTTGTCTCATGCATCCAACCTGGGCTGGTGATCTGTTTCACCCTTGATAATATACATGTTTCGATGCTGTTCTCTCGAAACATCCCACCCTCGCCTTCTCCCACAGAGTCCAAAAGTCTGTTCTGTACATCTGTGTCTCTTTTTCTGTTTTGTATATAGGGTTATCATTACCATCTTTCTAAATTCCATATATATGCGTTAGTATACTATAATGTTCTTTATCTTTCTGGCTCACTTCACTCTGCATAATGGGCTCCAGTTTCATCCATCTCATTAGAACTGATTCAAATGAATTCTTTTTAATGGCTGAGTAATATTCCATGGTGTATATGTACCACAGCTTCCTTATCCATTCATCTGCTGATGGACATCTAGGTTGCTTCCATGTCCTGGCTATTATAAACAGTGCTGCGATGAACATTGGGGTGCACGTGTCTCTTTCAGATCTGCTTTCCTCGGTGTGTATGCCCAGAAGTGGAATTGCTGGGTCATATGGCAGTTCTATTTCCAGGTTTTTAAGAAATCTCCACACTGTTCTCCATAGCGACTGTACTAGTTTGCATTCCCACCAACAGTGTAAGAGGGTTCCCTTTTCTCCACTAAATATTCAAATTCTTAAACAAAGGTTCTCTGGACCCAGTTTTTCTAGGTGAAAAGAGAGCAGAATTGGGAATTCTCTGGTTAAGTCTCGGCACTTTCACTATCATGTGCTGTGGGTTTGATCCCTGGTTAGGGAACTAAGGCCTCACAAGCTGCATGGCATAGCCCAAACCAGAGACAGGAGAACACAGATTTATCTTTTCTCTGGTCAGAGCAAGCCCCACACTTGTGATGATAATAGTGAGTATCATTATATTAGTAGAAATAATAGTCATTATTGGTTAAGAGCATGAACTCTGGGGCCAGGCAGCCTGTTTTCAAATCCCAACCCTACCTCTTACTATCTGTGTGACCTTGACCCTGAATGAGCCTTCCTGAGCCTCAGTGTCCTCACCTGAACAATGGGAATAATAATAGTATCTTCTTCTGAAGTGGTTGTAAGGCTTCCAGGAGATCATATGTATACAGTGCTCAGAGCTGGCCTGGCATCAGAGAGGAGTTACTAAGCATTTGTTTGATTAATAATTTAATCGCTAACATTTATTAGAACTGCAGACTGAGCCAGCTTATCTCCCTTGTTCAGATAATAGCTTGCCTGAGTCCGTCTGGCTTGCAGATGTCCAAACTGGGGAGGCGTGGGTGGCTGGGCTCGGGCTCTGGGCGATCTGGCTGCTGATCAATCAGAGGGCAGCAGCAGTGATGCTCCAAACATCGTCTGGCCTGAGATAGAAGAGCTGTGACCCAGGGAGGAATGAGTGGGGGAGAAAATCAGCCTGAAGAGAAAGGCAACAGAAATAGAAGGGGAAGCCTGGTAATTGAGTGGCCTGAAAAAGGAGGATCAATATTTTACTGCCAGGGAAACTGATTGCTCCCCCGGCAGCCAGCTCCGCAGCCCAGCTGTGTGCGCGCCAGCAACCACAGCTGCTCCTGCAGCCCCTGCCAGGCCCCGTGCGCCCACCCCTCCCACCCGGGAGCCCGCCGGGCAGTGCAGCCCGGCCCTGCGTGCTGTGCGCCCCACACAGGTTGTGAACGGGGGTCGTGGTTCACCGCGATGACCACGTGTGCGTGCTAAGCTGCTTCAGTCTGACTCTGCAACCCCATGGACTGTACCTCAGCGGGTTCCTCTGTCCATGGGATTCTCCTGGCAAGAATACTGGAGTGGGTTGCCATGCCCTCCTCCAGGGGATCTTCCCAACCCAGGGATTGAACCGCATTTCTTAGTCTCCTGCATTGGCAGGTGGGTTCTTTACCCCTAGCGCCACCTGGGAAGCCCAAAGACCACATGTGGGTGTTTATATACCATACTCACCATGTGACCTTGAGCAAGCCCCTCTCCATCCCTGGACCTTAGCTCCCTCATCTGTAAAATCAAGGGCTGGGTCAGCTGAATCCCCCGCCACACACACCCAGGGGTACTGGCAAAAGCCTATCTAGTATCCAGGAAGGCTGATGCTCTCGGTGATCAAGGTGAGGGGAGTCCAGCCATAGAGGCTAAAGCTCCTTCCATGCATAAGCGGCCAGGAGAGCGAAAGAGCATCTTGGTGCAGATAGCCTGGCAAGAGCCGCCTCTGGGAAGTACAGGGTCAGTGGGACCCGGGGTCAAGGAGGAGTTACCACTACAGGGACTGTCTAAATTCTTAACCTCTCTAAATGTCAGAGTCTCAGTTTCCTCAACAACAACGGGAGACTATAACAGTAGCTTTTGTAAGGATCAGATGAGACTAGTCCGCCAGAGTTCACAGCAAGCCCTTGGTGAGCTCTGTCTGTTTTTTAAAGGGCTGTACAATTACAATAAGCCATTTTTTACTGGGCTCCCCCAGTGGCTCAGGCGGTAAGAATCTGCCCGCGATGCGGGAGACCCAGGTTCGATCCCTGGGTCAAAAAGATCCCCTGGAGAAGGGACTGATTAAATTTAAAGACAACTTACATTAAAATAAGAAAATTTAAAAAACCAAACGACTGGACAGCAGGTGGTGTGCCACTAATTCACACCCGCTGTGTTCTGGGACCTTCCCTCTTTGAAGACCCTGGGGGAGTCCTGGGCCCACAGCTCAGGGGCGTTCCAGGGACTTCGCAGGGACCCTCATCTATCTGCCTGTCATCAAGGACCCTGGCACCTCTGCTCCAGGCTGGCTTTCCCCGGAGGCAGGGAGAAGGACAGCCTGCCCCCCTCCCCCAGTGTCTCCCAGCCCTGGGGAGTCAGGTACTCCACCCACCGATTACGGAATCCACAGCCTGCCTCCCCTTACGTGGATCCGAGGTTGAGATCAACCTCCACATCAGCCATTCAGCACTCAGGGGTGACTCTGACCTTGACCCTCATCAGAGATAATTAAAGCACAGCTCCCGACCATGGAGAGGATTGTAGGGGTGAACACCGGGAGCCCCAACCCATCCCTGCATGCATAGCCCCCCTACATTGCCGCTGATGAGAGGGCAGGAGGGAAGGAGGCGGGTGGGCTCCCCGCCGCCCTGCAGGTACCACCTGGGCATCGCTATCCTCAGGAGCCATGTCACTGCCTGGCAGTGTCAGAGGCTGCCTGAGTGATGGGGTGGGGCGGGGGGACAGCTGCAGTGCTGAGGCACCACCGGCCAGGATGGGAGCTGGTAGGAAGCCACTTTCCTCCTTCCCTGGGATTCTTCTAGCCTTTTCTGGGGGCCCGCTGGGTGCCAGGTTCAGTGGCGGGGAGGTTACAGAAACAGGACGTAACCTCTGCCCACCCTTCAC
Organism: Odocoileus virginianus; assembly: GCF_023699985.2. Classification (NCBI taxonomy): domain Eukaryota; kingdom Metazoa; phylum Chordata; class Mammalia; order Artiodactyla; family Cervidae; genus Odocoileus; species Odocoileus virginianus. Next base: position 17,452,194 of record NC_069690.1, on the reverse strand, counting down.
CCCCCGGACTCGCACTGCGTGGAGAAGCCTGGTCAGCAAGCTTGGAGACGGAGGAAGGGTGCTTTCCCGTGTAGGGTCTGGCCTTGCCACTCATCTTCCACAGCCCACTGGCACGTCCCCGTAATTGCAGGGGGCTCCAGAGCGTTTGTTTTCCAGTCTTTGCAGAAACAGCCTGGAGACAGAAGTTCCGCCCAAACAAACCCAGGTTCTGAGCACTGTGGGAAGGTATTTGCTTTTCCTCACTCGTAAGAATAACCACCTCAGAATAAAGTGGGCTCCCCATAGTCTGAGGCGGGCACTGATCCCACTGAGGGGGCAAGGGCTTGGAGAGGACCTCCGGTGTCCCCGTGGCTCAGGTGACAAGCCCTCTCCCCTGGCTAGCCTCACCCCAGCTCTGGGGCGTCCTAGGGGCCTCATGCCTGTCCCTCCTTCCTTCCCACAGGTGGAAAAACTCGTGAAGTATTTGGATCCCAACGACCTGGGGAGAATCAACTTCAAGGACTTTTGCCGAGGGGTGTTCGCCATGAAAGGTGAGATCTTCTGGGGGAGGGGGTCCCAGGGGCTCCCGGGATCCTGTCTGTCTGGGAGGCTGGTGTGACTTGGGTTTCAGCTCAGATTCCTCCCGTGGGGGTCCCGGGAGCCCAGGCTGTGTTCCGGAAGTGTTGAGTCCCCAGGGGGTGCTGAAGAGACCGGGCCTTGGGCTCCCACGGCTGCACCCGCTGGGGAAGGGCGATGTGTGGCTCTGAATCTCTGCCCTGGAGTCCCATGCCTGGAGCCAGGCAACTGGACTGGCCGGACAGTCTTCTCTGGCCTTGGTGCCTGTTCCTCGCCCTGGAACGGCTCCCTCTTTGCTGTCCTTTCCTCTCTCCCCCTCCACCTCCTGAGGATGCTCGTCTCCCTCAAGGACGATCAGACCCCTGAGGAGTTTCCCAGGACATGAGACTTCCAATTCTAAAACCAGGACAGTTCTGGGCAAACCGGGATGGAGCTGGTCCCCTCATCTCCCACCCTCCCTTCTGAGTTCCCTTCATTTGTTCCATCCCCCCCCATCCCTCCTCCTAACTCCTCTGAATTCCTTCCTTTCTTCCCTTTGAAACCATTAGTCACTAAGTTGTGTCCCACTCTTTTGCGACCCCATGGACTGTAGCCCACCAGCCCCCTCTGTCCATGGGGTCTCCCATGCAAGAATACTGGAGTGGGTTGCCATTTCCTTCTCCAGGGACTCTTCCCAGCCCAGGGATTGAACCCTTGTCTCTTGCACGGCAGGCAGATTCTTTACCACTCAGCCACCAGGGAAACCCTTAATTTACCAGAGCAGCTCACAAAACTCAGAAAAACATTTTACTTACTCGATTACCAATTTATTGCAAAAGAATACAACTCAGGAATAGTCAGATGGGAGGTGGGGCCAGGACTGGGGAAAGGTGTCGGGCGTGCATGCCTTCTGGAGGGCACCACTCTCCCCAAATCTCCACGTGTGCACCAACCTGGAAGCTCTATCACCTGGTCCTTTGGAGTTTTGTGGAGGCTTCATTATAGTTATGACCAATTAAATCTTTGGACACTGATGATGAATCCAACCTTCAGGCCTTCTCCCCTCCCTGGACTGAAAGTTCAGTCCTCTAATCACCTGGCTGGTTCTCCTGGTGACCAGCCCCCATTCTTGGGTGGGTTCACAAGTCACCTCTTTAACATAAAATGATTCCTTTTTCACTCTCAACATGTAGGAAATTCCGAGGGTTTTGGGAGCTGTGAGTCAGGAACTGTTTGGTTGAAATCCAAAATGAAGACCAAATATGTATTTCTTATAAGTCACGGTATTGCACACCTTTTTTTACATATGATCTGGGGGCATTTGCTCAGGGGAGGGAGGCCGTTGTGTAATGAGTCAGCTGGAGGTAGCATCTTCCTAAAGGTGGTCCTACCCTCGATGTTCTGGAGCTCGCAGGGCTGTGAAGGGTCCTGCAAACTCCGTATGTGTTTGGAGTCCCTGGAGCCAGGCAGGTAATATGGCCTTGCATCCTCTCCTCCAGGAAGGCCTCCTGGATTCTCTTTGCCTGTGGCTTGCCCTCCACATTTGGGAGTCTGTCTTCTGTGTGTTCCCTATTGAGGTTAGTCCTAGTGGAAGAACATCTGGAGGGCAAGAGCCTGTCTCGGCTCCCTGCACCCAGGCCTGGCCTGGCTTTTCTACTAACTGGGTGCCCCATCTCTCTGCCTTTGAACAATCAGTTGGTCTCTTGGAGACTTGGGTTATCTGCCTCCCAGCAGCCCTCCCCACCCAAGGCTCATTCATCAGGAGCAAAACTGCTGGGCTGGGCTCCAGCCCTGACCCTGCTCTGTCTGTCTGTCTGTCTGTCCCATCCACAGGGTGTGAGGAGCTGCTGAAGGACGTGCTGTCCGTGGAGAGCGCCGGCACGCTGCCCTGCGCACCCGAGATCCCGGACTGTGTGGAGCAGGTCAGAGGGTGTCTGTGGGGAGGGGAGGGGGAGCCTCCAGCCGCCCATCTGGCCCCGCGTGGTCTTCTTGCCTTTGCTTCATGTTTCTGGTGCCAGGAAGACACCAGAGCCCCCTCTGAGGGCCCTTTGGCTTCAGAGTCAAGAAACAGATTTTGAAATTGGAGCAACGCAAGCCCCTGCAGGGGGTGGGGGAGCTGGAGGCCCTCACCAGGCACCTTCACCCCGCTCTGCGCTCCGAGGAGAAGCTGTGTCCCGGGGGGCAAGTGTCAGCTGCTGGTCAGCAGCAGGTGGGGTGACAGTGTCTCTCTTTTCTCCGACACCAGCCGGGTGTCCATATTTTTTTCAGTTGACAGGGCCATAATACCCAGAAGCTGCCCAGCAAATGGTGTTAGAGAAGGCCAAGGCTCAAAGGTGGCGGAGACCAGGTGTAGGTCAGGGCCTCCAAGGTAGGGCTTAGGGGGTTGGACCCCACGGTGGTGTGCCCGAAACAGGGGCCCCGCAGGGATGAGTGAAGCGAGTGGACTCCAGGAGCCACAGAGGCCAACAGTGAGGGCTCCAGGCCTGCCTTGGGAGGGCCAGAGGATGTGGGGTGAAGATACATTTGGGCAGAGGACCCTGAAAGCAGGACAAACTTGTAGTGTCCCGGAGCTCTGGGGAGTGAGCCCCTCGTCGGTTGAATAGGACGCAAGGCAAGGAAGTGGGCCGTGAGGCCCTTCCAAACTGGGTCCGCACTCCATTTCGGCCACTGACTAGCCTGCAAACCCAGGCATGTTACTGGCAACCCCTCTGAGCCTCAGTTCCCGCAGTTGTGAAGTAGGGCTCACCATACCAGTCTGGTGATTCAGTGAGGAAACTGGCTGCTAATACAAGAGAATCCCCTTCCTCCACGTGCAGTGTCTTGGAGATTCGTATGAGAAGCAGGCTGAAATCCGCATCTTTCTTTCACCCTTGGATAGTGTTTCAAAATCACGTCAAAATAAGGACCTGCGTGTGAGGAGCTGGAGGTCAGAGGGGAGCCCCGGCTGGGCTGCCAGTCGCCCGGGGGCCGGGTCTGTTCTGCAGCCGTGGGCTGCTTCCATGGCCTCCACACGAGGCTGTCCACACCGGCAGCTGGAGAAGAGGGGAGAGGTGGGCCTGGAGGAGTTGGCCTCCGAGAGGGTGCGCCTCTTTTTCAAGCAGCATTGTTATTTCGTAGAATCTGGGGGTTACAGAAAAGCAGAGAGACCAGGTCAATGGAATCTCAGCAACCCTAACACTCCCCACAACGCCTCTCTCGAGACTTTCGGTGTAAGCCCGTCCCAGTGGGCTCTTTTCTGCCCCTCACGTAGGTCTGACCCGTGCAGGGGGCTCTGGTGGCCGGAGCCCAGCAAGGTGGCCGTCGATCACTGCACGCACTGGGCAGCCTCGGGGCAGCGTGCGTGATTGAGGCTCTGCTCCTCACCACGGGGTCCTGGGTGCTGGGAGGGGAGGGGGACAGTGCGAAGCCAGCCTGCTGGGCCGGCGGGCTCCCACAGGGAGGGGCTGAGAAGGCCTGGGGACGCATGGACAGAGGAGCCGGGCTACAGTCCTGGAGGCCCCGTGATGTGGATGAAGCCCTTCCTGCCGGGGCTCGGGCTCCTGCACCGTCTGGGCAGCCGTGGGGTCCGTTCGGCTGAAGGCCGGGGGGGCGAGACCACGGCTCCTCAGGTTGGGGGAGCTGAGGGGGCCTCATCTTGCAGTCCTGCTCCCTCAGCGCCCTGCTGTGTCCCTCGTGTCCCCTAGGGGTCAGCTCGAGACCGACCAAGCCAGAGCACGCCTGGAAGGTTACTTGGGCTTCCCAGGTGCCACTCGGGGAGGAGGGGTTTGGGACCAAGTGTGGATGATGATGATGACACAGGGTGGTTGAAACACAGGAGCCTGCCCTCCTGGCCTTTACCCGTCCCCCCACTCTCAGGGTGGGGCGGGGACCTCGTAAACTAGTGAAATGCTTTATGTTGCTGGTTGGTAAACTGATGCAAACCCTGCATCCTTAGGGCACCCCACCCCACTCACCCCTCTTCCAGGTCCCTCAAACACCCCCACCATTGACCGTCGCTGCAGAGGCTCTGGGCCTGCTGTCCAGACAGTGTGAGTCCGTCTGGGTAGGGGGCTTTTGCATCCCACCAGCCCCATTTTCTCTCTGCTGGTGGAAAACTCACTCTCGCTTCCATCCGTGTCGCTGTTTACGGTGAAGGATAATATCTGGCATTTTCCTAATGTTGCCGGTCATTCACACTGCTACTGTGGAATAGTCCCTCTTTCTCCACTTATTTGAAGCTTCACACCTTTATTGTGAGCTAAATTTCTATATAACGTGGGTCTCTTTCTGAATTCTGGTCTATTTGTATTGGTCTATTTGTCTCCCTATTTCTAAGCCAAAACCACAGTTTGTTACTCTTGTTTTATAGCATGATATCTGATAGAGAAAGCCTCCCTCATCATTTTTAAAAAATATTTATTTATTTCTTTGGCTGCGCCAGGTCTTAGTTGGAGGATTTGGGATCTTCAATCTCTGTAGTAGCATGTGGAATCTAGTTCCCTGACCCGGGAGTGAACCTGGGTTCCCTACATTGGGAGTGTGGAGTCTTAGCCACTGGACCACCAGGGAAGTCCTGATCACTTTAAAACAAATATTTCTTGATTTTTGGCTGTGCTGAGTCTTCGTTGCCGTGTGCCGCTTTTTCTAGTTTCGGCAAGTGTAGGTCTGCTCTTTAGCTGCAGTGTGCTAAAGGTCTAAAGCCTAAAGGTCTGCTCTTTAGGCTTCTCGTTGTGGCGGCTTCGCTTGTTGCAGAGCGCGGGCTCTAGGCGCACGGGCTTCCGTCGTTGTGGCGTGTGGGCGCAGCACTTGCGGTTCTCAGACTCCAGAGCGCAGGCTAATTAGCTGTGGCTCACAGGCTCAGTGGCCCCTCGGCAGGTGGGCCTTCCTGGACCAAGGATTGAACCCGTGTCTCCTGCGTTGCAAGGTGGATTCTTAACCACTGACCGCAACGGAAGCCCTCTGTCATTCTCTGTTTAAAATGTTTTTTGTTATTCTTGTATATTTTCTCTTCCAGAATACTTTTTTTTTCAAAATTCATTTTAAATCCCATTAGAGATTTTGTTTGAAATTTGTACATCAATGGAAGGGAACTGTTATTTTTGGGGTTTTTTCCAATTTTGAATTCTCTCATCCAACAGCATAGTATATCTCTTCATTTTTATGTCATTCAGGAAAATGTTACAATTTTCTCAAATAGGCGTTGCTCGTTTCTTCATAGGATGACTCTCTTTTGGAGTTTCTATTTCTGTTAAATGTAGAATCTTTTTGCCATGATATTTTCTAATTGGTTATGGCTAAATGTCTAGCAGACCTCTTGGTTTTGGATGTTAAACTTGTCATAACAACCTTACTAAACTTTTTTACTAGTTCTAATAGTTCATTTACAAACCATTTTCTAGTCTGCTTAATCTATATAACAATGCAGTCATGTTCTTTTTTTCTGCATAAATTTAAATGGTTACATATTTCATTGCAAGAAGACAATCAAATTTATTTACCAGTTCCTTATTATTGGTTATATATATATATACACTTTTATACATGTATGTATATGAAAGTGTTAGTCCTTCAGTTGTGTCTGATTCTTTGTAATCCCATAAACTGTAGCCCTCCTGGCTCCTCTGTCCGTGGAGTTCTCCAGGCAAGAATACTAGTGTGGGCTGTCATTCCCTTCTCCAGGGCATCTTCCCTGACCCAGGGATCAAACCCCAGTCTTCTGCATTGCAGGCAGATTCTTTACCAGCTGAACTACCAGGGAAGCCCTGGGCTTCCTGTTATAATCATTGTATAATCGTTCCTGTAGCTAAACTGTTCCCCATTGTTTTAGAGTAGGACAAAGGTTGCCAAACTACAGTTCCCATGGGCCAAGTCTAGCAGCCTGCTTTTGTAAATAAAGTTTTATTGGAACACAGCCACACCCATCATCTGCTCACTCGTTTGGCTGCTTTCCCACCACAGTGTGGAGTTGACTGGCTGCTACACGGCCTAAAATATTTACTATCTGCCCTTTACAGAAAAGGTTTACCGAACTTTTTTATATTATTTACTTGTTTATCTTTGGTGGTGCTGGGTCTTCGTTGTCACACAGGCTTTTCTCGAGTTGTGGTTTAAGGGCTTCTCATTGTGGTGGCTTCTCGTTGCAGAGCACGGGCTCTAGGACACGTGGGCTTCAGTAGTTGCGGTTCCTAGGCTCTAGAACACAGGCTCAGTAGTTGTGGCACACAGGATTAATTGCCCTGCGGCATGTGAGATCTTCCCGGACCGGGGATCGAACCTGTGTCTCCTGCAGCAGCAGGCGGAGCCTTTACGACTGAACCATCAGAGGGACCCATTTACCCGTCTTTAAAATAAATTCTGATAGGTGGAAACTCTTTCATCCAAAAGATGCAAATCTTAGAATTTCTCATACATCTGTCAAATTCCTTTCCAGAAAAGTGATGTCAATTAATCTTTCTTCAGGATTCTGTCAGATTCCTCCTACTCTTGGATACTGGCTGTTCTGCTTTCTCAGATCTTTCTCATTTGAGAGGCTAAAATTAGGACTGCTCTTTTGAATCATAATATGGTTTTAACTTCTTATATTGCCTTTATCGGTCACCAGGAGTTCTTTTGTTCATTAACTGGCAGCCCACATTCTTCACCCTCACTTCTATGGATGTATTCATTTCCATTGCTTTAAAAGAACTAGAAATATTAACTTTTGGACATACATCACAAATATTTTTTCAGCTTGTCATTTATTTTTAACTTTGTTTATGACAGCAAGTTTAGAAGATTTTTATAGCCAACTCATTAATCTTTTCCGTTGTGGCTTCCGCCTTTGATGTAATACTTAGAGAGCTTTCCTACCCAAGGTTGTGACACTCTTCCGTTTTATTTTTATTTTATGTGTTTGGTTTTTATATTTAAAGCTTTGATTCACAGAGTGAACGTTGATGTCTATGCCAAGATCGGGATCCAATTTTCCTTTTTAATCTCAGCCGCTCTCCTGCCCGCTTCACCTCACAGGTGAGAAGTTCTTTACAGAGTTATACTTACGGGGTCCCTGGAGGGCAAAACAGACTGGGGTTTGCTAGGAATCAGGTCTTCCGCCTGAGCCCAAACTGGCTTATAATCAGAAGGAGCTTTGCCAAACTCGTCTTTTTTCTTTTTTTAATATTTATTTATTTGACTGTGCCAGGTCTTAGCAGCACGGGGGATCTTTGATCTTAGTTGCCACATGCAGGATCTAGTTCCCCGACCAGGGATCAAACCAAGGCCCCTGGCACTGGGAGCGTGGCGTCTGAGCCACTGGACCACCACGGAAGTCCCCAAGCTTCAGTCTTGCCCGCACAGGTTTTAAATATCTGCCCTGAACTTCTCTCCCAAACTGGGGGGTGTGTCAGACCTGAAGGTCCAAGTCCACCATTGCTTAATTTCATCCAGTCTGAAGCAAGCATTTCTAAAACCACTGGCAACAACCATACTTTTAACTTCTAAAAATACTTTTCCTGACAAACAGAGCTCTGATTCAGCGATGCTGGTGAAGGTGTGGGTGGTAGCCCTGCTCACAGTGGTGAGGGGAGGGAGGAGGCTGCTTCCGAGCTCACGGAGGGGCCTGGTCTGATCCTCTCCGCTTATACATGGCCCCGGTGTGTGTGTGTTTTCTGTTTCAACACCTTCCTCCTTCCAAAGGAAAGAATAATTTACTTATCCCAAGCCCGAGAATTTCTGTAAGAATAAAAAGATCCTTGAGTCATATCTTTGAGAAGAAACTAAATTCTGATTAACCCAAAGGCGGCTGGGACCAAAGAATAAACGATGTTGATGACCTTTACTGTTTGTTCCCTGGTCTGTCCTGGACCATCTGTCCCCTGTCTTCTGCCCCGACCATCCCTGCCCTAGAAAGGCTGGGCTAGGCCAGTCTTGTAAGTCCAACTTCCAGGACATCTTGAACCCCATCTCCTGCCTTCACACATGCATGCTTAGTTACTCAGTCGTATCCGACCCTTTGTGACCCCGTGGACTGTAGCCCACCAGGCTCCTCTGTCCATGGGATTCTCCAGGCAAGAACACTGGAGTGGGTAGCCGTTCCCTTCTCCAGGGGATCTTCCCGACCCAAGGATCAAACCTGGGTCTCCTGCATTGCAGGCAGATTCTTTACCATCTGAGCCGCCGGGGAAGCCTCCACCTCCTGCCTACTCCAGTCTTAATGCTCAAGTTCACGCCCGCTTTTAGAACTTAGATTCACTGAGTTAGAGTTTGAGCAAACTTGAGGGAGTGACTACTTACATCTTGTCTTTTTAAATCTGAGCGGAAGGGGAAAGGTTTGGTTTTACTATCCTGTAGGGTATTAGCCAGGTTCATAACTAAATTGGCCATCTCTCAGCATCCTTTCTTTAAAAAATATGTATATGTATTATATATATTATATATATATTAAACATTACATATAAAATATATGTTTGTATTACATATAAAATATATTTGTTATATATTATAATATATTATATATATAAAGTATATATACATTTAATTTCTTTATTTGGCTGCCTTAGGTCTTAGTTGTGGCACAGGGGATCTTTGATCTTCATTGTGGCACGTGGGATCTTTAGTTGCAGCATGCAAACACTTACTTGCGGCATGTGGGATCTAGTTCCCTGACCAGGGATTGAACCCATGATCCCTGCATTGGGAGCACAGGCTCTTAGCCACTAGACCATCAGGAAGTCCCCTCAGCATTGTTTCTTTCATTGACTATACATACTTTGATCTCTCCTGTTCTCCTTTGAAGCAGCTATCTCAGCCTGCTGGTTCCCTCACTGATGAGTTAAGTAAATTTTTGACACAGGTAACTGGGAAAACACACATATACACAATCACTTAAGGACAGACATTAGTTCACGCATACAGTCACATCAGGATGGGCGCTAGTTCTCAGAAACAGCACCGTCTAAACAAACAGTTCTTAAGCCAGGCTTCAAGCTGGAGTCATGCATTGCATGCCTGCCCAGTCGTGTCACACTCTTTGCAACTCCGTGGACTGTAGCCTGCCAGGCTTCTCTGTCCATGTGATTCTCCAGGCAAGAATACTGGAGTATGTTGCCAGGTCCTCTTCCAGGGGATCTCCCCTACCCAGGGATCAGAGTCTCCTGCATTAGCAGGAGGATTCTTTACCACCAGCAACACCTGGGGTCATGCAGAATGCTTTCAAAACATACTAATACCTTGGTCCCTCCTCCCAGAGATTCTAATTCATTTAGTCTGGGGACGGGTCCACTCATCTGTTTTTAAAAGCTCCCCAAGTAATTAGAATGCACACCTGACACTGAAAACCAAGGATCTACAGCAGGAAGTCTCAATGTCGCAGTACATTAGAATTCCCTGGAAGCTTTTACGATTCCAGATGCCCAGCTGTCCCTCAGATCAATGGACCCAGAACCTCTCAGGCTGGGACCCAGGCGTCAGCACTTTCTAAAGCTCCTCGGGGGATTCCATGAAGCCGTGACCCGTACAGCGTCCTGGATTCTCGTCAGCTCACATCAATACTTTCCCCGAGGATGGAATGCAGGGGCTAGGGTAGGGGGGGTGGGGGGTGGGGAGAAGAGTTTTATACCTTGAAAATGGCCAGTGCCTGGCACAGCGCCTGTGTTCAGATGCCGGCTGCCCTTCTCACATGCTCCTCCCAGAAGTAACCTCTTGGGAGAGTGGTTTGGGACCGCTTGGCCCTGGCGGGAGGTGTCGGTCCCCCACAGAGCCAGGCTGCCTGGGTGCTCAGGCCCCGGGGAAGGGAACATTCTTGGTGGCCAGTGAGCCATGACTGCTTTCCCGCAGAGAGGCCTGCGAGGACCCACGGGGAGCAGGGTGGGGCTCCACGGGTCAGAGCCGAAACAGGAATCTCATGTAGAGAGAGGGTTTCTCATTGCAAGAGTTCTTCATCTGCGACCCAGTTTTGAAAACCTCTGAGAGCTCAGGGCGCCCCGCAGAAAGTGCGAGAACAGGGCAGATCACACTGACAGAGACCCCGCAAATGTGCTTGTCCTCCCACTTTCAGCAAAGCTGTGAGCGAGCAGTACAGTGAGAACCCACAGATCCGGCGCCCTGTATTCACCACTGGTGAGCGTGTTGGCAGTTTTCCTTCTGTGCATCTGTGTGTGTCTCTCTGCACACACTTGGGGTGCCTGGAGGGGGCTTGTCTGTTTGAGAGCTAGTCGCTGACATTATGACCACTTCATCCTTAAACGCTTGACCCTCCCTCAGACCCTCCTCCATAACCAGAACGCAGTCATCAGCCGTGGGTGATACAGCAATATATTATCTAACGTAAGCTCCATATTTATTTTTTTGCTTGTGATGAAGGCTGCTTCTTCTTTTATAATTTGTTTGACTGTGCCGGGTCTTCATTGAGGCACCCAGGATCTTCAATCTCCATTGCAGTGTGTGGGATCTAGTTCCCTGACCAGGGGTCGAACCCAGGCCCCCCTGCATTGGAAACGTGGAGTCTAAGCCACTGGACCACCAGGAAAGTTTCTTCCCAGTGTATTTATAGCTTTTCTTTTTGAACTCAGATCCAAGTGTTACATTTAGTCATCGTGTCTGTTTAGACTCGGTTAATCCAGAATAACTTACCAGACTTTTGCTGTCTATGCACCATCACCTCCGAGCCCCCAAAAGCACGTCTCCCCACTGATTTTGCCTTTGGCTCCAGACTCTCGTATGTAAATACTGGGCACCCTGTGCTAATGTCTAGTGGGTGTTTCACACATGTCTGGCACTAAGCCCTTTGATCCAGATCCATCCTCTCAGCCCTCTAAAACATTCCCCATCTCAGGACCTGGCACCGCCACCCACCTGACCGCTCAGACCAAGGACTGAGTCATGGCCACTGTCTCTCCTTCCTTCTATAGCCAACCTGTCCACAAGGCCTGCTGGGTTTTACTTCCAGGATAAGTCCCAAGGTGACGGCTTCTTTCCACCTCCATATTACACCCTATCAGAGCATCACACCACCCCCCACCTTGTCCCTGCACTGTCACTCACTTGCCTTTCTCCACGCAGCAGCCAGAGTGTCCTCTCAAACTCTTAAATCAGGTCCTACAACTCCCTCACTGAAGAGGTTCTGATCGCTTGTTATCTGAGGGTCAGATTCTAAACCCTGACTTCTCACTGTGACCTAGCAGCTTTCACTTTTGCCTGAACCTCTGACCTGCTCCCCTCCCATCCTCCCCGTGATCCTCACTGTTCCAGCCACACTGGCCTGTTTTCTGTTCCTCAAACCCCGGAAGCCAGTTCCTTTCCTCTGCCTTGCAGTTATTTCTACCTCCAACCCTCATCCTCAAGTCTTTGCACAACCATGCTGTGTCCTTCAAGGGTCAGCACAAGTGTCAGCTCTTCAGAGAAGCCTTCCTTGCACACTCATCTCAAGGAACTCACTCTACGCCCCATCCTCTGTCACTGACATAACACCCTGCTTGTCTGCACTGTTTGCCGCGATCTTAACCGTCTGGGTCTTGTCTGTCTCCCCCACGTGGGTGGAGGGCTGTGCCTTCCACGTGGAGCACGGTGCTGGCAAGGAGCAGCTGGCAGTACCTGTTGTGCAGATGCATCTCAGCAATGCAAGGTCAGCTCTGCCAGGGAGGGGCGGGCGGGTTTCCTCCCACCCGGGAGCAGTTGAGAGGCGCCCTCTCCAGGCCAAAGGCTGTAAAAACCACACTTCGGTGCGGCGAGGGGAGGTAGAAGGGTCAGGAACGGGAAAAGGGCTGTTTGTTCTGCCCCCGCACCTAGACTCTGAAACGCTAGTGTGTACAGGGCTTCCCCGGTGGCTTAGACAGTAAAGAATCTGCCTGCAATGCAGGAGACCCAGGTTCCATCCCTGAGTTGGGAAGATCCCCTGGAGAAGGAAGTGGCAACCCACTCTTGCCCGGAGAATTCCACGAAGAGAGGAGCCTGGTGGGCTACAGTCCATGGACTTGCAAAGAGTTGGACATGACTGAATGGCCAATACTTTCACTTTCTTTCATTTTCTCTGCCTCTGCACCGGGGCTCTGAACCTCTAATATGCATATGAATCACTTGGGGGCTTGACTGTGCAGACTCTGATCCACACAGCTCTGGGGTCACCAACTGTGCGTCTCCTACAAGCTCCCCCATGGTGGTGACAGTCCTGGTGGGGGACCACACCAACCGTGCTTTTGGTACCTTTTGGGTCCGCACCCCCCCCCCCCCAACCTCCGTCCCTTCAGTGCCTTGGGAAGATGTGGAAAGAGCGAGCCTGGAGGTGCCCCCGTTGCTTCTCTCCCTCCCACCCTCTGGCAGGAAGTGTTGTTTCCAGCAGTCGCCATCACCTCCGCCCGTGCTGAGGCGTGTGGTGTCTGTCTCCACATGCCTGCTACCGTGACAGACGGGACATGCTCTCCCGGGAGCCGTGCTCAGCCGCCTGCTCCGTCACTGCTCTCTTTCTCTCCGAGCTCCTTTCTTGAAGCAGACTCCTGGGGGCTCTGTGTCTGGGGAAGTCACTACCCTGGTGCAGGATGGCACAGGCTGAGAATCGGGCGATGGAGGGATTCCCAAGCTTCGGCTCCAACTGGCTTCCCAGGCGGCACAGTGATAAAGAATCTGCCTGCCAATCCAGAAAACACAGGTTCCATCCCTGGGTGGGGAAGATCCCCTGGAGGAGGAAATGGCAACCTGCTCCAGTACTCTTGCCTGGAGAATCCCATGGACAGAGGAGCCTGGGTGGGCTACAGTCCATGGGGTCGCAAAGGGCCAGACACTACTGAGCACTCATGCATTTGCACTTGTGGGCACCCCAGGGGCAGGCTTGATCAGCCCCGGAGGCAAAGGGCTCAGTTAACCTTGGGAAGAGCATGGGCTTTGGGGTCTGAGGGGCCTGGATTTGAATCCTGACCCTGTTACTTACTAGTGGACCACCCTGAGCAGATTACTTAACGTCTCTGAGCCTCAGTTTCTTTTGTTTGTTTGTGGCTGCACTGGAGGGGTTACCCGCTCATTGCAGAGCATGGGCTCTAGGGCCACAGTCTCAGTAGTTGTAGCTGGCTGGCTCCAGGCTTGAGTGGGCTTCAGTAGTTGTGGCACATGGATGTAGTTGCCCAGGGCATGTGGGATCTTCCCAGAGCAGGGATCGAATCCAGGTCCCCTGCACTGGCAGATTCTTAACCACTTGACCACCAGAGAAGTCCCACGTCTCACTTTCTTCTTTTGCTAAATTGGTGTCTTCTGCACAGGGTTACTGTAAAAACAAAAAATGAGAATGCATGCAAGGCACTCAGTACGGTGCCCAGAAAATGCTGGAATCTCTGAGCTCACAGTGCCTAGACTGGGAGACTTGAATGCCTTTTGCCCCAGGGTTGCTGTTTGGTGATGCTTGGGTCCCAGACTTCCTTCCACACTAGCATCCCAGAAATTCAGCCCCTGGGGCTTGGGCCCACCCCTGTGTCAGACTCTTCTCCCAGGGTGGGGAGGGCTCCAGGGCCTGAAAACCACACCCGCTGAGTCGGAGGGAAAAAAACAAACATTTTGTAAGGGATATCAGCTGTTCCCTTTCCTGACCAGGGCAGTAAAAATGACCGAACATAATACAAGACACTGCAGGAAGTCTGACTCTCGAGGGAACTTTCTGTGGGCTCTGTGGGGACCCCCTGTTGGCTGATGACTCTCTCCCAGTCTTCCCTTATTATCAGCACAGGACGGAAGGGTAGGAGGGACACTGCGCAAGTCCCTGCCTCGGAGCCTCGCCCAGCCCCTGCTTCGTTGCTCTTGGTCAGTCTCTAAGTCTTTGCCACCCTGTGAACGACAGCAAGACAGGCTTCCCTGTCCTTCACTGTCTCCCAGAACTTGCTCAGACTCATGTCCATTGAGTCGATGATGCCGTCTGACCATCTCACTCTCTGTCGTCCCCTTCTCCTCTTGCCCTCAATCTTTCCCAGCATCGGGATCTTTTCTAATGAGTCAGCTCTTCGCATCAGGTGGCCAAAGTATTGGAGCTTCAGCATCAGTCTTTCCAGATCAGACCTGCTGTGTACACACTCGCTGCATCTGGTTGGATAGCGGGGGCTCCTGTGACCACAGGGCTGGGCAGCTGACATCTCAACACTGACACTGCGGCTCCATTCAGAACTCGTTTAGAACGGCTGCCTTTACCACTCCTGGCCTGGGCTTTTTCTGGTGCTCTAACTTGGAATTTTCTTGCTTTCCTCAAGGAAATTTTTAATCCGGGCTGAACAGACCCCTGAGATGGGTGAGGGGTTTGGCACCCAGGCAGAGGCTTGTCAGGACCTTTATCTGCTGCAGTGAACATCGGCTGTGGCCTGGAAGGGATCATACCTCCCTCCACCAAGAGTTCAGTCCTGAATTTATAGGCAGACGCTCAGCCCAGAAGAGTGATATGGGAGAACGTTTTCCTGAGGACACACTACCCCTCATTCCTTTAGACTTTCCGTTTCTGGTATCCAGTTCCACGTCAGAAAGCGCTGTTTCATCTTACCTTCTTGCAGAAACCTCTTCACAGACGTGCATTTTTGTTTTTATTCCCTTGGCTCAGTGGAAGGCAATGCTGAGCAGCTTATTTCTTCAACCTCCTTAAAATTGCTCCTGGAAACTTTATCCAGTTTGCCATTTTGCACGATTTGATCGTGTGTGTGTGTGTGTGTGTGTGTGTGTGTGTGTATTTTAGGATTTTGCACCAGAGAAAAAGTCTCTCCTGATGAACTGATTTCCTTCTTGCATCAGATCATGAGAATCATGCTGTAACTACAGACTTGCTTTCCATTTTTTTGCTCTTGGTAGTTAGAAAACTTAAAGCCAATGATGAATCAGCTTTTCATTTACTTATTTACCTGCTTTTTCTGTAGGGCTTATTTTTATCTTTTTAAAGCCCAACTGTGAGTGTCTTTTATTGTAAATAATTTCACAGATGTTGACCACAACAAAAAAATAAGAACCCCCCCCAAAAAAAAATATGAGTTCGGATTCAGTAAGAAGAGACTAATTGAAAGGATTATTTCAAGGGAGGGGGAAAAGAAACTCTCAATGTTGAGGAAGCTCTGCAAGCATCTCAGGAAAGGGTTAGGCAAGAGGAGATTTCTTTACAGGAGGAATAAACAGAGGAAGAACCTCTGCGGGGTAGGGGCCACAGGGCAGCTTGGCCCTCAGGGTGGATCTGAAGCCAGCCTCTGCTTGGAGAGCTGTTGAGAAGGGGCTGCCTGCTGACTCAGCAAGGGTGGCGGAGTTCACACTTCACAGCTCCCCTTTGATGTTGAAGGGATGCTTCATCAGAGTCTGGCTAACAAGCATTTTGTTCCGTTGGGCGTGTGGACCAGCAGTTCAAGAATGGAGATATGGAGGGTGGGCCGCATTGGTTCCTGCTTCCCTCCATCTAGACTGTGCGCTCCCGGGGCTGGAGTCCGGCCTCCCTGATTGCCCTGCGCTGCCCAGTCCTGGGCCTGAGCGAGTTCCTCGGTTAGTGTTCACTGACTGGCTGAATGAGGGCCTTCCTGGAGTCGGGAGCTCACCTCTCTGGAAGGTGCAGGAACAAGCAGACTGCACCCACCCGCTGCCTGAGGGACCCCTGGGCCGTGACCCCTGCCCCCTTTCCTGAGGGGTCCCTAGCTCCCCCACCCCCTCCCCCTTCTCTAGAGGGTGCCTGACTCCAGGCCAGCACTGCCGATTCCCACCCACCCCCTCTCCTGGGGGCAAGGAGGAGGAGAGGGTGGGGAGGTGGGAGGACACAGACCCAGAGGGAGCAGCAAGGCTGCAGCCCTAGGGGTGGGAGCTGGGCCGGGCAGGGCCCCCTTCTGCCTGCTGGCGGGCTGGACTTTCCCCTGCCCGGCTGCCAGGACGCCTCCTCTCTCAACTTGTCCTGTCTGTGCCGGGATGCCCTGTCTTTTCTCTCTCCCCTCCTTCTCTCTCTGGTCTCTCTCCAGCCCATCTCTCTCTGGCCCTCTGATCTCTCCCATCACTTTGAGTTGGCCCCAGATCTTGGCAGGAATCAGATACAAGGGCAGGGCTGGGGCAGGAGGGATGGAATGTCAAACCTACAAAGGCTGTTTTCTTATCTAATCTCTCATCACTACCCCCTCCTGTCTACTCAGACCAACCCTGCCAAGGAGGTACCATTACACCCATTTTACTGGTGAGGAAGCTGAGGCACAGATGACAATTAAGTAGCTTGCCCACGGTCTCAGGACTGCAGTGTGCAGAACCAGGACTTGAATCTGCACCTGTCTGGCCCCCGGTCCCGCAGATAGCCAGCTCTGCGTCCACTTTTCCTGAGGCTTCTCAAGTTTCCCAGGCCTCTCCTCACTTCCCTGACCCTGGTCTGGGAGAAAGGACCAGAGAGGTTTTCTTAGGACCAAAGGTAACTCAAAATATCTCCATTGCTGAAGGACAATCTTTACTCAAAAAAAAGGAGAAAGAAACGAAGTTTGGGGGATTCGGGTTAGGCTGGGCTGGGGAGAGGAGGCAGGAGAATTCCCCCAGCCACTCCTACTTTGTTTGGCGCTCTGAAGTGACCTCTGACCTGCACATCGGTAATATCAGTAGCGTTGGTGCTCAGTCGTGTCTGACTCTTTTGCAACCCATGGACTGTAGCCCGCCAGGCTCCTCTGTCCAGGGAATTTTCCAAGTAAGAATACTGGAGTGCATTGCCATGCCCTCCTCCAAGGGATCCTCCCGACCTAGGGATCAAATCTGCGTCTCTCGTGTCTCTTGCGTTGGCAGGCGGGTTCTTTACCACTAGCACCACCCGCACATAGAGGATCCTAGAGCCTTTTGGTTGGTGAAGGCAGCAGGTCATGCCGAACTTACCCGTGCGAGGCTGTGCTGAGATTCTTAAAAGGTGCTTCTCAGAAAGGGGCTCCTTGGGACTTCCCTGGTGGTCCAGTGGTTAAGAATCCACCTTCCAATGCAGGGGATGTGGGTTCGATTCCTGGTGAGAGAACCAAGATCCCGTATGCTGCAGGGCAACTAAGCCCACGTGCCACAACTACTGAACCTGCGCCCTCTGGAGCCCAAGAGCCACAACGAGAGAAGCCTGCGTGCTGCAACAAAGACCCAGTGTGGCTGTCCCCCCCTCCAAAAAAGAAGAAAGAAAAGAGCTCCTCTGCATGGGAGTCTGGGAAACACGTCAAGAAAAAATGAGCTGCCTTCTCGGCTGCAGGGAGCCTTCAGAATGCTCCCGTGCACCTCTAGGGCCAGAGGTGGAGGCTGATGCCAGTCTTCTTTGCTCTGGGAACCCTTCGTGCATCAGCATCTTTCTTACAGAAATGTGGAACTGACGGGCCCTGTGGGTGCCCCGGAGTGTGGTTTGAGATGTGTTTGGGGCGTGGCTGCCACTGCTTCCCTGGAGGAAGCAGAATGTGGCCTTGTGATAACAGTGTGGGGTTTGGTCAGCAACTGTTTACTCGGGGACCACAAGGCTGGTGGCAGCATACACCATCATGTGTGAGTCTGGACCCTCTGTCTACTAGGAGGGTCACTGTGCTACATAACTTTGAAGGGGACTGAATGGCGCCTCTGGGAGTTGTGCAGTGCACAACCTGTGCAACTGAACATGGTAGTCCTGGTCCTGGGCCTCATCATGGTTGTCTGACTGTTGCAACAACCTGTCTGTTGACTTCCTGGCTGCAGCTGGCCTCCTCTGGTGTCTCCTGCCCCCTGTCCCCTGTGTCACCTCTCGAGTCCTATCCTTCAAGTCTCTTCTCCCCTCAGCCAGCTGCCAGAGTCTACAGGTGCCCTCCAGCTGTGCAGGGCCCCACGAGAGGAGTCCTGCTTCTGAGATCGATGGGCCGTATCATCTTGGACAAATCACTTAATGGCTCTGGGACCAGCTTCTCCATTTGTAAATCGAGGATAAGATGTTTGGGTTATAGTTTTCTTTATCACTAGATTCTGAGCTTCGGGATGCCAAAGGCTATCTGTCACTCATCTCTGTTCTAGTGTCTGGCACCTCCTAGGTCCTGGTAAATGTTTGGTCATTCCGATCAAAACCTTTCTGCAGCCTTCCTGCTTGTGTTTGATTGACTGACCCTGGATTTCTTGAACATTGTCTGCCCTCCTGACTCCCAGCCTTTGCCGCTGCTATTCTCTCCCCTAGGATTCCCTCCTGCTCTGTCAGCAGCCCTAAGCATTTAGGGGATAGCTCGGCTGCCACCCCAGAACCTTTCCCAGCCCTCTCTCCCCACCCCCACTGGAAGCAGCCTCTCCCTCTCCCACGTGAACCCCTGCCCCATGGCCCTGACACCTCTGTCTGACTGTGGGGTCCTTCTGTCCCACCAGGCTCCTCTGTTGTTCTGGGGGAGGGGGAGTTGGCACTTCACTGCACCCTCTGGGAGTTCCCAGAGCCTGCCTGGTGCCAGGTACAGGGCGGGGCTCAGGATGGAAGGACCCAGAGTGGCCCAGAAGCTGGTGATGGCCACAGTGCTCTTGCCATCTTTCCAGTCTCTCCCAGGCCTCTCAAGTGCCCCTGATGGAGGGAGGAAATTCTGGGCAAGATGGGTGGCCCAGCTGCCTCCCAGCACAGGCTCAGGTTGGGCTGGGCCAGATCAGTGTGCTGATACCGATGTAGGGTGTGGCGTGGGGCACTTCAAGTTCGGGTTTGGAGTCTATTGAAAAAGTGATCTTTGGGTCTAGTGCAGAAGTAAGCATGTTGGAGACTCATATTTGGTGTCTTGGCTCACCAAGCCTGTGTTGTTATCATTGCTTAAAAAGAAAAAACACAACATTTAAAATGCTTACCACAAGGACCCGGCCTTGTGGTAAGTGAGCAGTGTCTGCTGTCTGTGGAAGGAGGCGCAGAGCTTTGCCTTGAGAACATGGATTTTGGGGTCAGAAAGACCTGGGTCTGAATCCCAGCTTGTCCCATTCCTAGTGAGACTTTGGGTACATCCTGTCATGTCTCCGAACCTCAGTTTCCTTGTCTGTGAAATGGGCACAGCCTGGTACACTCTTCCTCAGACTTGTGAAGATTCAGGGAGATGGAGTCGGAGCCCGAGGCGTTGGTTAGGATGTCGTGGAGCCTGATAGCAAGCGGAGCCCTGGAAACACGGGTAGCTATAAATATGACGACTTCACTTCTATTGTCTGGCAAAGAACCAGGAAGTTCTTGGACCGCTTTATTTTTTTCTCACTTTCCATGACTAGCAGGTGGCTTTCTCTCCAGGACTATTTTTTCATGGAAACAAAATTGTGTATTTTTTTGTCTCACTTCACAGGAGTGATCACACATGACTAGTAGAGAACAACTCCGCTGTAAATCTGGCTGGGTGGCGTGCTGAACTCTCACCGTCCACAGCACCCTCGCCACCAAGAGCCCCGCACCCATGGTCCCCTACCCACACCCCCCCACAGACCCTCACTGCCCACAGACCTCCACCCACTGCAGTCCAGGGTGACCCCTGGCGGCCCTCTCACCCACCTCACACCCCCACCATCCCCAGCCTCCAGGCTCCCCGCCCCCAGCTGCCCATCCCCACCTGTCTGATAAGTACCTTAAGGCCATTTGCCACAGAGGAGCGGGCATGCGGGTGAAGCAGAAAGCCCCCTCCCCACACACAAGCCTTGACTCAGATCAAATGCCATCCACACCTCCATCCTCTGCAAAGACCCCTCAGCCGACCCCTAAGATGCACAGATTTGAACCATCACTAGGAAGCCTGGCAACGCCACAAGCCTAACAGCCAATCAGAAATCAATGGGGGACCTCACTGGTGACCCAGTGGTTAAGACTCTGCACTTCAAATGCAGGGGGTGCAGGTTCGATTCCTGGTCAGGGAACCGAGATCCCACATGCAGCAAGAAAAGAAGAAATGGGTGTCAGACTCCTCAGTTTGACATGGTGCTTTCCTTCGGGACTGTCAAAGAGGGTGACAGGACTCGTCTGGGGAACCCTGTCCTCCCCTCAGGAGCACGCTGTGGGGACTGCTGTCGCCCAGACTCCAGGTCCTTCCTGTTCAGAGTGTGGTCCGGGGAGGGCGCACAGGAGCCTGACTGAGGACTCTGCAGACTCAGAGGCTGAACCCAGACCGGTTGGGTCAGAATCTGTGTCTTAGCAAGACTCCAGGTGGCTCATTCGCATGCTCCCCAAAGTCTGAGATGTGCGCCTGCAGGTCCCTGCGACTGAGCTTGGAGTCACCCGGGGAATTTAAGCTGTGCTGATGCCTGGGTCCCACGCCCAGGTGTGGATTTCACTGGCTTGATGTTTGGCCTGATACAGAGAGCTGTTTTTTTTTTTTAATTTAACTTATCTCTGTATTTATTTATTTTCGGCTACACTGGGTCTTCATTGCTTTGCACAGGCTTCCTTTAGCTCTGGCAAGCAGTGGCTGCTCTTGGTTGCAGTGCACAGGCCCCTCATCGTGCTGGTTTCTCTTGCTGCAGGTCACAGGCTCTAGGCGCATGGGCTTCATTCATTGCCGCACGTGGGCTCAGAAGTTGCAGCAGGCAGACTCGGGCTTCGTTGCTCCATGGCATGTGGGATGTGGGGTCTTCCCAGACCAGAGATTGAACCCATGTCCCCTGCATTGGCAGGGGGATTCTTATCCACTGTACCACCTGGGAAGTCCTGGATGTGAGGAGTTTGTAATGCTCTTCGTTACAAAGATTTAATATGCAGAGAATTTTGGGAAATCATGGTTCTCAGTCTTATCAATGGATCCCTAAGCTGTGTTATTGCTTGTGTTTGTAAGTAGGACTTGGTGAGAGGAAGGGCGTAAGCCCAGGTGGCCCTGGCTGGTGCGTGGATGGGTGCACAGCAGACAGGGTCTGGGGTATCAGCTTGGAAATGTGCGGGGAAGCAGTGAAGGCCTTGGACCCACCCCAAGGAGGCCCAGGGGAGCAGGGCACCATGCTAGGGTCCCAGAGCTGACTGGTTGCAAAGCCTGACCCAACACTTCCTCCCCTGGCATTTAGGGGTACTACCTCCACCCCTTGGTCCTGTAAACAAAACCTCAGCTGGGTACTGATCAGTAAGCCCACCTCTGCTCTGATGTCGCTTTGTTGGCTATTGGCTTCGGACTCCAGCCAACCAACCCTGAATCCAAGAAAGTTAAATCCACCAAAGCTAGACATGTTAACTTAGGGGTCCCAGCCTGCGGGATCTAGTAATGCCTGATGGTCTGAGGTGGAGCCGATGTGATAATAATAGAAGCAAAGAGCACAATAAATGTAATGCGCTTGAATCATCCTGAAACCATCCTTCCTCCACCGCCCCCGTCCGTGGAAAAATTGTCTTCCACGAAACCAGTCACTGGTACCAGAGAGGTTGGGGCCCGCTGGGTTAACACACTGGGACCTCGTCCCCTTGTGTGATGAACACATGCTGGGAGGCCGCTCAGCTTCATGGAGAGCAGCGACTCCAGGCGGGCAGGGTCTGAGCCCCAGCCCTGCCACCCGTCAGCTCTGCTGCTCACACTCACCCGGCGGCGTCTCGGCCCTCAGTTTCCTCATCTGTAAACTGGGCACAATTACTTCCTGGCTTCAGGAGTATTCGGGTTGAGTGGGATGCAGGGGAGAGAGCTGCAGGCCAGGCCTAGCAGTGTGGGCACCAGCGAGCGTTGGGGTGGTTGAGGGCTCAGCGTCACTTGGCGTGGCCCCAGGGATTTCGGGAATACCAGTCTCGGTCCCCAGCAGCACACCCTGAACCTCTGGGGCCCAGGCCCGAAGGCACATACCTTTCTTCTCCTCTGCCAGACACACGGGCTCAGTTGCCGTCCCCCACGTGTGTGTGTGGTGGCTCTGGGGAGACCTGTGCTCCCCGCGTGGGGGACTCCCCAGCCTTGCGGGGCTCATCAAGCAGAAGCTGGCCACGGTTGGTGCCACGCTTCCCACTGCATGGGCCCACTCACGACCGAGCAGCTGTCACTGTCACAGTTATTTTTATCCCTCCCTCTGGGAGCCCAGAATCAAAGGGAAACGTTAGCTCTGCAGCCTCGTTACCAAGAGCAGAGGAGCGGGCTGGGGTGGGCGGGTTTGGAGCTTCTCAGCCAGGGCCGCCCAGGCTCAGAGTCACAGCATCTCAGAGGGCAGGGCTCCCGGAGGCTGTCTTGTACGACGCTGCGTCTTAGAGATGGAGAGACAGACCATCTGCAGCCCTGGGCTTCCCCAGCTGTGAGTGGGGCTGGGCTGGATCCTAGTTCTCCTGGCTCTGGGTCGGGAGGTCGTTCCCCTGCCTCCTATGATGGCTGCAGCCAGGGAGGAATCAGGGTAGTGCTCTGGAGACCTCACCCCCAGCCGGTGTTTCGGTGGGAGATGCAGAGTCTTGGGCCCCAGTGCCTGACTCAGGAGCTGGGGTGGACCTAGGGATCTGCATCCTTAGAAAGCTCGTCTGATCAAGGCTTGGAATCACTGGTGTGGACTCTCACCCTTGGTCCCAAAGCCCCAGACCTGAGCTCTGGGCCTCCCCGCTCCTCTCGGGCATCAAAATCTCAACCCCGAATCACAGAAGGCACCACCTGCGTGGCACAGCTGCCAAGAGTGTGTCCCAGGGGAAGGGGACAGAGGCAGGGTCCTGTCACGGATAAATACATGCACCCTGGATCCAGGCAGCCTGGGAGCGAATCCCACATCTGCCACTTCTAGTTGTGGGTCCTTTTATTCATTTATTGTTTTAGGTCTTTATCGAATTTGTTACAGTATTGCTTCTGTTGTTAATATTCTGGTTTTGTGGCAGAGAGACATATGGGAATCTTAGCTCCCTGACCAGAGGCTGAACCTGCACCCCCTGCATTGGAAGGCGAAGTCTTAACCACTAGACCACCAGGGAAGCCCCGGGCTGTGGGTCCTCAACACGTTTCTTCATCCGCTGGTGCCTCTGTTTCCTCACCTGTAGGTTGAGGAGGTGAAGCTTCCCTCC
Organism: Odocoileus virginianus; assembly: GCF_023699985.2. Lineage (NCBI taxonomy): Eukaryota > Metazoa > Chordata > Mammalia > Artiodactyla > Cervidae > Odocoileus > Odocoileus virginianus. The sequence goes on along the minus strand of NC_069690.1, from coordinate 17,428,835 downwards.
TGAGGTGTTGTGGATTCGATGAGTTAGTACAAATAAAGTGCTTAGGCTGCTATCTGGCACATAGTAAAGTCCATAGAAACGTCACTGTTTATGCCCATTTTACAGGCTGGGTAAATTATGCTGAGAGAGGTTAAGAGACTGTCCTAAGGTCACATAGCCATTAAGCAGCGGAGTTGGTTGGGGCTTCAGTGCTTGTCCTACACAATAGATGCCTGGGTGTCCACAGCCTCCCCAGCCCCGCCAGCCACCTGCAGCTCTGGTGATGGGTTACAGATTGGCCAGGAAAAACACCCCCATCCCCGCCCCTCCAACCCCTCATCGCACACCTCGGGTTAGGCTTGGTTATCAGTTCTTTCAGCCCCAGACGGAGCCACCTTTGCCCGTGAATTCCCTCACTGGGACAGAAGCTGCTGCCACCCTCGATCTTGAAACCTCAATTTTTGTTATGGCAATACCCACTTATACTCAATTGAAAGCTCACTTTCAATTTCTGATAGAAACTGCACTTCAAACTTCTGCATTTTGATCTAAGATCATGCTTTCAAGCATCAGCTCTTCTGGTCTTGGTGCCACTTTCTTGTCTGGGAAAGAAAGCAGAGTTAAGAACTTCCCTGGTGGTCCAGTGGTTAAGACTCCACGCTTCCAATGCAGGGGGCGTGGGTTTGCTCCCTGGTCGGGGAACTAAGATCCCACATGCCACATAGTGCAGCCAAATGGAAAGTAAAGTTCAGATGTCCTTAAACCGAATCTCTGCCTCGAGCCTTCTGGCTTTTGGAAAGGACCTCACAGCGCCCCTCTATCCCACTGCCCACCACCCCGTAGTCTTTCTCTGCCTTCATTCTCATTTGAGTGGTTCTGCTGGAATTGGGAAGTTTGGTCTAGCATCTGGCTGGTGCCCACCTTCAGAAATGGCCCCAAAGTACCTCCCTGGTTGTCCCGAGGCCTCAGGAACAGAGAGGGGCCATTCAAGCCTGCCGAGGGCCCGGCAGGCGCCTCGCCCGCTCTTTCCGCCGCCCACCCCTCTCCCTCTCGATGGCTCCATTACGGCTTCTTTGCTCTTCTTTCATCTCTGCTGGGATAGAATCTGCCCTGAGCGGTCAGGGCCCGGCCAGCTCTCAGGGCCCATTCTAATGAAGGTAACTGAATGCCTGGGCGGCTGAAACCGGCCCTTTGCAAAGCAGCCAGGGGAGGGCTGCCCTCAAGGGCAGAGTGTGCCAGCTCTTGTTTGCCTCAGCCTGGCATTCGAGACGGGCTGGGCCCTGCCGCGCGGGTGGAGGGGCCCAGGAAGGGGAAGGGGCCGGAGAGCAGGTTTATTTGGGGTGAACTGCGCTGGCTCGTGGCAGTTTGCTGTCAGTGCTTCCAGAAGTTGGAAAGGCAACCAGTGGATTTGGGTCACAAGGGGGTGGATGAAGGAGACATTTGGATTAACCAGGATTCTGCTGCCAAATGCAGGGACCCAGGGCTCTGGACTTGGGACCCTTCTGATTAAAGCTTCTCCTTCCTTCCTTTCCTTCCTCCTTTCCCTTCCTCCCTCTGCTCAGATCCCATAGGTGCCAAGGTGCCCTTGGGCAGACATGTGTCACTACTGTCCAGGGCTTCGTTTCTTAGACTCGAGAGGTCTGCAGAAGAGTGGAAGGGCTTAGGAGGCAGGCCTGCATCCAGATCCTGGCTCTGAATGCCCTTGGGCAGGTTACATAATGGTTTTGAGCCTCAGTTTTCTCATCTCTGAAATGGGAAAAGTAGTGACTCTGCTCTGAAGCATCCAGATTTTGTGGGACCTGAAGCTCTTAGAATGTATGGAGTCATCCTTCAGGATCTTGATATAGGTTCCTTGTGCAAATTTTACAGAGCATGTGACCACCTGAACACACTGGCAGGGCCCCTCCCGAGAACATGAGGATCTTAGACATTTAACTTTATTAGCTTCGCAGGTACACATCTACCTGGTAGGACTGTGAAGGGTCAAGAGAGCTAACATGTGTAGAGCTCCTAGAACAGTGCCTGGCACAGGGTGAGGCCCTCGTAAGTGTTAACTTTTAATCTTACCGGCTCTCAGGGTTGTCGTGAGCATTAGGTGTGTGCAGTGTTAATGCCTGCAGCCCCACACTTGGTGCTGAAGTTATGCTCATTAGCTCACCTAATAGTGCTCTCAATGGGCTGGGCGCTGTGTTGAGGTCTGGGGTCAAAACACTCTCAGTCTGGGATGGGCACCCAAGACATCAGTTAATCTTGTGCATGAGTGTGTGTTCAGTCTCTTCGGTCGTGTTCGACTCTTTGCGACCCCGTGGACTGTAGCCCGCCAGGCTCCTCTGTCCGTGGATTCTCCAGACAAGAACACTGGAGTGGGCTGCCATGCCCTCCTCTGGGGGATCTTCCCGACCCAGGGATTGAACCTGTGTCCCTTATGTCTCCTACATCAGCAGGCAGGTTCTTTACCCACTAGTGCCGCCTGGAAAGCCCCAGTTAATCACGCAAATAGGCTATTCCGAATGGGATGGTGATGATATGAGAAGCGGAAGTTGTGCCCGGTAATCTCTGAGTGAGTGAAAGTCGCTCAGTCGTGTCCGACTCTTTGCAACCTCATGGACTATACAGTTCATGGAATTCTCTAGGCCAGAATACTGGGGTGGGTAGCCTTTCCCTTCTTCAGGGCATCTTCCCAACCCAGGGATCAAACCCAGGTCTCCCACATTGCAGGTGGATTCTTGACCAGCTGAGCCATAAGGGTGATCTCTAGGGGAGAGAAAAATGAAATCATGTGACTTGGAATGTAAAGAAAGTTCTCTCGTGAGATATGAAAAGAAGAAAAGAATTCTTATTACTCCAATTTATGCACGTCCATCTGGAAGGCAGGCTGACACAGTGACCAAGGTCCAACTAGAAGGTAAACAAAGGTTATCTTGTTCCATTTCCTCATCAACTCTGAGAACAGAGAATGGAGCTCAAGTGGGAGAAGTCTTCCTTAGCTGATACATACATGTATTCAGTGGCAGAGCTGGGATTCAAACCTCTACCATCCCAGGTCTTTCAGCTACACCACGTGGTTGACATAGACGCACAGATGCCCTTGCAGACTCATGTGACCTCATGACCTTCTCAGAGGTCATACTACTGCTACCACCAAAGCAACTGTGACCTCCCTGGGATATCAGACTCCAAGAGCAGTCAGTCTCCCAGACTTGGAAAGCCTTCCTGACATTCTCATGCATCTGCATCATTAATACAACTCCACAGACCCAGTTCCCATGGCCAGCCCTGTCCTGGCTTTCTGGTCTACCCACTTGGTGCATCTGTTCCTGCAGGGGTCATTGATGCTCTGTTACTTGCTACCTTGGAGGCCTGGAGGTGCTCACAGTGTGAGGCACAAGATGCACTCAAACCGTTAAGACAAAGCTCACAGTTCAAAAAACAAGTAGGGAAGGAGGAGCCCAAGTATTGGGTTCAGAAAACCATAGTAGAGGAATAAGCTTCTCCCTAGGATTGACAGGCACAGCAGAAGGGGGGAATGGATGAGACATAGCTCTCAGGACCCACTGGAAGGAAGCAGGTAGTCTGGAGTGGGGTAGGATGGGGACTAGCACTCCTTAAGCACCTGCAGTGAGCCACCCACTCTGTTTAGGTGCTCAACACCTTTTTGTTGACTTATTTGGCTGTGCCGGGTCTTAGTTGAGGTACGCGAGATCTTCCTTCTTGCATCTTCGTTGCAGTATGCAGGGTCTTTAGTTGCGGCATGTGAACTCTTTAGTTGCAGCATGTGGGATCTGGTTCCCTGACCAAGGATTGGACCTGGGCCCCCTACACTGGGAGCATGGAGTCTTAGCCACCGGATCACCAGGGAAGTCCCTTCCCTGGCCTCTTCTGGAGACAACACTGAAGGACCATCCAGCTCCAGAGCACTTGCAGGGTCAGATGAGGCCTCGTTACAACTGCCTTATACTCCCCTCTCCCTCTGCTCCAACCTGCTTCCCTCGTGCCCTCTCCGGGTCAACCCCTAACTCGCCCCTCAGTAAACTTCCTCCACGGACAGTCGGGACCTCGGGGGAGAGGTCCAAGCTGGACGTAAACCTCTGGGAGCCCCAGGAAAAGGAGAAGTCAGTCCTGGGGAGGAAACCAGGAAGGCAGGCATGCAAGAAGCCAGGCTGAGAAGGTGAAGGAGATAGGTCCCACGGGGTCAAGTGCGGTGAGGTGAGGACCCACGTGTCTCTGGTTTATTCATTTCTGCCCTGCAGAGCTTCGGGAGGGATTTTCAAAGCTAGGGCATAATCTCGTATGGAGAGGAAGACATTTCGAAGGGGACACTGATGATACAAGGAGTGTCTGGGGTTGCGGGTGGTTGCAGGGACAAAGAACCTTCAAGGGAGGGGGTCCGGGATCTGAGGAGAAGGGCCCTCTGTGAACCAGGCATTGCAGCAGATCGAAGGCAAGCAGGACCTGCACAGGTGGGTGTGCAGACTCGCGGTGGGATCAGGAGTAGGGTCTCTTCTGGTTGCTTCTATGAAGCGATCATCAGCTGCAGGTGAGCAAGGGGGAGGCAGGGCTGCATGGTAAGGAGGAGACCCGACTTGGCCTGAGGGCTCCCAGCTGCCAGTGGCGAAGATGTGATCCAAACCCAGCCCCAAACTAACTTGAAACCCTGGCCTCTGGGCTTCCTGAGCTGGAGAAAGTGCAAGGAATGACATTCCAAGCAGAGGGAGCCACAGAGGTATCTGTTACCTGTTCAGCAGGTGATAGAGGTGGTAACACTACAGACAGGTGTGGCGCTATCGCTGTGCTAAGTACCCTTAGTGGTCGGATGCCTTCGCCACCGTGCCACTGGCCCACACCTCTAAGTGTTCTTCGCGAGTTATTTCACTTAACACCCACCTCCCTCCCTGTCCCTCGGTCACCTTATAGCACAGACACAGTCGATCCTCATATCTTAGATTCCATAGTTGCAGATTTGCTTACTTGCTAAAATTTATTTGTAATCCCCAAAATCCCTGCAGCATTTTCGTGCTCATTGGCAGACATGCTCAGAGATGACAATTTGAGTTGCCCAACTGAGGTCTTCACTTTCATCTCATTCTGCAAACAAGTGTCCCTTCAACAGTGTTTTTCATGCCATATTGTTGCGTTTTTGTTCTTTTTATTTTATTTTTTTGCTGGGGGGGGCAGCTTTTGCTGTTTAAAAATGACCCTCACATGTAGGACTGAAGTGCTCCTCGTGTTCCCGAGTGTGGGAAGGCTGTGATATGCCTCATGGAGAAAATGCGTGGTGCGTAAGCTTTGTTCAAGCATGAATTATAGATGGTACTGGTGGAAAGAGCTCGCCTGCCAGTGCAGGAGACAAGAGGTGAGGGTTCGATCCCTGGGTCGGGAAGATCCCCTGGAGGAGGGCACATCAGCTCACCCTGGTATTCTTGTCTGGAGAATCCTTATGGAGAGAGGAGCCTGGCGGGCTACAGTCCATGGGTCACAAAGAGTCGGACACGACTGAAGTGAACTTAGCACTCTGAATCAACACCATCCATCAAATAAGGTGTCTTTAAACACGTGGAAAACCAGGTCAGGGATTGATTGGTTAACGAAAATGTGATCACAGGCTAGCAGGAATCGACTTGAACACCAGCTATCAGCTTGAAGCTGGCTGGCCAGCCAGAATGTGGCCCTGTGGTCGAGTGAGACAGCAGGGGGCTGGGCCTGGAAGAAAAGTTTCTTTTTCTGGGCGCCTGGGAGCATTCCCTCTCTCCCTCCCCTGTGAGGGCCTCCTCTGGGCCGGGCCCCTCCCGCATCTGTACCTGGACACAGCAGCCATTTCGGTCCGCCCTCCCAGGCTGCGGTTTTCCCCTAAGTGGGAGGAACACTGGCTCAGTGTCCCGGGGCCAGGGCCTTTGGTTTCCCGTTGCTGAGCCCGGCCCTGGAAGAGAAGCCACAAACGAGGTGTGTGTGTCTGAGAGGGAGGCTGGCTCCCAGCTCCAGATGAGCCTGTTTGTTCAGGGGCAGCCGGGCCCAGCCTGGGTGGATCCAAGTGCGCCTTTGGCCTTGGCCTTGCCCCACCCTGCCAAACCTTCCTGCCCGCCGCCCCGGAGTCTTCTAGCCTCGCGCCCTGCCTCTCATCCTGCAGAACCCGCAGCCCTACTTTTGGCATTCACGGGCCGGCTTGTTTGTTGTGGGTTTGGGGTGTTTTGTCATCTCCAGATAATCGAGGAGACAATTGTGGGGGACTGTGTTCTCCAAGTGGAATTACAAGCCCTTGAGGATATGTCCTTCTGCCCTGAAAAAAAAGATGTAAGGTGACATTCGTCCACTCCCAGGCTTGTCTCAAAGTCCTCTTCCTCTCAGGAGCAGCTGAATTCCTGAGATGAATGGCCCGAGAGCATCCCTGGGGCATGTCTAAATTGCTGCTGAGAGCAGGGGTGCAAGGAGGACTCACAGAGCTGTGAGGAGGGAGTCGTGCCCGTGGTGAGGGGGTGCTCAGAGGGCCTGGGGCCCCACCTTGTTGAAGAGCAGCGGCCAGAATGACTCTGGGGAGGGTTGGGGTGGATGACCCAGGAGAGAGGGCAGCTCGGATGCTAAGATGTGGGGCTCAGAAAGGAGCCCGGGCTTGGAGAGAAAAGAGCCGGCATGGGACTCCATCGTATACAGAAACTGCAGCTCAAGGACACAGCAGTCCAGGCAGTGTTTGGACCCCAGCATCTCGAGTGGAGGGCCTCTCTGGGGATTCACACACCCAGCTCACACAAGTCTGCACACGTGCTAATGCCTGGCAGGGAACCCCCCTGCCTTAGCGCACAGCCCTGGGTGTCCAGCTCTGGCACCAGTGAGCCCTGGACTCTGCATCCTGTTCTTATATTTCCCAGTGGCTGGCCTGTGGTCTCTGCTCAGTGAATGTTTTAATAACTAGTGACTGGATGAATAAATGATCTTGGTTCCACTGTGATTGCTTTGAGGAGGTGATGTTACAAATCTGAGCCTCCTTTTGTTTTGATGCACAGTCTCTGGGGTCAGCTCCCTGGGTTTGAATTCTGACTCTCCATTTATAGGCTTTATGTCTTTGAGTAACCTCGTTAAGCCTCAGTTTCCCTATCTGTAGAATGGGGATAATACCTACCTCACCGGATTGTTGTAAAAGTTAAATGAGTGAATATCAGGTGAAGCACTTAGAACAGAGCCTGGTGCATAGGAAGTACTTTGTAGCTGTTTGCTATTCTTATCTTTAAAATGAAGACACTAACATCATGTTATTGTGCGTGTTTGTGTGTCTGAGTGTGAGCATGCCAGGAGCCTGGTGCATTGTTTTCCCAAGTATGTTCCTTACAACACCAAGTCCCTTTGTTGTTAGTTCAGTGAGAAGGGGTTCTGTCCAAAGCTGGACAGCCTTAAGAAACCCCACAGGCTCTCTCCCCTAACATGTTCTGTGACATCTCCAAGGAGGAGCCTAGAGTTTTGCCCGCTGAGTGAACCACAAAGCCCTTTTTTTATGCTTTCAGAGTGCGATGGGGGCTCTGCAAAATACATTTTTGAAAGCAACAAATATTTCCTCCCTCTCTCTCTCCCTGGAGCCCTGGCCACATCCTTCTCATCTAGTAGCACCCAGGGAAAAATCAGGGCTCGTCTCCTTGGGCTTGTCTCTGGGGCAAGAGGCAGCAGCCGAGTTCCCACCAGAAGGGTGGCCAGCTTTCCACTCTCTTGTGGTCAGCCAGGCAGGGAGGATGATATCCCACCTTCAAGGGCAAGACGCTCCCCAGGACGTATCACGAGGTGCATGGGGACACATCACAGAGGCCAGGTAAGAGCTGCAACTGAATAAAGTAATGCTGAGTTGGACAGTGGATGCCACCCCAAGAATGATGGAGAAGGGCAGGAGACCTGACTTGCTCAGTCTTTTATCATCTTTATTAACTAGTTTCTGCTGACTTCAGGCCATTCAGTTGCTGCCAATAAACTGCTTTTGCAGTAAGAGAGGCAGCTGGGAGTCCTCGACATGGGCCCGCAGATCTGAGTGTGCATCTTGGTTCTGCCACCCTGGCTGTAGCACTAACCCTTTTAAGCATCAACTTCCTCATCTGTAATCTAGGTGCAGTACATCATTCACACAAGATGACTGGAGTAAAATAAATGAGAAGAAATGAGTGGCATACAGTGGATCTCCAATAGTTAGCTGTTGTTGTTCAGTCGCTCAGTCATATCCAACTCTTTGCGACCCCATGGACTGCAGCACGCCAGGCCTCCCTGTCCATCGCCAACTCCCGGAGCTTACTCAAACTCATGTCCATTGAGTTGGTGATGCCATCCAACCATCTCATCCTCTGTTGTCCCCTTCTCCTCCTGCCCTCAATCTTTCCTAGCATCAGGGTCTTTTCCAAGGAGTCAGTTCTTTGCATCAGGTGGCCAAAGTATTGGACCTTCAGCTTCAGGATCAGTCCTTCCAACGAGTATTCAGGGTTCATTTCCTTTAGGATTGACTGGTTTGATCTCCTTGTAGTCCAAGGGACTCTCAAGAGTCTTCTCCAGCACCACAGTTCAAAAACATCAATTCTTCAGCACTCAGCCTTCTTTATCGTCCAACTCTCACATCTGTACATGACTACTAGCTGCTATTAATAATAAGCTGCAGGGGAAGTGGTCTCTCTCTGGTTGCAGAGCCCCTGGCCAAGGCACTCACTAGGGCAGAGGGTATCTCTTCAGAGCTGAGAGCTGACACGATCTAGGAGGAGGGCAACTGAATCTTGGAAAAGGTCTTTCTCATTTCCTTGTTTCTCTCCTTTCAAATTCCATCTCAGGAACTTCAGAAGAGATGCCAGGCCCCACCTAAAGAAATAGCTTAAGGGAAAGATGTAAGCAGCGAGCTCTGTGAGGGGCCAAAGGCAGGAGGACCTTGTGGTATGTCCGGGGAAAGCTGTTTTTTACCCAGACGGCAGGATAAAGTCCGGGACAGCGGGCGGGGGCCCAGCTGCTCCCTGAAGCAAAAGTCAGTGTCTAAATCGGAGGTGAAAATAGTCCCCTACCCCCAGAGTCTCTGTCCTGCTTTGGTTTCCTTTATTTCCTTCATAGTACATGTCACATACATCATCCGTTCATTGATTTTTGTCTGACTCTCCTCACCTGAAAGCAGGGGCCACAGGAACTGAGACTGTTGATCACAGCTGTGTCTCCAGCACGAGGAAAAGTGTCTGGCACATAGAAGATGTGTGAGTGAACGACGGAATGAATGAATGAGCTAACGACGCCTGCACCTGCGCTCCAAGCCCCACTGTAGTCACAAGCCTTTGGCAAAGTAGTTCCCAAACTTTGCTACACTGCAGTCCCCTGGGGCATCTTTAAAAACAGCTGCCGCCCGGCTCCCACCCCAGCCACTGCGATTCGGTTACTATCTGATATAACCTGGGCATTGACTTTTTTTTTAATTAAAAATTTTTTTTGGCTGCGCTGGGTCTTTGTTGCTATGTTTGGGCTTTCTCTAGTTGCTGCAAGTGGGGCTACTCTCACTGGGGTGCACAGGCTTCTCCTTGTAGTGGCTTCTCTTGTTGCCAAGCACAGGCTCTAGGGGTACTGATTCCAGCACGCGGGGTTCACGGTTGCAACTCGCAGGCTCCAGAGCACGGGCTTCGTAGCTCCAAGGCATGTGGAATCTTCCTGGACCAGAAATCCAACCTGTGTCTCCTGCATTGGCAGGCAGATTCTTATCCACTGTGGCACCAGGGAAATCGTGGGCATTGACTTTTAAGCTCCCAAGTGAGTCCAGCGTGCAGCGCAATTTTGGAACTGTGGCTTTACTATCCACTCCTAAAGATCAGAGAGGTGGGCTGCCAAGTCTGGGAGGAGGGAGGGAGGGTCAGGGGAGGCATTTGAAACAGAAGAGTCGTTTATGCTCCCAAGGGTTTGCAGTCACCTGACTTTACAGAGAATAAAGGAGAGGGAGGTTTTCCCCCCTTGCCCTCTCCCAGTCCAAGTCAAAGACCTTGTTCCATTTCCTCCTCACCCGCCACCACCTCCTCTTAGATGATTGGGTGAGTCAGAGGAAAGGCAGGTTCTCTGACCATCTTCCCTGCTTATTGGGTTTGCATGAGTAAGAAAACCCATTGTTTACATGAGCACAGATTGACAAAAATAGAGCCCAGCCTTCTGACACTCAGCCCGTGTCCAGAGTCTGTAGGACCTGGTCCCAGCCCATATCAGCCAGATATCACACAGGACAGCAGGCCCTGGGGCAGATTGCTAAGGCATCCAGGCCAAAGGACAGCCACCAGCACTGAGATATTTGTCAGTGGAAGGGGGCTCATGTTTCTGGGACACACACCTGGTCCAAGACCTGCTCCTGGGTGAGGTAGCGTAGGAAGTGATGTGCTGTCCGGACCACAGCTCCCAGAGCAAGGGCTGGTCTGGAGTACGTCTTCTTCCCTGGGCAGCACAGACCCCTGGAGGCCCTTGCTGGAGCCGTGGGGGAGCGGGAAGGTCTTTCCCTCTTGGTTAAGAGGCCTCTGTAATCCCAAGATCTCACCTACTTCCTTAGTACATTTTTCTCTTTCTGAAGCCACTGCTGACTTTATCAAAGGTTGAATTTGTCCCCTGGGATGGAAAGCTGAGACTTTGTTGTGTGTGTGTGTTGGCCACACCCTGCAGCATGTAGGATCTTAGTTTCCCCAACCCAGGATCGAACCTGTGCCCCCTGCAATGGAAGAACAGAGGCTTGGCCACTGGACCGCCAGGGAAGTCCCAGAAAGCTGAGGCGTGTTTAATACTTGGGGTGATGCTCTCTGACTTTGGAATCAAGAGAAGACAAGTGCTTGGGGTGAAGTCTGAGCCAGCAACGTGCAGGGTTTTTTCCAGAGAGCAGTAGCTGGTGATAAGGTGTTTGGACAGAAGGAGAGTCCAATGTGTGACCAGGTTTGACCAGTTTGACAGTCCTGGTTGATGACTGATATTCATCTTGGAGAGCCCTGGACAGAGAGTCAGGAGCCCGGCGCTAATCCCAGCTCTTCCGTGAACTGTGAGAGGAGAAACCATTTCCCACCTCAGGGCTTGTCTCCTAGTTTGGAAATGAGTGGTTTCACTAGACTAGTGATTTGAAACACCTTCTAAGCCATGGAACACCCTGTCCATGTGAAATTTCATGTGGGAGCCTAAATGGAAAGCAGATAGAAGTGGAGTTATTCCTATTGCTTATGGAGGGCACACCCTCACCAAGCTTTTGCAAGGTCTCCGTAGAACCCTGAGGGTTTCAAGGAGCCCAGCTTGAGAACCACTGGACCTGATGCTCGTCCCCTGCCCAACCCTGGTATTATTCATGCTGTTGTTCTCTGTTCATTTGGCTCATGTTGGTTGGCATCAGTTGTTTGACTAATGTTAACACCAGGTAATGTCCAGAGAGCTCTTTTCCTGTTTTTGTTTTCTTTAATAATATTTATGGGCTTGTAGAATCTCAGTTCCCTGGTCAGAGATTGAACCCTCACCCCTTGCATTAGAAGGTGGATTCTTTTCTTTAAAAAAATAAATAATAGTGATGCTCATTTGTTTTTGTTTTATGTTTATTTATTAATTTATTTTTTTTGTGCTGGGCTTTCCCCTAATTGCAGTGACTTGGGGCTACCTTCTAATTTGAGGGCTTCTCATTGTGGTGGCTTCTCTTGTTGTGGAGCATAGGCTCTAGGAGCACAGACTTCAGTAGTTGTGGTTCTTGGGCTCGACAGTTTTGGCTCCCGGGCTCTAGAGCACAGGCGAAGTGGTCATGGCGCTCGGGCTTAGTTGCTCCATGGCATGTGGGATCTTCCTGGATCAGGGATCCAACCTGTGTCTCCTGCATTGGCAAGCAGATCCTTTACCACTGAGCCACCAGGGGAGCGGATTCTTAACCACTGGACCATGATGATGCCCTACCTGCTTAGCCTGGCCTCCCACATGGCCCCAAACATGTACAAAATGTTGCCTCTTCACACCCTCTGATCCTGAGCTAACTCCTGCACAGTGACAGCAGAAGGTAAGTTAACAGGGGTAGACAGACATGGTACAGGGAGAACTCACTGATCTCTTCCCTCACCTGGATCACCCAGGTGATCATGTGTTTTCCGCCCCCATCAGCTTCTGGAGGGCCATTAACTCCTGCTTGTCAACATTCCATCTGCTTCTCTCTGGCTTTGGCATTCAGCGTCATGGGAGTATGCTCCTATCAACAGTGGCAGAATCAGTTTCATGACATAAGAAGAATCCATTAGAGTGAATTGCAGTCTGAAAATTACTCCTGGGTACGTTTCCTGGGAGAGGGCTTCTGTTTTTAATGAGAGTGTTATTTCTCCTGAAGAGACAAGTCAGACCCCTTGGGAGATTCAGCACTGGGGAAGCACTGTGAGGGCATCACCTCCCTGCTGCTACCCACCTTGGGCCTGTCTGACCCCATCCCTAGGAAAGAGAGGGTCTGGCACTGGCAGTCAGGAGCCCCGTCCCTACTCATCTGATATCTGGACATATTCCCAGCCTTCTCTGAGTCTCTGTCTTCTCATCCATAACATGGGGGATGACTGTTTTATTTTATAGTATTTATTTATTTTATTTATTTGGCTGCACCAGGTCTTAGTTGCGACAGGATCTTCGATCTTTGTTGCGGCATGCGCAATCTTTAACTGTGGCCTGTGAACTCTTAGCAGCAGCATGTGAGATCTATTAATAGTTCCCTGACCAGGGATGGAAGCCTGGCCGCCTGTGTTGGAAGCAGAGTCCTAACCACTGGACCACCAGGGAAGTTCCTATCATTTCATTTAAACTTCACAGCTAGAAGAGGAAAAGTCTTGCTCCCACTTTATAGAGGTGGAAACTGAGGTTCTGAATTATTACATGACTTGCCCATGGTACACTGGAGGACTGGCAGGCTTTAACTCAGCTTGTCCAGTGCTGAGTTGTGATAGCATATTGTGACACTCCTCTCTGTCATTCTACTTCTCAGGACAAATACCTGGAGATGCTCCCCACCACACCAGTTTCAGGAAAAATAAAGAGGGATCAGTAGCATCACCCCCTCCACGGAGCTCTGGACCATGTCCATCAGGTTCCCCCTAGTGGGGTAAGGAGGAGCTTGGCAGTCTGACTCTCCACTAACCTTGACTTTGAGAAAGCCAAGATCACCTTGGGTTTCTGCTTCTCTTCCCCTGTTCTGGGTGACCCTGTCATGTGACCTGCCTTCTGGAACTATTACTCCTTAAAGGGGCAACAAGAGACTTGGAAGGAAAGAGCAGAAACTGAGACAGAACCCCAGGATTCTAAAACCACCCTAAAACCTCACCTGAGGGAGCCAAGCTAAGGTCTCAGGGTGGAGCTGAAAAGGCAGAGCAGGCCCAGGGTGCATGGACTCAGTCAGGCAGGACACCTTTGATGAATGCCTAAAATCAAGTGTACCCACTGGGTCAGCATGCAAAACCACCCATGAAGTGCCAGTCCCATTTTACAGATGAACACACTGAGTCTGAGATGTCATAGAACTTGTCCTAAGACTTGCAACTGGCCAGAAGGATTCAAACCGAGTTCTGTCTGATTCCAAAGCCACTGCTCTTTCTGGTACACCACAATGCTCCTGAGTGTTAGGACTGTGGGGGTGGACACAAAACCAGAGTGAGAAACAGTCTGTGGCCTCCACATGTAGATCTGAGAACTGCAGCGCATAAGCAGGGAGGAGAGGGCCAGTTGTGATAGAGTTTCCACCTACACTGCCCCAGCCTCCTCCCACATGCAACCCTGGCCAGAAGGCTCCCCACCCTCTGGCTAATGCTGTCCATTTTGGAGGGTCCCCAGCAGGTCTGAGAGCCCCAGTGGAATGCTTTGCCTCAAGAGACAGGCCCTGGTAAACAGAAGGGCAGCTGGAAGTTTGTTTACAAGGGAGATATTGGGGAGAGAGGAAGCTGAGAGCAAAGAGCGCAGATAAGGGGGCTGAAAACCCTGTGTGTGTGTGTGTGTGTGTGTGTGTGTGTGTGTGTGTGCACGCGCGTGTATTGATGTTGGACCAAAGGGCGCTACCCATACCAAAGTGCCACCTTGTTGGTCAATGAGAACTCAGGGATGGCCAAGATAGCTTCACATGGGCTTGAACCGAGAGGAGGATCAGTCCGCTCTGCACCCTCCCCGGTTACACAATGCAACGTCAAGTCAAAGGGAAGCCACGCTTGCAAAATTTGCTGGTTTACATTTTGCCGTCTTTTAATCCGCAGCATAATGAAGAGTTATGAGGGAGCACATTTTTTACTTATGTTATACTTACTAGGATCCAACAGATGAGGTGCTTTCCTTGTTTTTTTTAGTTCTTGTTGCCGCTTGCTTGGTTCTTTGTATTCCCATACTGGTTAAAAAGACAACTTTGACTTTACATCAAAAGGTCGGGAAACTTGTGGGTGGGATTCAGAATGAGAATCAATTTAGGAGTCACAAAGACCCTAATGCTGGGAGGGATTAGGGGCAGGAGGAGAAGGGGACGACAGAGGATGAGATGGCTGGATGGCAACACCGACTCGATGGACATGAGTTTGAGTAAACTCCGGGAGTTGGTGATGCACAGGGAGGCCTGGCGTGCTGCGATTCATGGGGTCGCAAAGAGTCGGACACGACTGAGCGACTGAAGTGACCTGAACTGAGACTCAGGCTGGTGGCAGTGGGCGGCGACGGTGGGTGTGGGGGCTTGTCGGCGGGTCTCCGTTCGCGTCCGCAAACGTGAACCAGGAAGCAATGACGGCAAACTGAGAGTAGCCTGGAGCGGGCAGCGGCGGTCACAGCGCCCGCCTAAGAGGCGCGTGAATTTACAAACTCCGGAATCCCAGGGCCCCGGCCGCCCAAACGCCGGCGGCAGAAACCTGGCGGCGCGGGCTCGAGAGGGCCCAGGCGAGCTCCACCTCCGGAGGCGCCCGCTGGGGCCCGGGGAAGGAGGCGTGGCCCGGGTCCGCCTCGCGGCCGCGCGGCCAATAACCGGCGTCGCCCCCGCCACCTGCCCCTACCTTAGGGGGCGGGGTTACCTGGACCCCGCCCCCCGCGGCTCGGGTTCCCAGGCCGCGCTTCCTTCTCCTCTCGGCCCGCCCCCGGCGCGAGGCCCCGCCCCCTTCGAACCCGGAGCCCGGGCGCCTCATGATGTCACGGCAGCTTTGATACAAAGAACCCTTCGGCCCACGCGGGTCTCCCGGCAACGGGCGCGGGTGGGGGCGGGGCCGGCGCCGTCAACTGGTGCCGAACCCGGCACGCAGTCTCGGCGCGCACCGGGCTGTTCCCTGCGCTCGGCCTGCCGCTTCCCGGTTCGCCCCACCGACCCGCTCCCGCCCGTTTCTCCTTTCTGCAGCACACCGACCCGCGCGCGGCCGGACGGGGATGCGCACCCCGCCTGCCCCCGGGGGCCAGGTAAGCGGCTGCCGGGGCAGGGGGAGGGCTTGGGGCTCCGACGACGCGCACCTTGCCGGGCCCGTGGGCCCGGGACTGGGGAAGTTGTCGGATCACGGAACTTCGCCCGCAGTCCGGGCGCCGGCCGCTTCCCTGGGAGGGTCCCCCTGGCCGGGGAGGTCCGGTTACCTGCGCCCGGGTGAGCTGGGCCTCAGGGGTGTAAGTCGCCACCCCCGACCCTCTCCGGCTCCCTGGTGCGAGGGTGGGCAGCGGTGGCCCCGGGGCGCGAGGAGAGGCGGTCAGTTACTTCTAGGCGCCGTTTCAGAAGGTGTTTAGAGGGGGATCTAGTGGGCTGGAAAGGAGGTTTGTTTGCCCGTTCGCCTCCCTTGGGACATCCCCCGCCCCCGCGTCCCACCTCGGCTCCCAGGGCGCCTGCCCCTCCGGGACCTGTGTTACCCTAGCTCCCTGCCCTTGGCCCTACTGAGTCCCAAAGCGGGCCGTCCAGGGCGCAGTTTTCCCGTAGCTCTCGCAAGCTGCACGGACCCTGTTCCCGGGCTCCCCTCATCTTCGAGGGTCTCTGCTAGACAGGAGGGAGGACCAGCCTGGTTTGGGGTTTGGCCCTGCTCCTTCCCAGCCGAGAGGATACGGAGGCCGGACGTGTGCGCGGGCTCCCAGCTCCTAGTTCTCAGGGCCCCAAGAACCCGCCGGTCCGCCCCGGTAGTCGTGGCAGTTGTCACAGCCGCTTCTCTCTGAGGTCTGGGCGGAGCAGGCTTGGAGAACCGAGTGAGAGCTGTAGGAACCCTACGCAGCCCCGGACTTTATTTCTTCCCATCCTTACACACCCTCCAGGGTACCTCTTTCCGCATGTCCCCTTCTCCCCTGCTCTCCTACAGATGGCTGGAGGGGACACATCTTTCAGCCCTGAGGGACATGCCAGTGTCCCTTGACTGATTTACAGGCCGCCTCCTCAAAGGAGAGTGAGGGAGCTGGGCTTAGATACTCAGCGTGTGGGACTTGGGTGGCAGCCCGCTGGGCTGATTCCTGGTGATCCAACAAACCTCTGTCCTCCCTTCCTGGAGCCTGGTGCTCATCTCAGGGGCTCCCGGGAAGGAACACCCCCAGGTCCTTTCCCTGGTGAAATGTGGTTACAGTGAGGGCTGGGAGGAGGGTCCCAGCTGGTGCACCTCAGAACCCTGCAGTAGGGTTCTCTTATCTCTCTCTCTGTAACCATCTAGCCCAGCCTTGGTGGAGTCTTAGAGTCACTGATTTTGACTGGCAAGTCACTGGTCTTGCCACCCACTCGCCACCAGCTTACTCCACGACTGTCCCAAGCCTTACCCTGCTCAGCTGACATTCATGAAATGCCGATTATGTGCCCAAGGGCTATAAACTCTGGACACTTTCCACCCCTCCAGGTGTTTGAAGGCTGTTTGGAGGTGGGGGACTGATAATCTGGGGCCAGTTCCTCCCTGCTCAACCCTGCCCTGCCCCAGCCCTCAGGGAGGAGCTGATCTGGCTTGTCTCCAAAGTCCCTGTGACTTCACCAGGCGCCTGTGTCCCCTGTGGGATTCTTAAGTAGGAGGCAGTACAACTTGGGCAGATACCAACTGGGGGACAACTCTGTAATTTGGAGACCCTGGCTTTGATGGAGACGGTGGGGCAGATGACTAAGGCAGGCATGAGATAAGACTGTGCCTAGAGTATGGACAGGACAAGCCAGACCAGGTGAGCAGGCAGGAGGCGTGGCCTTTGCCCCAAGGAGGACCAGTAAGAGAGACTGCCTGGAGCCTGTCCTTGGAAAGGACTTTTGTTGGCTGAGGGCAGAAAGAAGAAATCAGAGTGCCTGGAGCAGCCTGCCCTAGGGAGGCACTAGCTTCAGCAGGAGAACTGCTGGTTGGTGAATATTCTCCTGTCCTCCACCCTCCCTCCCTCCTGGCCTCCCTTCAGAGCCTTCAGGCCCCTCCCCAAAGCACACTGGCTGCCTCTGGCCTCCTGGCCCCTTCCCCTCCTGCAGGGACCAGCTAGCCCCACACCCAGGGCTTTCTCTTCAGCTGCTCACTGGAGCCCACTCAGCTCTCACCTGCCAGCACCTTCCTCATTCCTCACCACGGTGGCTAGAAACTTCTTTTCCTAGGGCTCCAATCCCTCCTCTGAGGTGGCTCTTGTGCCAAGGGATGTTTCACAGCTGATCCTGCTTTAAGGGGCTTCAGAGTTGCACTTTTTATTTATTTTTAAATAATTTTATTTATGTATTGGCTGCACTGGCTCCTTGTTGCTGCACGGGCTTCCCCTAATTGCACAGAGCAGGGGCTTCTCTCTAGTTGCAGTGCGCGGGCTTCTCCGCGCGGTGGCTTCTGTTGTTGCGGAGCACGGGCTCTAGAGCACAGGTTAAGTAGTTGGGGTGCACAGGCTTTGTGGCTCCGTGGCATGTGGGATCTTCCTGGACCAGGGATCGAACCTACATCTCCTGCATTGACAGACAGATTCTTTACCACTGAGTCACCAGGGAAGCCCTCACTTTGCCTTTTATATTTTAGGTGTAGATAGAGAAGAGGCACACAGGGGGAGCAGGTGGAGAGAGGTTCCAAATAAAATAGCAGATGAGCAGTTCTGGGAGGTAGGCACCTCGGGGACCCAGGACCTTAGACAGGGGGCAGGGGGACAGTCTGGGCAGAGGGAGCCCACCTCCCTCTGCCCCCCCAGCATAAGGCTTATTGCCTTTGGATGAAGAAGTATCTCTGGCATTGTCTGCTGCCTAGCCTTGGCAGTGGGCACAGTGCCTTGGCTCTGCAGGATCCCTGGGGGTGGACGTTTCCCTCTGTGACTTGACCCAGCAACTGGGCGTTGATGGCATCAAGTCACTGGCCTCTTGAATGGGGAGAACCATTCAGGGCTTCTACTGCCTGCTCTCGCAGCTGGATAACCTGCCCACCGCCAGCTGAGCACACGACAGGCTTGTTGATCGGGCAGGCCCACCTGGCATCTGTCTAGACATTGTGTGAACATGTCCCCGGGCTGTGGTACACAGTCTCTTCCTCTAGGTGGTTTCCAGGGCACAGATCCTTCCCCATACCTATCCCCCCAGCCTGCACCAAGCACATTGCCAGGCCCAGGCAATTCCTTCATTCAGCAATATTTGAGCATCTAATTTGTGTTAGATTCTGTGCTGGACACAGCAGTGAACCCAGCCAACAGCAGTCCCTGCCTTCGGGGAGCTCACTGACAGCAGAAGGCAGGCAAACAGGGAAAGCCTGCAGCATGACCACAGAGGCCCGGCAGTAGGTCCACGGCTGACGAGGTGCACCCACGGACTTGAAGGGAGGCCGCCGAGAGACCGGGGCAGGTGTGCTGTGCCAGGGGCCAGCCGGGGTCCAGGAGGAGAGCAGCCGTGCAGCTGAGAACGCCGCGGGCACATATGCGTTTCAGTGCTCGGTCCTCACCTGGCCCCTGCGGTCGAGGGGTGTGGACGTGAAGGCGTTCCTGGGGAGAGGTGTGGGGGTGCGTGGCCATCTCTGGGTCCGATGAGCCTGTCCGAGTAAATATGGAAACTGTTCTTGTCGGGCTGTTGTTTCCATTCCTCACGTCAATACTAGCAAAACCCACCTGGATGGTGTCCATAAACGCGGTCGAAGCTGGTGGATCATGGTCGGGACTGTCCCCCCCATCCCCACCGGCCACTGCTGCCAGGGGTGCAGCAGGCACAGCCCTCAAGACCTGCAGAGAGCTGGCAGCCCACACTCGACCTCACTCTGGCTGCCCCCCACCCCCAGGGCTCAGCTTCCTGGTCTCCTCCTCCGGCTCCCTGACTTCCCTTAGCGCCCTCTTCACTCCCTCTACACATGGCCGGGTGGCCGCTCACCTGTGTGCCCTGGTCTCCTTGGGAGCCCAGCAGAGGCGCTCACGCACCTGGGCAGCAGCCTCGGGCTCATCTCTGTATAGCTGAGGGCCCTGATGGTGGATGTGTGTGTGAAGTGGAAGGAGAAGCCGGGTATCCAGAAACCAGTGCATCCTCCAAGGGGCACGTGGAGGTCTGGGGGAGGCGGGGTCCCAGTGACCTTGACACAGCTCCTTCTGGCAGACAGTACAAGTAATACTGACTTTTCTAACCCCTCTTCTTGACTTCCTTCCAGAAATGGGAAGTTGCCCGACTGTTGGACATATTTTTAATTGATTCAACCTGCTTCGTCTTTCCAGACAAGTGGGTTCTTCCCCAGCAATGTAAACATGATTCAAATGAAAACAAAGCTCTGTAGCAGTTATTATTAATATCTGCAGCTCTGCTTATGGGTGCTTTTCTCTTTTAAGGGATTGAAAAGAGGAAGGCCTAATCAGAACAGGAGTGTGGGAGAGTGGGTGGGAGCTCGCTCACCCTTGAGTCATCTTTTATCACCCCCACCCTCCTGCGCTCTGCAGGCCTAATTTCCATAAAAAGGGACCACGTGCATTGTATGTAGCCAGTGCTGTCTGCGGTGGACCAGGGATCAGAGAGCAGAGGGGTCTTCTGTCAGCACCAGACTTCATTCTACCGCTTAGGATAGGAGAGACATAGGAGCAAGTTTCTTCTTGCTCACCCGTTTTCCTGGGAGAAATACCTGCCTCAAAACACAAGTGCTCAGGCACCCAATGCCTATTTTCTTAAAGCAGGAAAAAAAGTGTTACAGCCAGAAAGCACCTACATCTAGATCCCTAGCTCTGCTGTATGAAATTGTTCTTTGGGCAGGCTACCTCAACTTCCTGGGCTTCCCTGGTGACTCAGGTGGTATAGAATCCCCCTGCCAGTGCAGGAGACCCGGGTTCAATCCCTGGGTCGGAAAGATCCCCTGGAGAAGGAAATGGCAACCTACTCCAGGATTCTTGCCTGGGAAATCCCTTGGACAGAGGAACCTGGCAGGCTACAGTCCATGGGGTCGCAGAGTCAGAGACGACCTAGTGACTACACCACCAACTGCTATCTTGACTTCCTGAGCCTCAGTTTTCCCACCTGTAGAATGGGTGTGATAATACTATCCACCTCATAGGGTAGTAATGCAGATAACATGAGCTCCTGTGACCTGCAGTACCCAGAGTGGGTTCTGAATCTTGCTCAGTTGGCGCATGGTGGATGATTAGGTAACTAGGGTCAGCATAGTGTGGTCCCTGAGAGCCTGGGCTCCGGAGTTGGGCTCTCTGGGTTCAAGTCCTGGCTCTGCCAGTTGCTGTTTGTGGAATCCTAGGAAACTTATTTAACTTGTCTGTGCCTCAGTTTCCTTGTCTGTGGAAAGAGAATGATGCTACTACCTCCCTCGTAAGGTGGTTATGTGGATCAGATATGTAAATGTATGGAAAACATTTAAAACAGTGCTTGGCATAAGAGCAAACTGTTATTTTTAGTTCTTTCAGAATTCTGCTGGTTTGATTCTTATGACTGATAGCCATAGCACCTAACCGAACTGCTTTTTATTTTTACTTTTTGGCTGCATCTTGTGGCATATGGGATCTTCATTCCCTGACCAGAGAGTGAACCCTCAGCCCTTGCATTGGAAGCACGGAGTCTTAACCAATGGATCGCCTGGGAAGTCCCTAACAGAACTTCTTACAGGGAGGCTGTCAGCCCTGAAACAGGAAGGTGGTGGGAAAAACTACACTACCGGAGGACGGTTATGGGAGGAGCAAGATTGCATGTCCTTAGCTTCTGTGCTTTTTTTTTTTTAATCTTTATATAGTTTCACTTTTTGTCACTAACTTAGATTTTTTTTTAATGTATTTATATAGGGCTGTACTGGATCTTCATTGCTATGTGGGCTTTTCTCTAGTTGCAGAGAGTGGGGGCTACTCTCTAGTTGGGTATGCTGGCTTCTCACTGCACTGGCTTCCCTCGTGGCGGAACATGGGCCTTCGAGCCTGCAGCCTTCAGTAGTTGTGGTGCAGTGGCATGTGAAGTCTTCCCAGACCAGGGATCAAACCCATGTCCCCTATGTTGACTGGTGGATGCTTAACCACTGGACCACCAGGGAAGTCCTTCTGTGCTTTTAAATAAACCAACGTGGCCTTTGCAGACTCCGACTCTGGGGTTGGATGAAATAACTGCTGCCTGCCCAGAGGCAGTCTGTGAGTGAGATGCAGAACGTGTTCCCAGGTGCCAGCCATCTCCTCCAGGGCTTGGTGTGGGGCTGGGCCTGGCGCTTCCTCCCAGAGGCTGCCTGCTTTGCAGGGCCGTGGCCTCTCTACCAAGGAGAGGGGGTCTGCGCCTTTGCCCTTCACCTCCAGCCAGGGCCTGCCTGTCTGTCCACCTATGCTCAGCTGGAAAAGCCAGCTTAGACCTGGGCTGCCGCCTGCCGCTGCCGTGCAGTCCCCGCTTTATTGAAGCACTGTGGCTCTGGCTGGTTGCAGGCCCCAGGAGACCGGGAGAGGGGCCAGTGGCAAGGTGTGGGCTGTGCAGCCACCTGGCCCCATCGAGTGATTGCCCTCAGGAGTTTTCCAAGGAGCAGACCTGCCTGTCTCTCCAGCTTGGCTACTCGGAGGTCTGCAGCACCCCTGAGGCGAAGCTGGCCAAGCCGGCTGGCCAGGTGGGTGGTGGTCAGGACAAGCTCTGGCTGACGGTGTTGAGTGACCTTGAATTGGTGGCCTGGAAAAATGAGGGTCCTTGTTGACAAGGCAGGTCTGGCCACACATTGTTGTGTGATCATCTGCACGAGTTATTAGCAGAGAAGGAGCTCACAGTACAGGGGTGTGTGTGTGTGTGTGCGTATGTACGTACATATGTGTACACACACATGCATGCCTGGAACTGTCACCTGCCCTTCTCTGAGCATACACACAGCCAAGGAACTGGCTGAGTCCCTTTCCCCACTAATATTCACACTGTATTTTATAGATCCTAAGACATACTTTTTTTTCTCACATTTTAACATCTTAAATTGCTGTGTGTCATACATTTGTTGGTGTGTTATAATTTGACAGTGCCATCTCTTAGCATACTTGAAATAATGGTGCATCTTGAAATCGAAGGCATCTTGAATTTAATGAAACCCACAAAGTAGGTAACCTGTAGAGGTCTTATTAGTGCCCAGTTTCTTGAAGGAAGGAAGTAGAGCCACGTTATGGTGGTGGGAGGATTTATGACGTGACATCCTGATGTGGTTCAAGGGAATGAGCTTGGAAACCGGGCAGACCTGGACTCAGTCTCCAGCTTTATAGCCCAGACGCTGTGTGATCTTGGGGAAGTAGAGCAGCCTCTCTGAGCCCCGGGTTCTTCCTCTACCAATTGTGGGTCATGGCTCCACAGCCATCAGGATTGTACGCTGTGGCTGACAGTGTGGCTTTCGCTGTTCCTCTCTTGCTGGGTACTGACCATCTAAGGTCACACTGCTTCCTTCCGCCTGGGTTGAAAGGGAACATGAAGGCAGCAAGTGGGTCCTTGGCCTTCCCAAGATAACAGATAGAGCTGGCCTTCATTCCCTGGCTTCTTGACTCAGTGTATAATCCTTGAACACATCTTTTCCTTCCTCCCCTCCTCCTCCTCCCACTTTGCCCGAGTTTTCATTTTCACATGTGTTTCCTGTTAGCAATTTTCTTGCAAATCTCTGTCCTCTCCCTTTCTGTAAAATCTTCCCACATGTAGCCTCTTTGAAAAGCTCCCTGTGCTGGGAGAGGGGAGGAGGCTACGCCCCGCTTCCAGGATGGCACAGGCCCCTGGAACCTCAACAGACAGTAGTCAGTGGTCTCGTGTGCTGTGGTCCCTGCAACCCTCAGCTCAAGTCCAACTTCTGATGCCACCAGCCCGGCTAATTCCTGTTCCCATGGCCTGCAGAGCTCCGCCTGAGAGGCTGCTCCAGTGCCAAGTGATGGACCCTGCCGTCGCCAAGAGTATTTAATATTCCTATACCTTCCTTGCTGTGTTGAAAGCAGACCTTGTTCAAATCCTAGTCCCGAGGGCCCTGTGACCTTGTCAAATTGCTTAACCTCTCTGAGCCTCGGTTTTCTCATCTGAACCATGGCTGGTGCACAGAAACATCCAGCATGTGCTAGGTGCCTGATAGATGTCTTCTTTCCTGGTCTTCCTCAAATGTTTAAGACCACTTGTGTTTCTTGAACTGGGTGCCAAGGGCTCAGGGAGTGCCAGCCGACAACGTCACTCCAAGTGCCCTGAAACAGCTGGAGGAGTCCAGGGCAGGGAGTAGGGCGGTGAAGGCACAGGGACCCGCCTGTGTAAGCGGGATGTGATGGGTGGGCTCGCTGGGCTGCAGGGGAGGGAATGGGGTGACCAGTCAGTACTCGGCACAGTACTTGGGGGTGAAATTAACAAGGTGGGGGCCGCTCACTAAGGGAGGAGCAGTTCTGAGGGAGCAGCAAGTCGAGATTGAGATGTCTAGCTGAAAGTGGGCCCCGCTGAGCTGAGGAGCTCAGATGCTGGCTGGAGGGAGACTCTCAGAGCAGGCTGTGGTCCTTTTTTTTTTTTTTTTTTTTTTTAATATCTATTTGGCTACAGTGAGTCTTAGTTGCAGCACTCCAGATCTTTGATCTTAGTTGTAGCACGTGAGCTCTTGGTATGTGCGACATCCAGTTCCCCAACCAGGGATCAAACCTGGGACCCCTGCATTGGGAGCACAGAGTCTTAGCCGGAAGTCCCCCGGCTGTTGTCCTAGACCTTGTTTTCGTCAGCGGTCTCCTGTCTACCCCTCTTGAGATCCTGATGGAAAGTCAGTAGCCTGACTTTCTCCATTTTGCATACAGTGTCGGGGGTTTGCAGCCCTACCCTTGATGAAATCTGAGGGTGGACCTCGGTTATTTGCATGTACCGAGGGGTGTAATGCATTTAACCAGACTTAAGAGACCTGGAGATGCGGGTAGGGTAGAACTCTGCTCAAAAGGAGCCCATATCAGCTGGTGCAGCGGCTCCTCTGGGGCCCCAGGGAGGCAATGCTCCTGGCTTAGGTTGAGGGGGAACCAGTGGGTTAGCTGTGCTAAGGCTGGGAAAGAAAAAAACTGCCTGCTCAGTAACGCTTTTCTCCTTAAAATGGTACGTAAGGGGCAGGGGAGGTGAATTAGAGGACCCAGCCTGGCGTGTGCCTCTTTACCTGGTGCCCCAGGGAGGGTCACGGGCGGAGACAGGGCTCACTGTGGGGAGGGTGCCCCGAGATGGCTGGAGAGCTCAGGGAGCCCAGTTCAGGGCTGGGGGTGAGGGGGGATGTCGGGGTGGGGGGTAGCGGCTGGCCTCCCAGATGCGGTGACTTTCTAACTGGGGGCTTGTTTAGGGACAGGCATGTGTGGCCCGGGAGGAGTTGTGTTTCAGGCAAAAAGGAACAGCACGTGCCAGGACGTGGGGGGTGAAGCTGGACAGGAGCTTGGGGTGTGAGGGCTGGCAGTGTCCTGTCCTGGGGCCGTGTGCGCTGGTCTGAGGAGTTGGGCCCTGGTTGTTCAGCAGCCAGTGGGGAGCCCACAGGCTCTGTGAGGCGGACTTGAGGGACTTCTGTGTCCTGGGCTCCCTAGGCGCCTCTCACCTCTGCGCCCCAAGCTCAGTGGTCCGACCTAGTGCTCTCCCCTGTCCCCACTGGGGGGAGGCCTGGGAAGGGAGCTGGCTCAGTCCACCCTGGCCAGCTGTGCGCTGGTGACCCTGGCACTGGGCTGCACCCCTGGAACCTGAAACTTGGGCAGCTGGACCTGGCAGAGGCCGTAGGACAAAAAGGAACTGCTGGACTGAGCCTGCCGGGAGCTCAGTCCTGCTGGGGACTCTGGGCTGATGGAAGGTGCTGGAAGGTTATAAAAGCAGGGGGACTCTGCGATGTGGGGAGGGGAGAAGTCATCCTGTCACTGGCCAGCTGATCCCACTGTCTGCCCCAGGTGCTCGGTCACTAAGTCGTGTCTGACTGTGACCCCATGGACCGTAGGCTGCTCTGTCCATGGGATTTCCCAGGCAAGAATACTGGAGAGGGTTGCCATTTCCTTCTCCCCTGTCTGCTCCAGGAGGATGTGTCAAAAGGAACCTTGGCTGTCGGCTGTGGGTGAACCCTGGCACCTGCTTGGACTTTCAAGGCCCAGGGGTTTCTGTGGCAGAGAGGGAATGGGGTAGGGCTGGGTAGGTACCCAGCCTGGCTTTAGGCTGTCAGCCCTGCTTAGGTTGGATGGCATCGCTGACTCAAAGACCATGAGTTTGAGCAAATTCCAGGAGACAGTGAAGGACAGGGGAGCCGGGCATGCTGTAGTCCATGGCGTCGCCTAGAGTTGGACACAACTGGGCAACTGAACAACAGCACCTGCTTAGGTGTGTTCCCCCAGAAGGTCGTGTCATTACCTTGTCTGAGGGCGCCCTGCTGAAGGGAGTGCCGCTGGGCTCACCTGGTGGGCTTGGGGGTGGAGAGCTGGCCCCTGGTATCCCTTCCCCAGCATTCACTTTAAACTCCTCTTATCAGATGGGAACACAGGGAGCCCCCAAGACAAGCCCCACAGACTGCTGGTGGTAAGCCCTCCCTTCAAACAGCCACATCTTTAAAAGCTATAATTTGTAGCCCAAAATAGCTGCCTGCTTTGAGAGCCAGGAGAGCCCTTGACGCGCAGCACCCCCCACCCCCCCCCCCAACATGCAGCCTGAGAGCTCACTTTGGACGTTTGGCCCTCCACCTCGCCCACGATTTTCTCGAGGAGAGCCGTAGAGACAAAGCTGGTGGGAACTGGGGCTTCCCGGTGGGCCCTTGGGGAATCTTTTTTGAGAATTTAGAGGGGCCCATGGAAGTTAGGGTTCTTGATTCAGGTTCCCATGGCTGCTCCTGTCTGTGTGATGACAAAGCGGCCTAGAGGGAAGAATCACAGCATCACTTGAGGGCAAAGTGTGGATTAAGTTCTCTGGAGTCCTTCTCTGTAAGGAGACAGTATTTACTTGCAGGGATTTTAGGGGAAGGAAATGAGACCCACCCCCACAAAGCATGCAGCAGACACGGGCCAGGCAGCCAGAGCTGTCTTACCTTCCTGGCTTTGCTTCCTCTCTGGTGTGGTTCCACCTGGCTTCTCGCAGTCACTTCTTGCCTATGGATTCGGGGAGGTGGATGCCAGGGACTCAGCCAACAGGAAACACCTCCCCTGACCTGCAGCCTCTCCAGGCTAACATGCCTGGAATTCTTGGGGCTGGCCGCTGGGTTTGGTTTCCAGATGTGGAAGCAATTTAAGTTCTGTTTTCATAATCCCCAACAGTTTGCCTCCAAAGTCCACGTTCTCACTTGAAAATCAAGACCTTTGGCTTGACTTCAGGGGCAGTAGGAAGGCTGGATAGCCTGTTTGAATTCTTTTTGTTCAGGAGGTGGATTCACTAGGGTGCTCAGATCTGGGACCCTGGGCTTTGCTGGGACAATTTAAACCCCATCAAGAGCTTGATCCCTGCGGGAGCAACTGCTGACCCTAGACTTCCCTTGTGGGTTCTCCTTGGAGGTGGGTCTCTTAGCCAAACTCGGCTGCAGTATCTGCCTGGCCTCTTGGTCACTGACGATCATTGACCTTAGACACCCAACCCTGGCAGGGAGTGGAGCCTCTGGTTCTGGCCATGGCAGGAGCAGGCTGGCATCACAGCTGAGCAGGGTGCCCACGTGTCACAGGGGTGGCAATGCGCCCTCCTTCCCAAACTGACCACAACAGAGGGAAGAAGTCTGCCCTGGATTTCAAGCAGCCAGAAATACTGCCTGGCGTGGAGAAACTGGTAATATCCTGCTCAATTACTGGGCACTGCTGGCCACGGAGGTGGCCTGGCCCAGGGTTAGAGGCTCTGTGGGTTCCAGGGCTAACTGCTGATCTCTTGTCAACCAGTCACTATTTAGAGGAAATAACTTTTACATTTATGTACTATGTACAGTTTTATAGGCACACAAAAATTGCTTTCGCAAATTTTAAATGCCTGTGGTTGAACTGCATACACACTTCTTTAAAATTAAACTATAATTCCTATGCTATTGAGGGAACACAGGAAATGGAAATAATTTATTTAAGATCCATATATAAATAGTGTTACAAAACATCATCCTGATAATTTTAGATTCGCCAGGCTTTCAGTATCCATAAAATAGTTTATTATCATTTTTAAAATATTTATTTGGCTATACTGGGTCCTAGTTGCGGCACTCAGGATCTTTGATCTTCATTGTGGCATGCCATATCTTTAGTTGCAGCATGTGGCATTTAGTTCCCTGATCAGAACCTGAGCTCCTTGCATTGGGAGCTCAAAGTCTAAGCTACTGGACCCCCAGGGAAGTCCCAGTACAGTCTCTTTAGAAGCAGCAGGACCTCAAAATGGTCATGGAAGAGAAGCCAAGAATTCCTCTAAGGAGAGACCCCTCCCAACCCCTGCAAAAAATCCCAAGTTTCTTGATGAGGTTCTGGAGACACAATAGTTAGTTTTCTACAGAGGTTGCATTGAATTGACCTTGAAGGAATTTGCTCTTCTTACCTGGATGAGAAGGTGGGTGGAGAACGTGGACCTCGCTGAGGGGTCTCCTCTCAGGCTTCCTGGAGGAGGAGGAAGGCGTGCTAGCTTGCTCGGGCCGCAGTGACAGTACCGCACTTGCGCATCTGAAGTGTCTTTTTTCACGGTGCTGCTGGATTGCAGGGTCCCAGATCCAGGTGTCCGTGGGGTTGGTTTCCTCTGAGGCCTCTCTTGGCTGTTTTCTCCCTGTGTCTTCACGTGTGTGTGTGTATGTATGTGTACGCGCTTCCTAACTCCTTGTAAGGATGCTGGTCATATTAGATTAGGGCCACCCTTATGACCTCATTTTTCATTTTATTATCGCCTTAAACTGTCTCCAAATACAGTTACATTCTAAAAGACTGTTGGTTGGGGGTTAGTGGGGTTGGGCAGACAGAATTCTGTCCAGAACAGAAAGTTTCTCTGAACGGTCCTCCAAGGGTGGAGGAGGTGAGCGCAGCCTCCATCCGGAGAGAGCCTGAGAGGAGAGTGGGCAGCTCTGCCTTCAGGTAAAGGCCCACCATCGCTGAGGGGCCCTTCCTTCCTGTAGCCTGAGCCACCCTCGCCTCTGCACCTGGTCATTTGTAACAGACTGCTCGCCCTCAGCTCCTATCCCCGAGGACTGGTTTCGTCTGAGGAGGCTGTGCTGCTCCTCCGAGCTCCCTCTTTCTGCCAACCCTGCCTCTGTTGCTGTCGAGTCACTCAGTCGTGTCCTACTCCGTTGCGACCCCGTGGACTGTAACCCACCGGCTCCTCTGTCCATGGGGTTCTCCAGGCAAGAGTACTGGAGTGGGTTACCGTTCTCTTCTTCAGGGATCAAACCCGGGTCTACCTGCGTTACAGGCCAATTCTTTACCCTCTGAGCCACCAGGGGGACTTCAGAATGAAGCAAGGCATTATCAAAACGAAGGGTATTTCTCCTTTGTAACTAGGTACAATTAACATATCTAGTGAAATCAAGCATCATTGCCTAATATCACCCAGCTTCTATTGATGGTTCATATTGAAGCTTCCTGTTTGTCCCCAAAAGAGCCGTTACCTCTCGGTGGTGTTGCTTGCTTGCTTGTTTGAACCAGGATCTAATCAAAGGTAATGTTCAATGTTTGTCTCTTGGTTAATCAGAAACAAAAGGTTTCCCAGTGTGGCCTAACAAGAGATCCAGCATCTCCTGACAAGTGGTGAGAAATGCACTTTAAAAAAATTTCTTTCAACCTATCAAAATGCACATTTTTAGACCTCACTCCAGACAGACTGAATCTGAAACTGATTCGATCTGAGTTTCAACCATCCACCCCACCCTCCACATGACTCTGGAGTCCACATGACTTCATGTGCATTGAAGTTCGAGAACCACTGGTCTAGAAAAATCCCCCTCCCTCTTCTTATGACATTGTTTCTTGGAAAAGACCAGGCCAGTTGTCTTGTAGAAGATGCCACACTCTGACTATCTCCCTGTGGTGATGTGTAACTTTTTCCTCTGTTGGCTGCTTTCCCGTTTAGCAGTGGTTAGGTTTTAAGTCTTCATTAGAATTAAGTGTTTTGTAAAGACTGTATGGTAGGTGATGCTGTGTCCTTCATACTGTAACACTTCTGGAGGCCAGTGTGTGGTTGTTGCTGATTAGTGGTGCTAGGTGTGATCACTGCATTGAAAGGGCGGTAGGTAGCCTGTTTTACCATAGTGGTGGTACTAGGGGTGCAGTGGGGATTTCAGTAATCTGTAGGGGGATTCTCTGATATTGTGCAGGTGTCCAGATCTTCATCAACCTTTGGCCTAATGGTTTTATTCTACAGCTGTTGGGTGTAATGTTCTGTTTGTGTCAGGTCAAACTTGTGTTCACATCTTCTGTCTCCCTTGTAATTCTCTTGTTTTCGTGCTCTATCATTTACTGAGAGAGGAGTTAAAATCTCCAGCTTGTTGTTCTGAGTTTTGCTTTGTGGCATTGTTTGTTTTGTCAAGCCCCACAACTTGTGGGGTCTTAATTCTCCGACCAGGGATGGAACCCTGGGCCCCGCAGTGAAAGCTCCGAGTCCTAACCACGGACCACCAGAGATTTCCAGTGGGCCTTGTGTATTTTGAAACAATGTTTTTGGATGCATGAATGCTTAGGAGTGTTACATCTTGTTAAATTGATTTGTATTGTTTTTTTAATGTCCTCTATCTCTTGCCTTAAAGTGTATTTTGGTATTAATATAGCCCCTTCAACTTTTGGTTGGTGTTCGGGTGGTATATCTTTTTTCTATCCACCTGTGTCCTTACATTTAAACTGTGTCTCTTATAAATGCCATGCAGTTGTTTTTTAATCTAATCTGACAGTATTCGTCTTTTTTAGAAACTCTGTTTTTGGCTGTGGTGGACCTTCGTTGCTGCTTGGACTTTCTCTAGCTGGGGAGAGCGGGGCTGCTCTCCAGTTGCAGTGTGCGGGCTTCTCCTTGCAGTGCCCTCTCGTTGCAGAGCACAGGCTTAGTAAGTGGGGCACATGGCCTTAGTTGCTCTGAGACGTGTGAGATCTTCCCGGACCGGGGATTGAACCCATGTCTCCTACGTTGGCAGGCGGATTCTTCACTGCTGAGCCACCAGGAAAGCCCCAGTATTTGTCTTTCAATAGGATAGTTTGTTCCATGTTATTTAATAAATTACTGATATGGTTGAACTCTTTATATTTGGTTCTCTTTTCCTCCCATTTTCCTGAATCCTTTCAGGATGACTTACATGTTTCCCTATTCCATTTTTTTCTCCGTTAGGTTTTTAGCAGCAACTTTTTCTTTTTCTTTTTTAACTGATACATTTTGACATGCTCAAATGTGTTCTTGGAATGAAGTGGGGACAGAGGGCTCAGAGTGTCTCCTGGGCGGGGAGATGGTGAGGGGCATTTCCAGGGGGGCCCAGGGTCTGACACCTTGCCCAAAGAGCCAGATCTCACTGGCCCAGACTCGAGTGCCACTTATGCCCACGGATTGTCCCTCCACGAACACCCAGAGCCCAGGTGCCAGCTGATTGATTCAGTGAGCGCTGCACTCCGCCGTGAGCGTGGGCAGCCTCCTCTCCTCGTCAGCAGCCTCCTGGGAAGTCGTCCTGATCCGAGGGGTGGAGGGTGAACTTGGACCCAGGGGAGCTGGTTAGCAGATCTGAATGGACACAGACTGGTCTCTAGCTCTCATGCCAGCTCAGCGAGGTCCTGCAGCCTTTGGGGCAGACAGGACATGCGGGTCAGCTGGACAAAACACGCCTGGCCAGTGCCTGGGTGGTCACTGCCAGGATCTGCTCAGACCCCTCTGCCCGCCACTAACCCTTAATGCCTCCAGTCCCTCTGCTCTGCCCTTCAGGGAATTCACCCACCTCTCGTCCTAGTTTGGCTGCCAGAGGGACCATCGGGCATCCTTCACTTCTAAAGTTTTCCTGGGAGCTGTGTCATGCCCCCAGCCCCTTCCGGTACACTCGTGGGACCCTACTTTATCAGCAGTGTGTGTTAGAGGGAGGGTGAAGAGATTGGGCTGAGACACAGCTCGAGAGTTGAAATTAAAACACTGAGTAAAAGGCAGTGTGGGCTTCCACATCGCTTCCATCGTGGTGGTGTGTGCAATCGTGGACCACCTCATCTGACCACCTTGGCTTTATGTAAGTGCGAGGTCTTGAGAAACATGCACATGGCTTTCTCTTCTGTTCGTTACCAGCCTGAGACTCCACAGCTGATGGGGGCCGGATCCAGGACTGAGCCAAGTCTGCCTGAGAGCCTCAGTCCCCACATCTGCAAAATGGTCTGGTTTGATACTTCCCTCCAGAGGGTGATGTGAGAAGCAAACTTTCTTAGTGTTCTTCACTTGAGACTAATCATAAGCTCCCGAGGAAACCCAGTTATCCCTGTGGTCCTTCTCCCAGGAGGTGCGGATCCACTCTATGGTGGAAGTAGTCTGGCAGGTGGGGCCTCCCATGTGGCTCAGTGGTAAAGAATCTGCCTGCTATTCAGGAGACGCAGATTTGATCCCTGGGTCGGGAAGATCCCCTGGAGAAGGAAATGGCAAGCCACTCCAGTGTTCTTGCTCGGAAAATCCCATGGACAGAAGACCCTGGTGGGCTACAGTCCATGGGGTCGCAAAGAATTGGACACAACTTAGTGACTAAAGAATAAGTGTGGCTGGTGGGGGCGTCTACTCTGAGATCCGCTCCCAGAGGCTCCTGGGTGGGAGGCCAGTTGAGGGTGGTCTTGAGCTGCCGGTGGCACTCTCCCTAAAGTGAGGGTTCAGGAGGGGACCCGGGAGCCCCTGGTTGGGAGGAGACAGCTTGAAAGCTGCTTTGGCTGCCCCACTGCCCCCTCCCTGGGAGGGGGGTTAACTAGAGGGGACTCTGCTCTATCCCTGGGGCTGGAAACGTGGAGTCTATCTGTCTTCCTGATGTAGCCACCCCATCAGAGCGCAAAGCTTGAGCTCCAGAGCCTTGATCTCACAGTATGAGATCAGTCCCCAGGGCTGGCTGAGATGGGTGATAACCTGTGATAGTTTGGTGACCGGGAGATCCCACTTTTGTCTTTGGCTCTGATGGGGACGAGTTGAGGCCTTGTATCTGAGTCAGGGTTATTTTTGTTCAGAAGGCAGGGCTAAGGCACCAGCCTCTCTGTGTGGACACTTTAAATCCCCCTTATTCCCACCCTCACCCCTCCGATGGCGCCCGGGCAAGCCCCTGATAAACTAGAGTCTCCCATCAGCCCCTGATGAGCGCCGACTGCCGGCAGGGCCAGGCCCAGCTTCAGGGCAGGAGTTGTGGCCTCACACAGGGGCCGGGGGCCACCTGCATCGCTGCTGATGGTGGCTGCCAGCATCTCTGCGTGATGAGAGCGGCTGAGCCACAGTGGCGAGTAGGGGACCCCCACCCAGGCGACCCCATCCCTTCCCCGTGCACCTGGGGCGTTGACGCCAACAAGTTAACTCCTTCACCTGAATTTTATGCCACCTGCAGGAAAGACCCAAAGAGACCCTGACCCAGCCTGTCACGGTTCCTGGGTGGTTGGCCAGCTGGGAGGGTGAGGAGGGATTCGATCCCCTGCCCGGCCCCCCAAGCCCGCTTCAGCCTCGCCCAGACAGCAAGCTGGCCTCTCCCCAACGTTGGGCTTGGTTTGTGTCCATCTCTCCCCCGCCATACCCTCCCTGCAGGGGTTCCGTATGTGCCCACTGGTGCCTGGCAGCAGGGGAAGCTGGGATGTGCCCACCCAAGCTATTTTTACCCGGCCCTGTCCCCACAGAGCTGTTTTCTGGCTGCGAGTTACTGCCAGGGGAGCAGAGCCGTTGCCAGGGCTGGGGGTGGACAGGCGGAGCTGCGAGCCTCGCGGACTCCCTTGCCCAGGCAGCATCTCATCCTGACACTTATTAAAGGGTGTGATTAGTGTGCGGAGAGATCTTCCAAGACAGTGGGCAGAAGATGACCTCGTGGGAGAAAAGAGGCACCTATTTGGAGAGCAGTCTTTGTACTCGGGAAAATCTGGCTCCCAGAAGCTGGACCCAACCTGCATTCACCCAGTGTGCTGTCGGAGTCAGAGGGGAAGGTTTGTAGGGACTGAGTGGGGCCACTGGGCCAGCAGGTGCCCCGACTGCCTTCTCTCAATCCAGTGAAGACAGTGATAGATTTTTTAACACTTTCTGCTTAGAATGGACCCCCCTGGTGGCCCACTTGGCCCGTTTTGGCTGATTTGTAGAATCAGCCTACAAAGCAGGAGACCCGGGTTAGATCGCTGGGTTGGGAAGATCCCCTGGAGAAGGGAATGGCAACCTGCTCTAATATTCTTGCCTGGAGAATCCCACGGACAGAGAAGCCTGGAGGGCTGTGGTCCGTAGGGTTGCAAAGAGCCAGGCGTGACTGAGCGACTAACACTATAGTTTCATCTCGGCTTAAAATAGGTATCAACTCATTTAATCAATCCTAAGTGTTAACCCCATTCCGTGGATGGAGAGCCGGGATTTGAACTGGTCGGTCTGCCTTCAGAGTTTGCTCCTAACACCGCTCTGCCTCTCTGCTTTGCTGTGTTTCTGGCCCCTGATTCTTCACGGCAGTCTCGCCAGGCAGGTGTTTGCACCCCTGTCTATAGATGAAGCTCAGAGACTGAGCAGCTGGGTCACAGCCACCAGCAGCCACGCTGGGGTCGGCACGCAGGGCTCCCATGCTGGGCTGTCCCCAGCGATCCATCTGCACCTCAGTTTGGGTGCACTTGTCAATCACCCACGCTGTGCGCTCTGTGATGCTGATTGTGGGGGTTCAGGTGTAGAAGTCCTCGTGTTTATCCCCTTAGGGTTCCCCCCTTCCTGGGGAATGTGGAAGTAGGGTCACCTGGAGTCTTTTAGCTGCCAGAAAAATGGGCTGGGATGCTCAGTTGCTTCGGTTGTATCCAACTCTTTACGACCCTATGGACAGTAGCCCACCAGGCCCCTCTCTCCGTGGAATTCTCAAGGCAAGAATACTGGAGTGGGTTGCTATTTCCTTCTCCAGGGGATCTTCCCAAGCCGGAAATGGAACCCAAGTCTCCTGCATTGGCAGGCGGATTTTTTTTTACCGCTGAGCCTCCTGGGAAGCCCCTTGAGCTGGGATGGGGAGGGCCAAAGAAAGTCATCCATCTGGGCCCCGCCACACCCCCTCAGAGCATGGACAGTGGGGCGTTGTCCTCTCCAAGGCTTGGAAGAGCCCCACCGATCCTGATGCTTGGGCTTGACATCAGCCATTGAATTCAGCTCATGCCAGCTTCCTACAGAGGAAGAGGTGATGTGGGGCCTGCTGGTGGGTGAAGGCTGCTCCTGAGATTGGGGTGGCAGGGTGCCATGGGCAGACTGTGTGCCTCTGGGCTCCCACTTCCAGCTGAGGCCAGCGGCATCCCGCCCCAGTGCAGGACGGGGACAGGGGTGGAGCAGACGCTGGTGCTGCAGACCTTCCCTGCCAGAGCGGCTGGCTGGGACCTGTTTGCTCAGCCTTGGGCTCAGAACTCTCCAGAAACCCCAGTCCCTTGAGGACGGCGTACCTCCTGGCCTCTGGTCTGTCCTGGAGCCAGGGACCCACGGGCTGTAGGGACAGCTCAGCTCCTGCAACACACAGAGCCTAAGAAGGGGCAGAAATTGTGTTGAGTGGCTCATGTAATTGACTGAAAGCTGTACTAAGTGAAAAACAGAATTGCTGTGAGCGTGTCAGTTGTTCACCCTCATGATCACTTGTCTAACTGGGTGCCACGGCCCCTCAGCATCAGGAGAGCATCAGACCACACATTGTTAGCCTGGAAAAAGAGCAAAGTTCAGACTTCAGAGTCCGTGTGTCTACTGAGCGAATGTCACTTTCACACCATTGTAAAGTCAAAAAACAATAGGTCGCAGCCTTGTCTAACTCAATGAAACTATGAGCCATGCCGTGTAGGGCCACCCAAGACGGATGGGTCATGGTGGAGAGTTCTGACAAAATGTGGTCCACTGGAGAAGGGAATGGCAAACCACTTCAGTATTCTTGACTTGAGAACCCCATGAACAGTATGAAAAGGCAAAAAGATAGGACACTAAAAGATGAACTCCCCAGGTTGTTAGATGCCCAATATGCTACTGGAAATCAGTGGAGAAATAACTCCAGAAAGAATGCAAAGACGGAGCCAAAGCAAAAAAAAAAAGACAACAAAAATGAAACCATAGGTCAAGCCATCATAAGTCAGGGACTGTCTGCCCTAGAAATGGTTTCGAAGTTGCAATTAAAATTTCCACTTGCCTTGAGCAACAGTTGTGGGTTGAACGAAGAGGTGTTGCTGTTAGGGAGAGCAGCCATTTTCTAAAAGAAAAGGCTGGTGTGTTGAGAGGGTGTGCACGTGGGTGTGTAGTGGGTGTGCGGGGTTGAGGGTCCAGGACGTGGTGCGTCCAGAGCCGGGCTCCAGGTCTCAGCGGGGGCATCTGTGGCCCCAGGCGTTCCAGCCCCTCCCACTCCCATCTCCCGTGTGTGTCGATGAACGAGAGGAATCTTCATCCTAACCCCCTTCTCTCCCCGGAGCTCTCCCAGGGCTGTTGTGAGACAAATGGTGTGTGTGTGTGAGATAAGATGCTTTGTCAAGGGTGAAGGGCCCAGCAGCTGTGGACTCTGCTCAATCAGAGGGTAAAACTATGGCCAGGAGGTGGGGGTTGAGTTGGGGAGGCGCCCCTGTGGGGGGTCTGACCCTTCTCCTGCCCCTGCCCTCCTGTGGCTGAGACGGCCCACTCCAGGCCACTCTCTCCCCCCTGGGCAGGGCCTTGGGCCAGGTGCCAGGAGTGTGGGTATGTCTCCGTGGGACCTCAGTTAAGCAGGGGCCATTCGTCCCCACCTGCATCCCGTGAGTTGGGTGTCGGGACAGAGTGCCTGGCTGAAACTCAGCCTCCAGTGAGGCAAACATGAGATGGCCCTAGACCAAGCCAGATGCTTGCACACAGATGCTAATCTCCATGACACTGCCTGCCTGTCTTCTGGGAGCTGGCTGGGTGGCAGTCTCCTGGGGACCCCTGCTGACACGGTTCTAGGGGGAAGGCATGGGCGTGGGTGACTCACAGTCTGACCCCAGCACTGCCACTGATGCCCACATGGCCCCAGGCCAGATAGCGGTGGAAGGAGACCTGCCCTTCGGGTCCATGAAGACGGAGAGAAATGCTCACTTGCAGAGTGGCCAGGCCCTGCTCGCGAGCCGTAGAGCAGGTTCTGTGCTGCCGAGTCTGGGAGGGTGAAAACCCGCGGGTGTGTGAACAGAGCTCACACATTACTCCTCCGTGAGCCCAGCTCTCCCCGGAGGACCCTCGCCAGGTGACCTCGCCCCAGCCCGGAGATGCCCTGCCGGGGGGGAGCCGTAAATGGTGGCATGTGGAAGTTCCAGCATTAGGCGGAGCCCCTGGGCTCCACAGTAGTTAACATGCCCCTGGCCTGTGTGACTCATCATGGTCACCGTGGGGTCTGAAAATCCAGGAAGCGTGGGTTGCATCAGTGATAGGTGGAACCAAGTGAGCGGTGGCCAGAGGCGGGGGGCGGTGGGCTCCTTTGCCCGCCAGCCCGGGGACTTCGGACAGGTTACTCTCTGAGCCTTGACTCCCTCGTTAGTAAAATGGGGATAGGAATCTGTGTCTCAAAGGGTCGTAAAGCCCAAATGAGATTGTACATTAACTCTCAACTCGGTCTCCAGAATTGATGGGTGGTCTGTGAATGTTGGGTTTTCTTTGATCCTACGGGGACACAGCTTTCGGCTTGCAGACAAGAGCTTGCTTAGGACATAAGATCTGTTAGGTTGGGAGCCCTGTGGGGTTGGATTATGACATAGAGTCAGACACAGCTTAGCTACTAAACAACAACAAAGGTGGAAGGTGCCCCGTGAACACTAGGGGTGAGTTTAATTACACAGCCCCTCGGCCTCCACGGTCAGGGGTGGCTGGCTGCCTGATGCTGGCTTTATTGGTCCATCTGGTCCTTAGCCCGAGTCACGGCACGGGCAGGAGCCAGGCTCATTAATCACCATCTATTCTTAGCCCTGGCACGTCTTGGTGGGGACAGACCCCCAGGAGGGCTGCCTACTCACCAGCGGGCACAGCCACGCTGCTTGCTCACCACCTTCCTTGGATGTTTCTGATCCTGTTCTTGTCTGAGATGCCCCGAGGCTTTTCATAGCCCGGTTACTGTTACCTGTCCTGTTGTCCTGGGGCTGGAGGAAGCACCTCTCACCGGGGCTCTGCCAACCCTAGCTGAGAAGCAGGCCGAAGAACCTGGGGGGTAGTTGACATCTCGGCTGGGAGCAGGTAGAGGCATCCTTAGGGGCAAAGGATCCTTCGGGGTTCCTACATCCTTAGGGGCAAAGCAGCCTTGAAAAATGATTTGCAGAAAGCTGCCTCTCGGACTAGGGTAAATGCTGAATAAAACCAGGGCTCTTCTCAGACAGTTTTGGCGAAAGGTTTGGGCAGATCTTTATGGTGTGCTGGCATTGTGCCGGGTAGTGTGTGAGGACTGTGGGGACCGGCCCAAAGCTCAGGCTTGAGAGACCTGGAATTCTTGCCCCCCAGTGTGGCTGCAGTTGGATGGCATCACTGATTCAATGGACATGCCCTTGGGTGAACTCCGGGAGATGGTGAGGGCCAGAGGCCTGGCATGCTGCAGTCCATGGGGTCCCGAAGAGTCGGACACAACTTAGCAACTGAACGGCAACAGCAGTAAGGTGGCCGTGGCAGGGCCAGGACAGACCTGTTGCTACGCGTTATCCATCGAGGGCCTGCTGGGACACAGGGGTTCCGTTGCCATGCTTACACAGAGGCCAGAGCTGGAGTTCAGAGACAATATCTGACATGCCCAGAATCAAGGTGTTGGGGTGTGAGGGGGCCAACCCTCATGCTCTGCTGATGTACCTGTAGCATGCTGTATCACACCCTGCTAGGTCATTGTCACTGGGGCTGTGCCCTTATAATCCCAGGAAGCCTTCTCCGAGTCTGGCTTCCTGTCCAGACTTTGGGATGGAGACCCTGCCGAGTGGCCCAGGTGCCCTGGACGATGCAGCTGGCCTGGCTGTGGCCCTTCTCCATGGATGGCAGTCCCAGAGGTTCCCACCCCTCACTGGGCTTGCTTAAGAGGCCCCCGAGACAAATCACGTGCCAGGGTCTCATACCCGAGGTCTTGGGGTGTCTGGCTCCCTGGCACCACCCGCCAGTCCCCTCTTGGCATCCCTGTAGTCTGAGCAGCAGTGCTGAGACCCAGGAGCCAGACTCACTCACGCTGTCCCCTTCTGTCTTCCCCAGGGCTGCGAGGTGCCAGACCCCACCTTTGCTGATGGTGAGCTCCTGCCCACAGAGCCAGACTTCTTTCCCGAGGATGAGGACGAGGCCATGACGCTGGCCCCACCCGAGGGCCCCCAGGAGTCGGACATGGAGGGCCCCGTGGAGAGCACTCGGAGCCTGGAGGGGCCAGTCGGAATTCCTGCTGAGAAGGATGTGGGTCTAGGAGGCCTGTTCCTGCCAGAGGACAAGTGAGTTAAAACTGCCTGGAGCTTCAGGCATCAGGATAAGGTGATGAGCATGGCCAGCCCAGAGATTTGGAGAAGGAAGCAAGGGCTTCCAGTATCCATTGACCAAACAAAATTGTCGGCTTTTTGGAGAATCCCAGGGACGGGGGAGCCTGGTGGGCTGCCATCTATGGGGTCACACAGAATCAGACACGACTGAAGCGACTTAGCAGCAGCAGCAGCGTTTGTACCTTTCAAGGAACAGGCAATTTCATGTTTCAGCCTAATGTATTTCCTCAATTCAGGTGTTCTCAAACCGCAGTGGCTCTGGAAGTCACAGTCTTCAAGGGAGGAGGTGCCTTTGGAGTTGTTCATCTGTGTTGCGTCCTGGGAACGGTCCATCCTCTGTGCCTGTGACCACAGCCCATGGACAGCCGGTCATGGGGACCACAGACCCTTTGGCCTATTGGCTAATCATTTGCTACCTGATCATTCCCATTGTTTTCTGGGAGCAGTCACCAGGAGGCAGCCAGCAGTGGGTGCCAAGAGTTTTAGTAAAATTTATACAAGAACAAAGTGAGGAATACGACGAATGCAACCCGAGGCGCTAAGGAACCTAAGGGCAGATAAATAAGTAAATAAAATAGGGTGGGGGTACCAAAAGGCTTGATCTTTGTCACTTTGTCATTAATACTGTGATGCCTGGATCACTGTTTACCACTTTTGAGTGCGGAGTCTTAGAGGGTGGAGAGATCCTAGTTAATGAGCAACTACTGCCCAGTGACTCAAGGGAAGATATATTTTGGTGATGCATTTGTTGCACTTCTTTGTTCTTAGGTTGTAGAGCAGGTGCAGCCAGTCCCTGACGCTGCCCCAGGCCACCCTGGGTCACCCATGAGAGACCCAGGGCCTCTGACCCGTGATCTGTTGGCATCAGGGTTCTTTGGACAAGAAGTCCTCTCTATAAACATAGGAGACGCATCCTGCCTAGTAGCTCATTGTTGTTTATCTTAAAACCTCATTCTATTGAGCTGTAACACCAGTTTTAACACCTTCCTCATGTTATGTTTAAAAAAATAAATAAATTTAAGAAAACAAACAAAAAAACCAAAAACCTCATTCATTGTTGGACCATAAGCACTTACACAGCTTGAAAAAGGGAGGAAAAGTGAGAATGAAGGGCAGATAACTCACTTGACTCATGGTCCCATCCTCCGCACCCCAAGGCCTGTTGCCATTTAAATATTTTCATTTCCTGCTTTTCCTTCTGTGTAGACCCATTGCATGCTTAGACTTATTATGCCTAAAATTTTACATCTTTTGTTTCGTTCTTAGTTTTAATTTGTGTGTGTGCGCTCAGTTGCTCAGTCATGTCTCACTTTCCCACCTCGTGGACTGTAACCATGCCAGGCTCCTCTGTCCATGGAATTTTCCAGGCAGGAATACTGGAGCGGGTTGCAGGTGGCTTCTTTACCACTTTGTGCCACCTGGGAAAACTTAAAAAAAATTTTTTTTAAGTTTAGCGTTTAGTTCCCATTTTTAAAATTTTTTTTAAATTAAAAAAAGCTTTGAGTTTTAATATTTTCACTTTATTGCCAATGTTTTTTTTACAAACCTTTCCACAGCAGTTTGAGAGTCCACAGTTTATGTGATCATTTCATTTACTGATACAGGCTGTCATTTAATAGCTATTTCAGTGTTGCTTCAATAAGCCTTGGAGTTGTAAGCAGTGTCTTGCTGCTCTGTGGAAACATCGATTTGGACATCTCTGGAGCAGAAACCCTTTCTGTGAGGAGTTGTTGCCCTTAGGATACGATCCCCAGAGTGTGCTTAACCAGAGCAGGAAGTACAGGCTTCATCAGGGCCCTGGTGTCCTGCCGCCCACAGACCCCCAAGGTCTGGCCTGTTTGTCCCCCACGGGCTGTGGCGCCCTGGTTCGCAGCTGGCCTCTGTCCTGCACGCAGGTCCCTGGGCCACCCGCCGTCCATGACCACATCGGACCTCTCCACGCACTCCACCACCTCGCTCATCAGCAACGAGGAGCAGTTTGAGGACTATGGGGAGGCGGATGACGTGGACTGTGCCCCCAGCAGCCCCTGCCCGGACGA
This sequence comes from Odocoileus virginianus, assembly GCF_023699985.2. NCBI lineage: Eukaryota > Metazoa > Chordata > Mammalia > Artiodactyla > Cervidae > Odocoileus > Odocoileus virginianus. Next base: position 17,388,042 of record NC_069690.1, on the reverse strand, counting down.
CGAGACCAGGACCAACGTCTACTCGGACCTGGGGTCCTCAGTGTCCTCCAGGTGTCCCCTCAGTCTGGCGCGGCCTTTGGGATCCAGGGGAAGTGGCAGAAGCAATCCTGCCTCATCCCGGCGGGGTGGGGGGGAGGTTCGGCAGGCAGAGTCGTGAACTAACCGGGCTCTGCTTAGATGGACGGGAACTGCCTTTGAATCCTGATTGGGGCTGGGAGTTGGCGGTCTGGAATTCCTCCTTCCTTCTATCTTGGGGAAGAAACCAAATTAACCAGCCTGAAGGGCCACAGACACCAAGTGGCATGTTGATACCTTCCCACGCAGCTGAGTCATTGCTTACTCTGACGTTAACTGTCAGTTTCCTCCTCTGTGAAATGGGTACAGCTCTTTGGCTTCCTGTCTTTGAGGGCACTGGAGGAGGGAGCTCTGTTGTTCTAGTTCCACTCCCCACCCCCAAACACACACATACACAAGGCTCGCAGGTTTCAGAGAATCTAGTGATAATCTTGGTGGGATGGGGCAGGGTACCAAACTGGACAGCGGTTCCAAAGGTGAACCTCTTTCCTTCTTATGACCCAGTGCGGGGCAGACGCCTCGAAAGATGCGGCATGCTTACAACAGCGAACTGCTGGATGTTTACTGCTCTCAGTGCTGCAAGAAAATCAACCTGCTTAACGACCTGGAAGCCCGGCTGAAAAACCTGAAGGCCAATAGGTGAGGCCCCAGAGACCTGTGTAGGGGCGGGTGGATGGGGTGTGGACCCAGGGAAGAAGCATTGGGGCAGGGGCCCCCACTCTGCCCTGGTCGGTGATCAGGGGTCCAGCTCACTCCTGGCCAGTGATGAGGGGCCCCCACTGTCTCCTGGTCAGTGACTGGGGGCCCCATTCTCTCCTGGCCAGTGATCAGGGGCAGTTTCTGAGGGCCAAGCTGATGCGTAAATTCCCTTCAGTGGGCAGAAAAAAGCCTCGCCTGCGTTTGTGTTGTCCTATAGCCAGGGCAGAGGAAGCAGTGGGCTGGAGGCCTCTCTGTTCAATGAACTTTTCTCTCTCCCTGTCTCTCTGTGTAGCCCCAATCGAAAGATCTCCAGCACAGCCTTCGGACGGTAAGGCCCCCTGGAAGGTCTGGCCCGTTTGCCCCCCAAGGGTGTGTATGTGTGTGTTAGTCACTTAGTCGTATCTGACTCTTGTGACCCCGTGGACTGTAGCCCATCAGACTCCTCTGTCCATGGGATTCTCCAGGCAAGAATATTGGAATGGGTTGCCACACCCTCTTCCAGGGCATCTTCCCGGCCCAGGAGTTGAACCCGTGTCTCCTGCATTTCAGACAGATTCTTTACCATCTGAGCAGGATAGCTCAGGTTGAATGCTGTCCTCTTGCACTACACTCCTGCTGCCAGGGTGGCCAACTCTGTGCCAGGAACCCAGACGCAGCCAGTGCCCTGCGTGTGGCTGGACGCACAGAAGGGACGAGGCGTCCCAGGGCAATGCAGGCAGCGGAAGACCCTCTTCCAGGAAAGAAGGGTGGGCTCCTCCCCGGCCCACACAGCCCGCCCCACGCTGCCATGTGCTTCTCTGTGCTCTGGAGCAGGCGGCCCTACCAGCAGAGGCCCTGAGCTTCCCGCTGGCAGAGACGGGGCGTGAGGGTCTCCCCTGGAGCTGGGAGCTGCAGCGAGGGTCCAGGCACTGGGGTGGGGCAGCCTCTTGGCTGAGACCCTGGCTGCTGCTTGGCATGGAGTGGGAGTCGGGGCTGCTGGGGAGCGGCAGGGGTTTTTGCCTCAGGTAAGGGTCACCTGGACAGCAGTGGCCCCTTTCCAATCCCACCCACTGACCCATGGTCCTGGGTGGGTCTCCTTCCCCCTACCCACGCCTGGGTCCCCAGTGACATAGCAGGAGCCAGCTTAGGTGAGGGGGCTGGGTGGTCTCAGGGGGCCCAGGCCCTCTGCCCAGATTGTGGTGCCTGGCCACCTCATTGGGGTGGTTTCCAGGTGGAAGGGGCTTGGGGTGGGAATGGGGGAGGGTGCCTCCACTGGCTGGGGTGCCACGTCACCTCTTAGCTGGACCCGCGGTGAGCACAGGCAGCAGGAGGAAAGTCCGTGATGGACTGACCACGTCTGCCGGGGCTCAGGAGGGCCATCGCAGCCTGTCTGCTGTCCTCTGGGCAGAGCAATCTCTTAAGGTCAGGGGTCAGGCCACTCTGCTCCCCTGACTGAGGGAGGGTGGCCTCCTCAGAGGGGGTTCCTGGTACTCTCCCAGCCCATAGGCTGAGTCTGAACCCTAGTCTCCCCAAAGCCCCTGCAGCCAAACAGGCCTCCCCCTCCCCACCAGGCAGCTCACGCATAGACATGCATCCCCCCCACCCCCACCCCCCACCCCCAGGCAACTGAGGCACAGACTTGCATCCCCCCACCCCCCACCCTCAGGCAGCTCATGCACAGACATGCATCCCCCCCACCCCCACCCCCCACCCCCAGGCAACTGATGCACAGACATGCATCCCCCACCCCCACCCCCCACCCCCAGGCAACTGATGCACAGACATGCATCCCCCCCTACCCCCAGGCAGCTTATGCACAGACATGCATCCCCCCCACCCCCAGGCAGCTCATGCACAGCAGCAACTTCAGCAGCAGCAACGGCAGCACCGAGGACCTGTTCCGGGACAGCATCGACTCCTGTGACAACGACATCACGGAGAAGGTGCTCCAGGGCGGGCGTGGGCAGATGGGACTCACCACACGTGCCCCCTGGGATGGGGTTGGGGTGCTCCGAGCTACTGCCTGGGGATGTGGGAGACCCAGGAGTTGGGGGTCGGCAGCCCCGGTCACCTGAAAACATCCGCCCCACCCCAACGTGACTCCTCCTCACACACCATCAGTGGGGGTCCTGGCCTCGGTCCCACCATCGTTAGGTTCTCTGTCCCATGGACTCAAAGGTTTTCTCCACCACCCCACTATGGTAGGTGAGCTTCCTGGAAAAAAAGGTGACAGAGCTGGAGAATGACAGCCTGACCAACGGGGACCTGAAGAGCAAGCTGAAGCAGGAAAACACACAGCTGGTGCACAGGTCAGACCCGGCCTCGGCTGCGACGGCCCCAGGGGAAGTTGGGGCGAGGGTGACCTGCAGTCCTTCTAGCTCGGAGGGCCTGTGACATGTCAGCGCCTTGCTGTGGGCCCTGCCGGTGTTGGGTGCCCAGGAGCGCAGGTCTTTGGGGGACAGGGAGACAGGCAGAGCTTGACCTCGGCCCTCCAGGTCGGCAGCCCCAGCTCAGGTCAAAGGTGGAAGTTGGGACCCATTTCCTGTCTCTGTCCTGCAACGATGAGAGCCTGGCTGCATTCTGGGGGACAAGCTTTACAGAGGGAGAGGCTGGTGGGAGTCAGGGGCCGCCACCCGTGGGAGGGGTCCAGGCATTGCTGCGCCCTCCCCCCGACAGAGGCCCACTGTACACGGCTTGATGAGATGGTGCGTGTAGAGTGTAATCCTCCTGAAACTTGGTAAACTGATCCTCACCCAGGGTCTGGTCCTCAACTTTGAAGGGCTCAAAGATGGGTCCTCTTGTGCAACCTGGAGGGTCAGCCTCACGGAGGGCCATGTCCCAATCCAGGCCACCAGCCACAGGGTTAGAAGGTCCACAGTGGTGCCAGGCCTTCCCCGGCTCTGGCGTGCTCTCCACCAGCCAGTACGTTCCCATGTTTGCAGTCAAGGTGCCCGGTTAGCTGAACTGTTGATCAGAGGCATCCCGGCCCGGAAGGAAGGGAGCGAAAAGAGGAGGCAAGGCCTGAGGGCTGTTTGATGCTGCCGCGGTGAGGCCAGCCGTCTCCATGCTGCCCTGGGAGACCCGCTTCTCCCCTCTGGACCCCTCGGTGGCGTGCATGGCTGGCCCGCCTCTCCTTAGCTGCCGCGGGGTCCCCCGTTCATCCCTCAGTAGAGCTGCCTGCCCACTGTCAGGGTGTCGGTGACGTGGGGTCTGGGGCTCCCCTTGGTCGCAGCCTAGGTTGAGGGGAGGAGGGTGAGGCCACGAGAGCTGGCCCTGCACTGGGGCCCACGCGCCTCTCTGCAGGGTGCACGAGCTGGAGGAGATGGTGAAGGATCAGGAGACCACGGCCGAGCAGGCCCTGGAGGAGGAGGCGAGGCGCCACCGCGAGGCCTACAGCAAGCTGGAGCGTGAGCGCGGCACAGAGATCGAGCTGCTCACCACCAGGTGGGTCCCTCTGATGACCCCTCACACCCGGGTCTTGCCCCTGTGGGCAGACGCGGTCCCATTATTTAGACGGGAAAACGGAGCCCCCGGGGAGGCCTCCGGTCCTAACTGTTCTTTTGATACCTGAATGCCTGGGCGTGTTCTCTAGGAAGCAGGTAAAAGAATGTTCAAAGTAACATTTTTCATAGTAGGTCCAACTGGAGGTGATGCTTTATCTATCAATTAGAGACTAGGTTAAGGAAATACACACACACAGAGGCCTTGGGCTGGGTCTGCTGTCCAGGCTTGGAGCGCCCCCTGCTGTTGGGTCCTCCCCGCCCCCGAACACTAGGACACCCTGACCCAGGGACCCAGGGTCAGAGGCTGCACAGGGCCGACCCTGGGCCTCGGCCACGGCTGCCTGCAGCGGAGGCAGGCAGGGGAGGACGACCCAGGGCCGTAGCATGGTCACTCACTAGCTCCGTGACGTTGAACGTTCTCTGTCTCTTCCTGGGCCTCAGTATCCATCCATCAGCCTCCCCGTAGAGTGAGCGGGAAGGCGGACGGGCTGCGGCACAGCTGAACACTGCACTTAGGTGAGGGCTCTGAGGGTGTCCGAGGCCCTCCCCCTGACCCAGGCCAGGGGCCCCCCCAGGGCCCTGACACAAAGGATGGCTGCCCCCCCCCCCTTCTCCTCAGGCCCCCTGCCACCCCAGGCTCTGAGCTGAGCCTTGGCGAGTCTGCCTGGCCCAGCTTGGGGTGGAGGGTGTGATGGGAGGTGGTCTCTCACCTTGCACCTCATGGGCACAGTCAGGCAGGCCCAAAGGGAACCGGGCGGGCCAGACTTCCTTGCAGTCAGACACCCACTGCCACCAATTTCCCTTAATTGTCCATTCATGTTCTAGAAACTGTTGTTTCGCACCTGTTTCTTAATGAGCCTGGTCCCTCATTCAGCATCACGTCTTCTGCCTGCTCCTGACAGCTGGCTGATGGGCTGGCTGAGAGGCGGCTGGGATGCAGGTGGGAGAAGATGGTGGGTGTGCGGGCCAGGGCCGAGGCCAGAGCCCAGAAAGCCGGCCCTCCTGGGAGCTGGCCTGGAGCCCTGCCCTTTACCTGACTCCAGGGGGCGCTGTTCCCTCAGATGCTGTGTGCCTAACGTGAGGCGGCCTTCTTAGAGGCAGGTGGGGGGCAGGTCTGAGTTCCCCTCAAGCCCTGGAGAGGAAGTCTTTTCTCCTAGGGAGCCCAGAGGACAGTTGGGGCCAAGAAGCCCTCCGTCCAAGGAGGACATGACAGCGGGAAGGAGAGGGAACGCCATACTGGAAATGGCCCAGCACCATCCCAGGGCTGGTGACCCAACTCACCTGCCCCTCTTCTCGGGTCACATAAAACTGACCTGGACAGTCCCTGTGAACGTGAACACAGAGGGTTAGACGGTCAGAACCACTGCCCGTGGTCAGAGAACACGCGAAGGGAAGAGCCCCAGGGTAGGACGAAAACCAAGCGTGGTGCGTTCGTTGCCTTCGAACAGGAGGGCCCTGCCATGGACCCCACAGGAAGACTCTCCATTTAGCAGAAAAATACCACGGCTGCGTCTACCCCCATGGGGTGTTTCAGGCCCTAAGCATGTATGTACAAAGAACCTCATGCTCTTATTCATTCACGAGTGAGTTTTTCCTTTTATTCGAAGATGATAATTCAGGATCTTTATCATTTTGCCTTGGATGACAGGGAGCTCAAAGCCATACTACCATTTGAACAATTATTCATGTTTTCTCTCTTTCTCTCATTTTCTGATATCTTCCCTCCTCCAGGGAGCAGAGAATTGCTGCAGACTGTCAGATTGTCAGATAATCTCCATTTCTGACATTGTTGTCCCTCTCCTGTCCCCAGGGTGCAGCAATTAGAGGAAGAAAACACCGAGCTTAGAACGACGGTGACTCGGCTCAAGTCACAGACAGAGAAGCTGGATGAGGTGAGCGTAAGGTTCAGGCATTGCTCAGGCTTGGATCTTGAGCTGAATCCACAGAGAGGCCGTGTTGGCCATCGCTGGCCTTTTAGTTTCTAGTTTCCAAAATTCTCATTGCCCTAGCCAAAAAAAAAAGGGGGGGGGGGACAAAATACAAATAGTTTGTCTTTGCATAATTCTGATTTTCCAAATGTTGCACAGTGAATACATTTCTTTATATTATGGGGGAAAATAAGAAGGAGAAAGAGGCCAGCCTCGATTTGGACTCTTACCTTCTATTCAAGTCCATCTGGCATCATGGAAGGACTGTGGAGACCTGAGGCTTTTCTTGCTGCAGTGCTAGAATTAGGGGATGTAGCTGTTTCTTTAATTCATGCCTCCGAGGGCTCTGTCCAGGGGACTGGTCTGATTGTCCATTTGTCAAGTTGTCTGCCCCAGGCCCCCAGCGAAGCCCGCCCCCCAGGGTGCAGCGGGCCCCCTGGGAACTCTCCCCCCTGCCCTGGCCTCCCTGGCTGCAGGAGCGGCAGCGCATGTCCGACCGGCTGGAGGACACGAGCCTGCGGCTCAAGGATGAGATGGACCTGTACAAGCGCATGATGGACAAGTTGCGGCACAACCGCCTGGAGTTCCAGAAGGAGCGGGAGGCGACGCAGGAGGTGGGTCGGCGGGCTCCAGGGCGCCCCACCCCACCCCACTACCCCCCACCTCATCCATGCTCCTGCCAACCGGCCTCTTTCCCCCGCAGCTCATCGAGGACTTGCGGAAGGAGCTGGAGCACCTGCAGATGTACAAGCTGGACTGCGAGCGGCCGGGCAGGGGCCGCAGCTCATCCTCCAGCCTCGGCGAGTTCAACGCCAGGGCCCGAGAGGTCGAGTTGGAGCACGAGGTCAAGCGGCTCAAGCAGGTAGGCCCCGGGAGCCCCCGTCCCAGGGAATGAGTTGTCCAGGTCCCCTTGGGGTGCGTCTCTGTTCTGGCCCAAGCGCTGGAGCGCCTCCTTCCCCCTTGTAACTGCCTGCTTCTCCTGACACCTCGATCATCAAGAGTCCATTTCAGAGGGTTCCTGGACACTCTCCTGTGACTGGGAGCCCTTGGGGGTGGGGGAAGCGGGATCAGAAGGGGCGGTGACCCAGCAGGGGCCGGAGGGTGCTCAGAGACCCTGCAGAATAAATTACCCCTGTGGGGCAGCTCCCCGAGGTTCCCGTCCCACGACTGTCCTAAACCCCATCCCTTCTCAGCCACAAGGGGGCGTCTGGGGTCCCAGATGTGAGCGGTTAGGAGCCTTGAGGCAAAAGCTAGAGCGGCGGCTGGTCACCTGGGTCCAGGCGGGATGGTACTGCTCCGGCTGCACGCAGGAGCCAAGAGGCCTCTGGAAAGAACTCCTCAGAGCAGGACTTCTGAGCCCGACTGCAGGAGGAGCCAAGGAGATCAGCTGACCTGCCACCCCAGGGCCCAGAGCATCACTGTCCCTGTCCAAGGGCCAGTGTTGTAGGCGCCACTGAGTGGGCAGTGTCTTCCGGGGCCCTCTTCCGGCTCACCCACCCCCAGGGAAGAAGGGGTGGTGTGGAACCATGTTTCTCTCTGGAAACCTGGCTCTCTGAGCAGGGCTATAACTCCTCCTCAGAACCCCAAGACCCCTCAGGACCCAGCCCTCCTCTCCCTGGAACCTGGCAGAGGCCTGGTCATCCGTGGGTGTCCTGAATTGGCCGGTGACACATACCCGGGGGGAAGGAGGCGGGTTGAGGGGGAGGTCAGGAGGCCACGGATGCAGAGAAGCGGGTCCCGGTGAGAGTTAAGAGTTGCCTATGTCCCCCTACGCAGGAGAATTACAAGCTCCGAGATCAGAATGACGACTTGAATGGACAGATCCTGAGCCTCAGCCTCTATGAAGCCAAGAACCTCTTTGCCACCCAGACCAAAGCCCAGTCCCTGGCAGCGGAAATAGACACGGCCTCTCGCGATGAGGTAAGGTGCCCGCATGCTCTCTCCGTAGAGCATGGCCCCTCGCCCATGAGTCCTGCCCCGGGGCAGGAAAAGCAGGCCAGGGCCTGGCCCCCTGGGAGTCCCCATCTGCAGTGACCCCGAGTGATGTGGCAGAGCAGTGACAGGGGGAGCCTGCAGGCGGAGTTAAACCTGCTCCGATTTCCTGTACGTGGTGGGAGGAGAGTGGGGTTTGGAGCAGAGCAGGGTGTGAGTTCGCTTGGTCAGGAGTGTGCCAGAATGGCCCGTTGATGTCATTGGCGTGTGATCCAGGGGAGGCCAGATGTCCCCTGGACCCAAGCCAGCAGGAGAAGGATACTAGCATTTTGGGGGGCACCTGCTTGCAGTATGTCTTCATTTAAGATTCTGAGAACGCGAAGGTTTTCTGAACACTTTCATGTCACAGATCGGGAGACCAGGATCACCCAAGGTCACCCAGCTTACGGAGAGAGAGGAACCCAGGTCCCTAGCACCAAAGTCCACTCTTTCTGCCCCACTGGGGTATGATTATGAGAGATCAGGCCTCCGAGATACCCAGGTTAGATTTCAACAAGAGTCACCAAACCCCTTTACCCCGTACTGGTGACACACAGCCAGGAGCTGGCCCGTGGCCTTGAGGAGTGCCCACATGAGCTCGGCACCAGCCTCTAGCCTGCGGGCAGAGGCGCAGCCCATGGACACGGCAGGAGTCAACCTGAGAAGGACAGCGGCAGGACTGGGGGTGGCAAGAGGAAATAGCGGGCAGTCTTAGGGTCTTGAGACATTGGGTGTCACTCCTGATTATAAATGCCTCTGGCCAAGCATTCTCTGCCTTTAGCAAAACTATCGCACACATCTGGGCACCCCCCAACGGGCCAGTGATACAGGCCTCTCTGGGGGTGTGGCCTGCACCTTTGCACCTTTCCCCCTGCCCGGGTGTGACACCGGAGACTGGTGCCCGGGCTCCGAGGCTGGTTTTGTTGGGACACTGGCTCTGCCCACACCCCGGCCCCCCGCCCGGCCTCTGACCTGACCTCGCTTTCTCGTTCCCTCCAGCTCATGGAAGCCCTCAAGGAGCAGGAGGAGATCAACTTCCGGCTGAGGCAGTACATGGACAAGATCATCCTTGCCATCCTGGACCACAACCCCTCCATCCTCGAGATCAAACACTGAGACGAGGGTTGCTGGGTGCAGAGCAGCCGCAGGACCCCTGGGCCCCAGGATTCAGGGGCAGAACCCCGCCTGAGGATACGGCCCCGGCCAGGCCTCCCACGCACACTGTAAATGTGTCTCTGGCCACCGCTGTGTAACGTGTACTGGTGTGGATGTGGGGAGGCCGTGCACACAGCACAGCGTGAGCCTGGGCGGCCGTGGCGCCGTCTGCGCCGCCAGCCGTCCCTGTGTTTTGCAGTCCCTTTGCGAGGGGCAGAGGGTCGTGGAGGTGGGCAGGGGCGAGGTCAGCCATCAGGAGTTACTGTAGTGATGAGAGCTAGAAGCAGCTTGTGTTTCAGATACTGGACAAAATGATTCTACCTCTGGGGACAAGGATTGAAAAGCATTCTAGTGCGACAGGCCCTTTGACCCCCATCCCTGTTTCCCCCTGGGAGCGGGGGCAAAGTGACGCCCTTTTCCAGGAGCTTGAACGCCTCACCAACCTCTTCGGCCACCTTTCAGGCCCAGGTGCTTGAGTTCGGAGAGAAGGAAGGAGGTGGTGGGGGCGACATGTCGGGGGTCCCCAGGAGTCCCTCCTGCAGCCAGCAGCCCCACGTGAGGCTCACACACAGTGTATCCCAAGGACTCAGGCTTGCAGAGGAGCTGGGGTGCGGGGGTTGGAGCTGGGGGGCAGCCGTCATCCTGAGGGACCTTGGCATTTTGAGAGTTCTCCGTCAACCTGCCCATTCCTGCTTACCTACCTCTCCTTTTCTGTCTTGGTTTTGTCTTTTAAAACCATGAAAAGTAAGCGGCATTCACTTGGGTGTACATGAAGGACTAAAAGAGAAGGGAGGGGGTGGGGACAGTCTAGGGCACGCGCTGGCGTTGGGCAACCAAAGACACAGTCTCGTCCCTGTCAGCCTCCTTCCTGGGGGCTGCATTATAGGAGAGGAGCGTGGATGGACCCTTTCAACAGCTCCCAGGGGCTGGGAGTGGGCCTTGCTCACCTGTCCCTGGCCACGGCCTTAGGTTTGAGTTTTCAGAATCCATGCTCTTGGTTTGGCTCTGCCGGACAGTGAGGCCCTTCTGTCCCAGCCTCTAGAAACACGCCTGTACTCAGGTCTCGGCCAGGAGAACAAATGCTGTGCTGGTGTGGGAGGCAGTTGGGGAAGTTGCAGGGAAATCTTAGTCTTCCATTCTGCTGGTGGTGTTTGGTGGTTTAGTTGCTCGGTTGTGTCCAATTCCTTGCAACCCCATAGACTGTAGCTCACCAGGCTCCTCTGTCCATGGGATTCTCCATGAATCCAACCTACTGGAGTGGGTTGCTATTTCCTCCTCCAGGGCATCTTCCTGACCCAGGGATCAAATCCACGCCTCCTGTCTTGGCAGGCAGATTGTTTTACCACTGAGCCACCTGGGAAGCCCAGTTACAGATTTTAAGGGAACAAAAAGAAGGTCAAAAGACATAGCTATGACCAGGCCATGGCTATAACTGAACCGCAACAGAAACAGTAAATCAGTACAGACTCCCAGTTCTGTTTCAAAGGTAAAGATCAGCGTGGTGACACAGTGGAAATTCACCCTATGGCTCTTTCACGTGATCTTTTGTTCTAGGCGGCTGGGAGCAGATATGGTACTCTTCTTTGAGTTTTCCAGTTTGTCTCAATTTTATATGGCTTCTGAACCATTTCCTTAATCCAAATACAGATAAATGCGCATAGTCTTATTTCCAACATACCCCCCCCCCCACCGCGTGTGCCACGCCCCTGCCATTTGTTTCCTTCAGCACTTGTCGTGTGAAAGAGAAGGCTTGGGCACACTGGGGACACGTGTGTGCAGAGGAGAGAGGGCTGGGAGGGTGAGCGGGGACCTGGGGACTCGGGTGTGTTCCCACTGACAGAGCAGGGCTGCAGCCAGGACTGGGCTTCATCCGGTTCCAGTCACTCTCGTTGTATTTTGCGACTTCTCTTTGAGCATGTGCATGGATCTGATCCAGGACTTTGGGGCCACCCGCACCAGGAAGATGAGGACGGGGGGTCAGTCTCCTGGGAGTCTCTCAACCCCTCAGGACACTGGTCTCCTTGGGGCCCCCAGGGGTCTAAGCAGAAGCGGCAGTGGAAGGAAGGCCTGGGGAATGGGTCTCTTGAGAGTTTGCTAAGAGGAAGGAATGGCATGAATCTAGACCGGAAAGCTGATGACTCATGCTGTGGCTTGGGTCTGGGTTTTATATGAGAAGGCATCCTGCAGAGAGGCCAGCCGGATCCGGGTCCTGGTCCGTGGGCAGGGGGAGCGGTGGGGGGGCTCGCCCTGGGGGAGGAGCGTTTTATGGGTGACAGTGTATATGCTCTTTAGCCTCACTGATGTGGAATTCCAGAGGAGGCCACAGAGGCCTGAGTTTATAACAGAATCAGAATGTGGCAAGGAGTCTCCGCCCAGGGGAAAGCGGGTGGAGAAAGCTGTGAGCCTGAAGGGGGCGCCACAGGAGCCGACTCCCCCCAGGAAGCGCTGGTCGGAAAATCGCCTCCAGACCTGGTCTGAGAACCTGGCTGACTTTAAATTGAGACTGAGTTCCATTTAACACACACCCCAAGTTAAATCCAGCCTTCTTGAGCCATAATACATCCAATAGGCTTGTTCAGATGCTGTAGCTTTTTAGCCTGAAGGGAGCGATGCCACAGGGGTTCCAGGCCACCGCCCCTGTGTAGGTTCTAGAAAGGGGGTCCTGGTGGGCAGACCCTACTCCCCATGTGTTGTCTCCTTTGCTTCCTGGTTGCAGGTTGTGCTTTTACCTCTCGGTGGTGGGGCTGCTGGAGAGTATACAGGATGCCCCATGAAATGTGAATTTCAGGCAAAACAAATTACTTTCAGTAGGTGTCCGTACAAATACTTGGGATATATTTAAAACGATAGACGTTTTAAAAATTCTGGTAACTGGGCCCTATCCCCAGAGGTTCTGATTCTGTTGTGGGGTGCAGCCCAGGCATCACTGGAGTTTAAGAATTCCCCAGGTGATTATAATTCAACTGGATGCCCTGGGTGGGTTTCATTTTTGCTAAGCCTGGCAATGCTACCAAGTAGGGGTTAGCAGTGACTTGTTTGCAGGTTTTAGAGGTTGTTTCGGGGTGTGGGGAGGCGGTTCTACTGCAGGTTCATGTTTGACATGACCCTGGGTGGTTCTCACATTTAATCAGAGCCCCAACAAAATTCGTTGAACCAGCAAGTCAATGTCTAAAAACAAATTAACTTTGAATTGCCAGAGTCAGATAAGTTATTTTAAATTTGCAGGTTCTTTGAGAATTGTCAAAGAGAAATTATCCTTTATCTGTAAACTCCTAATCTGTTTCTGACCCATTAAAAACACAGTTTGACAACCTCCCAAAGTACCCAGACCTGAAATAGTAATAGTGGTTCTCAGCTTGGGCTGTGCATTGGAATCACCAGGGAGATTTTTTTCAATGCTGCTGCCTGGGCCTCCAGAAACCTGGATTCAGTTGGTGTGGGTATGGCCCAGGCACCTAACTGTTCAGAGAGCTCCCTGGGTGATGGTAGTGTGCAGCCGAGGTTGGGACTCGTAGGAGGCCATTGGCCAGAGGCAGAGAAAACTTCTGTCGGGTTTGTTAACCTAGGTGCTGGGTAACATTGAATTCCCCTGCTGAGACGTTGGTGGCTTTTCCTTTAATGATGTCAGACGATGAGACGTTAGCAGACCCCCTCACACCCAGGAGGGGAGGCCAGATGCCTTCAGGAGTGGGTAGATCCAGCTGTTCTCAGGAGCCTGGAAAGTGAAAGTTGCTCAGTCATATCCGATTCTTTGGGACCCCATGGACTATACAGTCCATGGAATTCTCCCTTTCTCCAGGGGATCTTCCCAACCCAGAGATTGAACCCAGGTCTCCTACATTGCAGGTGATTCTTTACCAGCTGAGCCACCAGCTTAGGGGTTAGCAAACCTGAGTGGGCAAGTGGGTCTCTGCCTGTTGCTCATGGAGTCAGTGGGTGGCAGGTGTTGGGATGTATCAGTCACAGGCCCAGTGATTAAAGTGAGAGTAGAACAGAGTGGGGGTGGGTGCGAGTGCTGAAAGCAGCCTCAGAAATAGCAGCTACCTACACACACAGCTGAGCCCAAGGGGATTCCCGCTTTCTGATCTGTTTTCAGAACTGGTGGATAAAGGTCACCCAGCCCCTACCCCATTACTCACCACACCAGCATCCCTCCCCAGCCCTGGAGGCTCCAGGCTCTAGTCTGCTGAATTCCTGGCCCAGCCAGGTCCTGGGGATCAGGAAAGCAGGCTCTTTTGTTCCAGTGAGGGACTTAGTAACAGGCAAAGGCCTGCAGGGGCCAGTGGGGCCTGGTGGACCGGGCAGAAAGTAAGCCCTCTTTTTGTGCTCCATAGGTGTGTGGGTTTAATGCATTAGCAAATTTATACCTAAAAGCGAATTATAGACATGATCAGAACAGGGGATGTGTTGGGATGGTTACAGTGCCCAGGCAATGATTTTGTTCGCCTGGCAGATCTACAGCGACTCTCTTATGGACTGAGGTGGGTTGTAGACTGAGGAGGGGGCAGTGCAGAACTTCAGAACTTCCCTCTCTTGGATTTAAGGCAGCCCCTCTCCTGTGATGCTTCAGGCTGGTGAGGGGCCACCTGGGTGACTTTGAGCAAGTCCCTTCCCTCTGCTGACTTTAAGGATCTCCGGGCCCTGCCAGCCCATTCTGAGCGGGCCCACGAATGGGCAGGGAGCACGAGAGGCCGGAACCCTAGGCCTGCCTGCCTGTCTGCCCACCCTTCTGCCACATTCCTCTTTCTTGGGGAAACAGGCTGCCTTCTAGAAAGGTCTGTTTCTAACAGCATAGACCCTGCGAAGCTAGATGTCATGTGACGTTGGTGCTCTGACCTCGTAGGTTTCTCTTTTCATTTTCGTTGTGACCATAAAGGAGGGTCGTCTGCCCGGTGCCACCAGCAGTGGGTGGCTGAGATGGGCACCCCGGGGCCACCCCATCTGGGGGGTCCAGGCGCTGCAGCCTCGGGGGACGGGCTTCCTCCGGGCCCGCGGCTTTGCTGTGCTGCACAGGCTGTTTTGTCTGCATGATTTGGGGTCGTCGTCTTTGTGCCTTCTCCCCCTGTCACCCTGTACAGGAGTTCCCACGTTTCCACTGCCCCCTTTTCTACGTCCTCTCGGTTACCCTGGCCCTGCCCGAGCCCTGCAAAGTGTACAAAGCAGCCCCTCTGTGTCCACGCGCCTCCGCCCCACGAGGCTGGCCCCCCGCACGCCGTCCCCAGGCCCTCCACCCGCTCAGCCACGCAGACTCGCTAACCTGGGACAGATGTTTCATTCCGGTCTCTAGCTTGGGGGGCCATGGGCCCACTCAGCGCCTCATCCAGCCCGCCGCTCTTTAGGAACCCTGCACTCTAGAAAAGGCTCACTTTGTGCAAAGCAGCTTCTCCCACCAACCCCTCGACGAGTGGGTATCAGTACCTGTAGCCGGCAGAGTGCACCTTTCTCACTGGGGCATCGGCCTGGCAGTGATGTCACGGGTCTGCAGCCACTCTGTGGGCCCCTGGGAGGATGCACTCGGGCCCCCCAGAAGAAGCTCCAGCTGCATGGCTCCCAGGGCTGGATGCCGGGCCTGGGTTCAGGGCCACCGCCATCTGCTGTCTGAACAGCTTCAGACCCCAAGCGGGCAGAAGGAAGAGGCTTCAGGCTGCGTCCCCCGCCTGCCGTTAACAACCGCGAGCTCTTCCTCATCCGCCCAAGGTGCTCAGACCCGGGTGCCGTTAAATCCCCGGTGATGTCAGGACCTCGCGTCACTGAGGCTCCCAGCTCCTTCTGCTTTCTCCGCTGGGTCTCCTGAGCCGAGAGGGATGAGTTGCACGCAGAGGCTCATCCAGGGGTTTGTCAGGTGCCTCTGTCGAATTGTGGGATTTCACCAGAGTCTTCTGCCCCTGGAGCCTCCATCCAGAAGCAGGCTTAGCTCTGGGGCTGGGGCGAGACCTCCACGTCCAGGCCCCAGTGTGAGGAGAGGGGGTTGAGGCTCCAAGGCTGAGTCCTAGGGTCCCAAGCCCTCTGCCTCCCACCTGTTTCTGGGCCAAAAAGGAGCAGGTTTGCAGAGGCAGGCTCCCTGGGGAACTCTCGTGTACAGACCAAGATGTAAATAAACACTTTGCTTTTCTTGCCTGACTTGATGGTGTCTCCTTTGTGGGTGAGGGAGGGTGGAAGAAGGGAAGCCTGGTCTTGGAACTCCTGGGGCCAGTCTCATAGGAAGAGTGGGCCTCACCCAGGGTACCAGGTAACAGTCTCTGGGGCAGGGGCTCCCCCTGCAGACCCTCCTGTGAGCCTGCTGTCCCTGGGAGAGGAGATGTGGATCCCATCATCATCCCTGGTGATGTTTGAAAGCTGTCCTCTGGGCAGCCATGTTCACTTTCTCAGCCGGGGCCTCCCAGGGTTTCAACTTGCTCCGGTCACTAGCTGGATCCTGGTGCCAGCTCCCTCTGTGTCCCCTTCTGTGCCTCCCTGGGTCCCAGGCCCACGTCCTCCACTTGAGCCTGGTTTCACACCAGGCTGCCAGCCTGAGTCCTGCCAAGCCCTGGAGGGCACTCCAGGTGAGGGGCCCAGGCCCCCAGAGTCCCACCCTCCTTGCCTGCTGCTGGTTGTTATGCGATTCCATGTGTCGAAGGGGCTCACAGGTCCAGCCTCTGGAGGTCAGTTGTTGGCCCAGACCCCCCCACCTCCACACACAGACCCTGGTGCCTTGGGTCTGCCCGGGTGGGTAGATGGTGCCCCATTCAATGGATTCACACGGCCTCCTGGGCTCATGGCAAAGTCATCTTCCAGCACTGGGAGTCATGTGTTCTAGACCTTTACTCCTAACCTGCCTTTCCCTTCCTAACTAGGGTTGCCAGACTCTGCAGGTCAAAATGCAGAACACCCAGTTAAATCTGAATTTGAGATAATTTTTCAGTATAAGTATGTTCCAAGCAATACTGTTATTCATCGTTTATCTGAAATTCAAATTTAACTGGGCCTCCTATATTTTATCTGGCAACTCTATTCCCAGCTCCTTTCAGGAGCCCTCTCCTGCCAGCCAGGTGTCCCCAATTCCCGAGCACTGGACCCACACCCCAGTTTCAGAAACAGCTTCCTTCTCAGTGAGCTGTTACTTTTTTTTGAGACTGGTTCTGCCCTCTACCCCAGCCATCCAGAAGCAACTTCTGGCCTTTACAGAATCTGTAACCCCCTTGCACCCTGGGGTGTGTGTTGAGATCTGAAGCCCTGAAAAGCAGAGGAAAGCACAGTGACGTCTTGGGATTCAGGGTAGGGACAGGGGGTGTTCCTGAGAACCCCAGTATTAAACTTCCAACCTGCTGATGTTTCACAAGAATTAGGCCATTAAGGATTTGCTGAGCACCAACTCTGTTCATGGAAAAATTCTTGCACTCGAAATCAGACCCCCACTCTCTGACTTCCATGTGACTAAGCAAGTTATCTGAGTTTCGGTTGCCTCATCTGTAAAACAAGGGAAGTTAACAGTTCCTACCCGAGGAGTCAAGTCACCAGATGGGACATAGTATGTGCTTGCAGAATCAGAATCTGGATTTGAGAGGCAAAACTCCTCTTCCCCCAAAGGCTCCTAATCAGAATGTCTCCTCTATAAAATTAGTTTTCCAGGGTGGCTGTAAAAATATACCACAAGTCAGTGGAGGGGTTTAAAACAACAGAAATTAATTTTCTCATAGTTCCAGAGGCCAGAAGTCTGAGGTCAAGGTATCAGCAAGATTAGTTCCTTCTAGAGGCTCCACTGTGTATTCAGTTGCTCAGTCATGTCCAATCTTTGTGACTCTATGGACTATAGCCCCAGGCTCTTCTGTCCATGGGATTTCCCAGGCAAGAATACTGGAGTGGGTTGCCAAGTTCTCCACCAGGAGATCATGACCCGGAGACTGACCCCACACCTCTTGCACCTCCTTCATTGGCAGGTGGGTTCTTTCCCAATGTGCCACCTCTGCAGGCTCCAGCTGAGGGCCTACTCCACGCCTCTCCTGGCTGATGGTTACCGGCAGTCCCTGCTGCTCCTTGTGGCTACATCACTCCAAGCTCCCTTTGTTGTCACGTGACCATCCTCCTCCATGTATCCATGTTTTGTTGCTTTTTAAAAATTATTTATTTGGTTGCGCCGAGTCTTGGTTGTGGCATGCAGGATCTTTAGTTGCAACACATGGGATCTTGTTCCCTGACCAAGGATTGAATCCTATCAACTCACCATGCCCTCAAATTTAGGGCCTCTGTGCCCAGGATAAAGTCTCCTGAAGGGTCAAAAATACCTGGATACCAAAATCACTCAACCAACAGACTTAATCTGCCGGCACCAGCTCTGTGACAAGTTTTGTGCCAGGCCCTGGGGATTTGGTACCAAAAGGACAGCAAAGACTCTTCCTTGGAGGAAGGAGAGACACAGGTGACTTGGGTGATGAGAGGTTCCAAGGAAAAGGTCAAGCCAGGGATGGGAGCTGGGGGCAGGGGGATTGAGGCCAGTGGGCATCAGGGACAGTTTCCCTGAGGACAGGGCGTTTCAGCAGAGCCCTAAGGATGGTAGGATCTGGGAATCACACATGGAGGAGGCTTGTAGAAAGCTTGGCCCTTTCAGGGCACTGTGGCTGGGCGGTGAGTGGAGAGGTGGGACTAGGGAAATGGGACAGCTGAGGCTATTCAGATTGTGCAGGGTCAAGGGTGGGTCTCATCATACATTCAGCAAGTGTTTCATCAGCGACCAGCACCTGACAGACAAGGGGTAGGGCAAGGAAGACAGATCTGCCCCCCCACGCTCACAGCAGAGCAGCTTCTAGAAAGGGAGGTTTTCAAACCGGGTTGCATATTTGAATCACCTGGAGGAACTTGAAGCCTCGTGGATATTGGGACCCAGCCCAGTGACTTGAATTCACCTGGTGAGGGGTGGGGTTTTTTCCAAAGCCCCCCAGGGGATTCCAGCGTGTTTAGGGCTGAGAGTCATTGCATCATCATTCTGGAAATCATCTGATGAATCAGTGGAAACCTCAGGAGGAAAAGATGGAGATGGCCAGGTGAAGGATGTTGGGAAGGACACCGAGAATTTATGCAAATACCAGCAGGGCAGAGGTCAGAGGGCAGGGCTGTGCATACCACGAAGAAGCCTCTTTAGCTGGGGGCCGCCTGGACAGAGCTGAGTTCCAGAGAGCGGCAGGGGGACTAGGTTGCTGAGAGAGGAAAGGAGACGTAGGCAGCATGGACCCAGGTAAGACCTGATTTATTTTGTTCTGGTTTTGTGTGTGGGTGTGTGCTGTGTGAGATGGGGAGTTTGCATCACCAGGTTTGGGTAGTCGCTGGGGCAAGGGAGTAAGACTTCTAATGGCCTTACTTGGCTGTGCTGGGAGGGTCCACTCAGCCAACCCATCTCCAGAAAATGACTAAACCACGCCCAGGGTGGAAAAGGCTCTGACCCGGGACCCTCAGGAGAGGAGGCACAGCACCCCCAACGATGGAGTGCCCAGGCCTGTGGTCAGCCGAGGGCCCGGGGGAGGGGCGAGTCGGGGTCGGTCTGTCTGTTTGGCGGCTCTTGGACCTTTGAGCCGTGGAGAAGTGGGATTCAGCCACAGTTGTCCCCTGTGGTCTGCCCCCACTTCATCCCCGTGCCTAACGCCGTGTCTGGCCCACAAGAGCCGACGACGAGGAGGAGGTTCTTTCGTGTGGCTGAGTCTCCTTAGGGCTCAGCGGTGTCCTGAGTGCTTGGCGTGGCGAGTGGGGGTGGGGGCGCCGTAGGAGGCACACGGGTGAAACTTGTGCAGCCCGTTTGCTCTGATGAAGGGCAGGGGCAGAGGCCCAGGAGGGGTGGTGGGTCTGCCGTGGGTCAGCCTGGTTGGCAGGGCTACACCTTAATGTGGGCTGAGGGGCCAATAGTGCCCCAAACCCACTGGGGTAAGGTTGTGGGCTCTATGAGCCCAGGAAGCCTGGAGCCAGCTTCAAGCCAGTCCTTCTGGAACTTACCAGGGGACTGAGTTGGGGATGCAGGAAGCTCCCCCTCACTCTTCTGCTGTCCCTGGTGTAGCCCTGACTTTCTCTCCAAAGTCTAACTTTGATATTGGGTTCTGATTTGGGTTTTATGATACTTGTGAGGCCTCTGGGTTAAAAATAATAATAATATAGGAGCTCCTGGAAGGCCCAAACCCAGGGGGCAAAGGTGCTGAAGTTTGAGCCCATTTTCTATAACCTTTGGCAGCACTCAGCCCAGGGGAGCCTGTGAGACCCTCATCCCCTGTTTCTAGCCCCACTGTTCCCCTCTGGCTTCAGCCTTCCCAGCTTATCCAGTCCAGCAGGCCACGCCCCCAGACCACAAGCTAGACTCTCCCGGTCTCTAGCAGCGGCAGGCCAGACTCCCAGGGCTTCTGCCTACCCTTGCGGTGGTGCTGGGAGCGGGAGGACTGTTGTCAAGGTCCACGCTGGAGGCTGTCGTGGCTAGGAGAGGAAACAATCCAGCTTGTTCCCCTAGAGAGCCCGTAGATGTTCCCTTTTTTTTTTGAGGTGGGTGTGGGCACAAAGGAGACCCACTTGGCACCTCTCTCCCTACCTCTAGGTTTTGAGGTAGTTGGTCACACAGCAACAGAAGTATGAAACCACAAGTCTTGGGAACTTCCCTAGCAGTCCCGTGGCTACGACTGCGAGCTGCCAGTGTAGGATTCGATCCCTGGTCAGGGAACTAAGATCCTACATGTTGCATGATGT
Organism: Odocoileus virginianus; assembly: GCF_023699985.2. Classification (NCBI taxonomy): domain Eukaryota; kingdom Metazoa; phylum Chordata; class Mammalia; order Artiodactyla; family Cervidae; genus Odocoileus; species Odocoileus virginianus. The sequence continues at coordinate 17,368,040 of NC_069690.1, read as the reverse complement.
GGCCAAAGTAAATACAAAAAGGCTTAAAGAAATAAAAGTTTTTAATAAATAAATTAAAACGCTGGAGCATTTTTAGCTCAACCAGGCTTCTTTTCAGATCAATCTTTCCCCCAAAGATATCCACCCAAACAGGAGCCATTTTCGGGAATGACTTGGTCCATCAGGGCTCTGACCTCAACTGGGAAGGTGTCTTAGGGTCCAGGAGTCTCCCCAGAGAATCCTGACTGTCCATCACATCAAGATCGTGTTCAAGAAAAGGAAAAGTCCCAAGGGCTATAGCTACTTAACGCTGGGCTAGCTAAGGCTCCTACCTTGTTTGGGGGCTTCTGATGTTCATTTATTCCATGATTCACCTGTGAGCCCCCTGCATCCCTTTAAATTACAAACACCTGCAAACGTTTTGTTATGAGGGACGAGTCTACCAATGAGTGGTGGAGTCAGGAGAAGGTGAATGTCTAAACACTGAGAGGGAAAGAAAGAAAAAAAGAAACCCCGAGTATGAAAAGCAGTCTTGATTTAACTATCTACACATGTGGTCATACACGCTCCAGAAAGTTTTCAAGCTGTGTTAAATTTTTTTTCTCCTGCTAATGGCAGCCTTAATTTAGAGCTTTCGTGCCGGCAAAGGGACAGTGAATCTGAGCATAGGAAACGTGTCAGGAAAAGGGTCAAGCTACCTCAAAACCTAGAGGCAGGCAGAGAGGTACGAAGTGGGTCTCCTTTGTGCCCGTGCCCACCTCAAAAAAATGATCACAGAACAACAGATACATGAAATGCCAGGTCTCGGGGACTTCCCTGGCAGTCCTTTGGCTATGACTCCAAGCTGCTTATTTTAGCAGTGAATCATGAAAAAGGTGGTTCAATTCTTAATTAATGCGGGGCTATGGCTAATAGTTAACGAATGCTCCCATTTTGTGGGTGAGGCAATTGAGAGTAAAGAACTTCTAAGGAGACGCTGGGTATGATCCCTGCCAGGTTCATCCAGCATCACAAAGGTTTTGATTACCCAATGCAAATAACCACCAGCCCACACACCTAGAACAAGGAAGTGTGTTAGTTGTAATGTAACCTCCTATATCTAGGAACTAGTATGGCTATGTAACAAACTCCCCTCAAAATATAAGAAAACAATTTATTACTTTTCCCCGTTTTGTGGGTAGGCTAGCAATTCCTCTGCAGACTGCGCCTGGATTCACTCATGCCACTGCGCTCAGTTTGAAGGGTCAGCTGGGCGTGGTCCGAGGTGGCCACACTGACATGTCCAGCAGGTGATGCTGGCTTTCTGGCTGGGAGGTGCTCATGGCCTCTCTCTTTGAATAGCTGGACTGCCTGCCTTACACGGCGGTCTCGGGACAGGGTTCTAAGATAGTGAAGGCAGAAATTGTCAGATCTCTGGAGACCTTAGCTTTAGCACTTGCAGACCATCACTTTCACCACATTCTATTGGTCAAGGCAAGACAGATGGGCGGCCTGAGGATGTGGCAATAGACCCTACCTTCGGGTATGAAAAGCAGCGAAGAATTTGTGCTTGTTTTTTAATCTCCTCTATTGTTCAGTCGCTAAATTGTGTCCGACTCTTTGCAACCCCATGGTCTGTAGCACTCCAGGCTCGTCTGTGCTCCACTGTCTCCTGGAGTTTGCTCAAATTCATGTTCATAGCATGGTGATGCTATCTATCTCTTCCTCTGCCGCCCCCTTCTCCTTTTGCCTTCAATCTTTCCCAGCATCAAGGTCTTTTCTAATGAGTCGTCTCTTCACATCAGGTGGCCAAAGTACTGGAACTTCAGCATCAGTCCTTCTAATGAATATTCAGGGTTGTATTTCCTTTGGGGTTGACTGGTTTGATATCCTTGCAGTCAAAGGGACTCTAAAGAGTCTTCTCCAACACCATGATTTAGTCTACTACATCTCATCTTCCTTCTCTGCTTTATTTTTCTCCCTAGTACTTATCACCATCGGATGTTTTGTTTATTTAAGAATAGAAGCTCCATGGACTTCCCTGGTGGTCCACTGGTTAATAATTAAGAATCTGCCTGCCAAGGCAAGCAACATAGATTCTATTCCCGGCCCGGGAAGATCCCATGGGGCAATGAAGCCCATACACCACAAGTATTGAGCCACTGCTCTAGAGCCCTCAAGCTGACTCAGAAAGCAGTGAAGACCCAGTGCAGCCAAAAATAGATAAATAAAATATTTTTAAAAAGAAGCTAAATGAGGGAGGGCAGGGATCTGCAATGCTTAGTTACTGCTATAGCCCCGGCATTGAGAACAGAGTCTGGCACCTAGTAGGTGCTCAGTGAGGGTTTGTTGAATGACTGGGTGATTTTATGACTGCATTACATGGAAACAGGTATGACCTGATGGTCAGCTAGGAGCTGGTGTTCTGGAACCAGCTCTCACCTTGCAGTTAAGCTTCAGAGCATCTTTCCCAAGGCCAAAGCTCTCTATTAAAAATGGTACACATGCGTTTAGGAAACAGAAGTTAGGCCATGTTCTTATGTCTGCTCATTCCTGGAAGAATGACAAAGTCGGGCTCCTGGGCCTACCCAGCTGAGAAGACCCTGACAGGCCCACAGGGACCCCTCCAAGGAGCAGCCCCAGGGCAGCCCAGGGTTGGCCCTGACTTATAGCAGGGGAGTCAGAACAAAGGATCAAGAATTAACTACTTTTTAAAAGTGGTTTTTATCAATGTATGGCAAAAACCACTACAATATTGTAAAGTAATTAGCCTCCAAACTAATACAAATAATTGGGGGGAAAAAAAAATTTCCCTCGTAGCACCACATCCCCCAAAAAAGTGGTTTTTTAAAAGGTATTTTTAAAATAGGCTAGTTTTTAGAGCAGTTTTAGGTCCATAGCAAAATTGAGTGGAAAGCACAAAGTTACTATATTACCCCTCCCAGCCTCCCCTGATGCACAGCTTCTCCTAACATCCTGCCCCAGGGTTGTACACCTGTTATGAGCCATGAAATGATCCACACTTTTAAGGATGTAGGATGTGCTCATCTTACAATGTGAGAAAAATGAGGACACCATGAAATACACTAATGTGAATATGAGCCTGTCTCTCCTAACTGCATCACATATATAGTGCATTTCATCAAATTTGATTTTAAAAAACTTATGTGCCACTAAAAATTGCTAATTGTAAGATTCCATTAATTGTAACCAGTTGTTGACAAATGATGCTGGGAAAATTGCATATCCATAGGCAAAGTAATGAGGTTGTGTGCTTACCTTAACCATATGCAAAAATTAAGTCAACATGGACTAAGGACCTAAGTTGATATAACTTAGGTTATATAAGACCTGCGTTGATATAACTCTAGGAGAAAAAGGGGGAAAGCTTCAGGACATTTGATTTGGCAATGATTCTTTGATGTCACCAAAAAAGGGCAAAAACAGAAAAACAGGACTACAGCACATGGAAAACTTCAGTAAACGAAACAAGAGTGAAAAAACAGCCTAAAGAATGGGAGAAAATACTTGCAAACCATGTATGTGAAAGGAGGTTAACATCCAAGATATATAAAGAACTACAACTGAGAAAGCAAAAAACCCCATAAACCCAATAACCTGATTTAAAAGTTTGCAAAGAGCTTGAACATTTCTCCAAAGAAGATAAACAAATGGCCAAGAAGTCTATGAAACTATGCTCACCATCACTAATCAGGGAAACACAAATCTAACCACAAAGAAATTGCACAAGCTCATGCTTATTAGGATGGTCACTAAAAAAAATGAAACAAGTATGGGCACAGATATGGAGACATTTGAACCTTGTGCAGAGTTGGCGGGACTGTAAAATTGCACAGCCACTACAGACAACTCTTTGGAGGTGCCTCAAAAAATTAAAAATAGTTACCATATGATCCAGCATTCCCACTTCTGGGTATATATTTTAAATACAGGATCCTTTTTTTTTTTTTTTTTGAAGTTTTTAAACTTTTATACACAAAGAGCTAGTATTGTTTCTGCATTAGGTAGATGTGCTGGATGATCCATTTAAGGAAGTTCAGTTAGTCCAACTTAATGAAGCCGATGTTCTTCACATACTGGCGGAAACACTGGTGGCACATTATAAAGGCCATATTTCTGGATCAGGCCTGGGAAGAGCGAGAACCATGACCGAATTTTCTCGGATGGCTCAGTAGAGCTACTGGTGACCCATGTTGCTTTCTTGGCTGCGATGAGGCAAAAGGGAACACAGGATCTTGACATATTTGCACACACCACCCCCCTTCGCTGCAACATTATTTACAATAGCCAAGAGGTAGGAATAAACTAAAGGTCCAAAGACAGATGAATGGATAAACTTACAATGGAATACTGAGCCTTGAAGGAAATTGTCATATGCAGATAAATATGGATGAACCTAGAGGACCTTATTTATGCTCAAAGAAATCAGTTACAAAAAGACACTATGATCCCACTTCTATGAGGTACCCTGAGCATTTCAGTTCTTAGAGAGCACTATGGTAGTTGCCGGGGGCTGGGGGAGAAGAAATGGGGGAACTGCAGCTCAATGGGTATAAAGTTTCCATTTTGCAAGATGAAAATGTTCCAGAGATGTCACATAGCCTGTAGTTAACAAGATTGTACACTTAAAAATGTTTGTAATTTTTATAGCTTTTCTCTGACTCCCAGGGACTGTAGCCTGTCAGGATCCTCTGTCCATGGCATTCTCCAGGCCAGAATACTGGAATGGGTAGCCCTTCCCTTCTCCAGGGGATCTTCCCAACCCAGGGATCAAACCCAGGTGTCCCGCACTGCGGACAGATTCTTTACCAGCTGAGCCACCAGGGGAAACCCATAACTTTTCTCTGTTTCCCCAAATCTCCACAAACTATATTTACTATACTTTTTAAAAAGTTCAACAAATAAGCAAAAATGACTCTGAGGGTGGAGGTGGCAGGGTCATGAACAGTGGATAGATCTGGCTTATGTCCCCTTCTCTGACACTGGTGTGCAGGAGCGCTAGGCACTGTGGAGGCTGGCAGTTGACCACACACTACTTGGACAAGAGGGTGCCTCTTCCCCATCCACCCCACTCACCTCTTCTGCAACAGACCCTATGGCCACAGGCCAAATAAGGACAGAGGGACATAGTTTCTTTTCTTTATTTTTAAAAATAATTTTTTTTTCCATTTTTATTTATCACACCACTTAGCTTATGGGATCTTATTTCCTCACCTAAGGATAGAACCCATGCCCCCTGCGGTGGAAGCACCTAGTCTTAACCACTGGACCATCAGGGAAGCCCCTTTACTTTTTTTTTTTCCTTTATCATTTACTTTTTGGGAGTTTGCAGGATCTTAGTTCCCTAATTAGGGATGGATTCCCTGCCCAACTGCAGTGGAAGCCTGGAATCCTAACCATTAGGCCGCCATGAAATTCCCTTCCTTCCTTTTTAAAGAAAATACAAAACCTACAGTATCATAATAAATACTCATATCTCCATCCTCAGCTGTTTTTTTTTTTTTTTGCCCCTTTCACACAATAGAAACAAAACATTAAAGTCCCCTTTGGTTCCTTAACTCCAGTCTCCCCCCCTCTATTTTTCCAATGATTTTACTTTTTACTTGGTATTACTTGGTATTTACTTGGTACCTTTGCATTAGTAAACGGTACGTCTTGTTCTACATCTGAAAATCACACGTCCTTTTGTGCTGTTTCTATGCTGATTCCTCTGAATCTGGATCATTCCTTTCAAGAGTGACCTAATGTTCCGTGGAACGAACAGGCTATCAGACACCTCCATTCAGGTCACTCTAGCACTGTCCCCAGAAACATCCCTGGGGCATCTCCATGTGCGGCTACATCTGCCCTCCCGGGCAAGGCCACCGGGTCTACACAAATGTTTACTCGGGAATCTCCAGCAGGAGGCCCGGGCCGGGGTGGGGGGACCTAAAGGGCGAGAGCAACCGAAGAAAGTTTTGCTAGTGACCGGCCCCGCAGGCTCAGGGAGGCTCGCTCACCTCCCTTCGTCCCTGCAGCCCGGCCCGCATCCCTCGCGGCTCCCTGAATCTTTCTCCGGGAACTAGTCTCGTCCGTGCCCACACCGCCCTTCTAGCCCACTCGGTTCCTGGCGCACTCGGTCTGAGCTCCCGCGCGCTGCCCCCAGTATCTTGCTGATGGGGGTGGAAATGACCCGGCCAAGGTCACACGGCGGCGCACGGAGCCGGCTGAGACGCCAGCGCGGACGCCCTGCGCTGGCTCGCCGGCCACCGCCGCCATCCCCGCTTCGGCTCCGTAGCAGGCGTCACTCTCAGTTTCTCTCCACCCGCCGCCGCCGCCGCCCCTTTCGAATCCCCCCCGCTGGCCTCTCTGCAGGCGCCGCGCCCCTGCGGGCGCCGGAGGCGGAGCGGAGCCGGGCTGGCTGGCGCTGCGGGTTCGCAACCTACCGCGGGCAGAACAGGGGACGAGCGGCGCCCGGCCTCGGTCCTGAGCGCGCCCCAGCAGTTCGCAGAGCCGGATCCGGGCCCGCGGATCTGGAGGGCCGGGCGGCGGGGCCGGGGGCGGAGCTGGGGGCGAGGCGCCGCCCCTCCCGCGCCTGCGCCGCCTCCCCTCCACTGAGAGCTTCCACCGCTCCCTCGGCTGTCAGGCGCGGTGGCCAAGTGGTAAGGCGTCGGTCTCGTAAACCGAAGATCGCGGGTTCGAACCCCGTCCGTGCCTGCCCTTTGAGGGCTTGGGTTTGGTCGTGGGAGCTTTAGCGTCCCACGTGTGCTACCCACTTCCTCCATGACGTGGCGTTTTTTTTTTTTTTCTTTTTTTACTTTTCGTGTATGTTCTGGCGTCCTCGAGTTCCACCCTTCCCCCTCCTTCCCTAGGCTCTGCGGTCACCAGCGCAGGCCGGGCCAGTTCGCGCGGCTCGCGGGCCCTGGCTGTGGCGCCTTCTCTCCCCGGAGCCCCACCACCCCGCCGCAATGCGCAGGGCGAGGCTGGCCTGAGATTCCTGTGTTACCCGTGGGGACAAGGCCCGCTCTAGGCATTGGTGTCGCTGCCAGTAGGTGGGGTGGGGTTGGGGGATAGGTCCGGTCTCGCTGGTTTTGCGCGTCCTGAGGGTGGGAGAACTTTCCAGAACGGGCGTTTGCGTTTATGGAGCGGTGTTTTCTGGTTATGGACTTGTAAGGTGAGTTCACACGGTGCTCGCTGTCTCCCTTCTTGTCCACGAAGCCAACCAGATCGTTCAGCTGGAGAGCGCCTTTTCCTTTCCCAGCCCTTGGGAAACTGGCGCCTGCCTGTGTGAGCCTTTGAATCTGGCCCGTAGCCAGTGATGACACTCCCCAAGTCATTTCTAGGATCAGCAATCCAGTTAATATGACGTAGTGCCTCTCATTCCTGATGTGGTCCTTCTTCAGTTGTGACCCTCAGAACTGAAAATTTAGGGTTAGCTGAAAAGTTCATCCTAGTTTTTTCTATGACATCTTATGGAAAAACTCAAACTTTTTTGGCCAACCCAGTTTTTCTCCAGGTGTCGTCTTACTAAGGAAACATCACCTCCCTCATTCTGTACCTCATACTTCTGTTGATGTGACCACAGAACACAACTTTCTGCTGGTCCCAGTGCACAGTTGACCACATGAAGCATCAGGTGGATTGGATGTCAGCAGAGTCTCTTTGGGGCAGTGCCTAGGGCTCAGGCAGCATAGAAATAAATATATTGATCTTTCCCTCTATGATTCCAATAAATAGAAGAGTTGCGCTTGGCGCTTTTTTTTTTAACAAGTTTTTTTTTTTTTAAGCTTATTTTATTGGCTGCCCTATGTCTTTGTTGCTGTGTGCAGGCTTTCTCCAGTTGTAGCAAGCATGGGCTACTCTCGAGTTGCAGGGCACAGGCTTCTCATTGCAGTGGCCTCTCTTGTTGCGAAGCATGGGCTCCAGACGTGCGGGCTCAGTAGTTGTGGCTCACAGGCCTAGTTGCCCCGAGGCAGGTGGGATCTTCCCGGACCAGGGATGTCTTGTGCATTGCAAGGTGGATTCTTAACCACTGGACCACAGGGAAGCCCCCGCGCTTGGTTTTCAAATGGAATGCTGAGTGTCATCATGGAATTGTGACTAAGTGCAAATCGATTTTCCAGACATTCAGACTCCAATCATTATGAGATACAAAGGGGAAAGGTCCTGGATTCCTGCTTACGGCCTTGAATACTGTCCCTCAGCTTGGATTCCTGATGAGAAGGAACTCGGAGGCTGGACATTGGGTTTCCTGCTGTTGCTGGAGCAGAGAATTCCACCTCAACAGAGCGGGGTGGAGGGTGGATGAGTCAAGCCAAAGTCAATAAAAGAGGGTCAAGGTACAGAAGAGGTCAACATACAGATGTTGGGGGAACCCAGAGGCAGGGGTCAAGTACATATCCCAAGTCAATGTTGGTGAGAGGAGGTGGAAGTGAATGCAGGTCCAATACAAGCACCAGGGTGAGCCAAGAGGCCTGGCAGTTACCTAGGCCCACAGATCCCTACACTCACCTCCATGCTTGAAGGGAGGGCAGAAGCAGAAGGGGACACCTGTATTGAGTTTATTGCCGTGTGTGAAAGTGAAAGTGTTAGTCACTCATTCCTGTCCGAGTCTTTGCGACTCCATGGACCGTAGAGGAGTAGCCAGGCTCCTCTGTCCACGGGATTCTCCAGACAAGAACAGTGGAGTGGGTTGCCATTCCCTTCTACAGGGGATCTTCCTGACCCAGGGATCAAATGTTGGCAGGTAGATTCTTTACCATCTGAGCCATCAGGGGAGCCTGGTGTTTATTGCTTGACCCCTGTTAAATCACTTATATACCCTGGACTTCAACTTTCTTGGTTGCAAAATTCAAGAGTTGAAAGAGATGTTTTCTCAGTGCCTTGTGGCTTGAAATTCTAAGTTTCTACTTCAGAGCCTGGCCCTTGGAGAAGCAAGGTCGGGGGGAGGGGGAGGGGGAGGACGGGAAGAGGCCTCCAGGGGCCCCACCCCACCCTCTCTCTCTCTTGGCTGCCAAAAGTAGTGAATTTCACAGTAGGGCTTGGACATGGCGCCTTAGTGATGAGACTATACAGCCCTGGCTGCTCCATCCAGAGTAACAGCCTCTCCTCCCTGATGGGTAGGACCAGAGCTACAAATCCCCCCCACCCCCTCCCCCATCAGTTTCTCCTTGCTCAAACCTCCCCACAGTGGCTCCCCCCAAGATCTAGGACAAACACAGGGCCTCTGAGACGGCACTTGAAGAGCCACGTAGGCAGGCACAGCCATTTGTGGGCGGCTGAAACCTCCAAGATATTTTTAAAAATATCAGCTACTTTAGGTCAGGCCGATTCTTTCCTGCGAGCGAGTATTATTTAACTTAAAAGCAGAATTTGGCAAGTAGATATATTTTGCCTCGTGCTGTCACTTTTAGTCCAATATTCCAGCCTGAAGATATCTATTTTTAAATCTTCTATTGTACAATAACACACAGTTTCAGAAACCACACATATCAAGTGAATGCCTTAATGAGTTATAAAAAAACCACCACCCAGGTCAGAGAACTTTATCAGACACTCAGAAAACTCCGTGTGCCCTTCCCCCAGTCACAACCCCCCGACAGCCAGAAGCAACCATACCCCCTACTTTTATAGTAATCACTTTCTTGCCTTTTAACTTATCACTTCATTGTGTATCTTTATATCTTTACAACCTGGAATTGAACTTTGCCCATTTAAAAAATTATGTCTTTTCAGCTTTTTTTCCCCCCCTCCAATCACTAGAATTCGCTTCCTTCCCTTTGATTTCCTTGCAGTGTGTCTGTTGAGGAATCCGGCCCATTTGACCTGGAGAGTTTCCCATAGTCTAGACTTTGCTGACTGCAGACTGTTAGTACAGTTCAAGTTCTTCTGTCCTTGGTGTTGCCTGCAAATTAGTGGCTAGATCTAGTCACTGGTTCAAAGTCAAATTCCATCCCTTTGGTGAGACTCAGGTATCACCGCCTCTGAGAAATCTCTGATTCCCCCAGAGAATGAATGACTCACAGCTTATTGTATGGGAGACCTCTGTGTGTTTCACACCATAGCTGGGAGGCCCCTCAGGACTGGGACTGTGTCTCACTGGAGTCTGTGTTTCCAGCACCTGGTACAGAGAAAAGAGCCTTCTTACAAGAGAGGACCTTGCTTGAAGGGTTGAGGAGGTCTTCCTGGAGGAGGTGACAATGTGGCTGGGCTTTGGAGGTTGAACAGGAATTTTCCAGAGCACCACAAACAATCCTAGCTACTTCTACCCTCACTCACTCATCACTGACACTCAAATATCATGATCTAGGTTTCATCTAAACAGGGAGAGGTGCTTTTCTCCCCCTCAGCCCCCTTATCCCACCACTGACCTTGCACATAAAATGGAATTTCAAATTAAGAAGCAAATATTCTTGTTGATAATTTTATAAGCAAATACTAAAGGTACAATCCCATCCTTTGGGACAGAAATTGCCATCTTGGAATCATGGACTGACAAGAGTGAAAGCAATCTCCCATACCTCTCACACAGCCACAGAGACAGGCAAAGAGAAGGGAAGTGGTTTGTTCAAGGTCATCCAGAAAGTACTACCTTCATCACGTAAGTTAAGCTTTTCTGCAGGATGGGCTCAAATCTGCTGGGAAAAGTCATCTTTGATGATAACCTGACATGTACCCAGGAGATGGCCCATCTCTTTGCCAGCCTGTGGGCCAAGCTGGTCCTTCTCTTGTGTACTATTCACCCTTGATCAATAGAAAAAGAACACAGTGAACAAAATCATTAGGCTTGACCCCAATATCAGGCTGCAGATGCAGGGAAGGGACACAGAAATTCCCTGTCAACAGCTGGATTCCCCAGAAGACAAACTCCTAGATCTTTTTTTTTAGTGTTGTTTTATAAACATTATTTATGTGTTTATTTGTGGCTGCACTGGGGCTTCATTGCTGTGTGCAAGCTGCCACTAGTTGCAGAAAGCAGGGGCTCCTCTAGTTGCAGAGAGTGGGCTTCTCATTTGGTGGCCTCCTTGTTGCAGAGCATGGGTTCTAGGCGGCGCTCAGTTCATGCAACGGGCAGGCTCTAGAGTGGGGGCCTAGGAGTTGTGGTGCACAGGCGTAGCTGCTCCATGGCATGTGGAATCTCCCCAGGGCAGGGATAGAACGTGTATCCTCTGCACTGGCTGGTGGATTCTTATCCACTCGCTCACCAGGGCAGTCCGAGCTCTGTCTGACTGGTGGCAGGAAATTGAAGAGAACACGGCACAACCGTGACTATGCACAATCGTGACATTGGATAGGCTGGATGGTCCAGAGGAGGAAGTTGAGGGAAAAGAACTTGGTACAGAGTGACCTTGGGTAAATCATTTCATCTCCCCAAGCCCAGTTTCTGTATCCATAAATCAGAGTTCTCATTCCTGCCCTGCCACATGACAGTGCTTGATGCCCTTCTAGAGAGATGGCACATATTCATTATTAGCAGAGAATCAGGACTGGAACATGGGGTTAATATTAAATACCTTGCATGGTTTGGGCCTTGGAGGCCACAGTGAATGTGGCCCTTCCACCCTGGGAGGAATGCAGTCACCCTCCGAGAGAAAAATGGGTGAAATCACAGGTATTAGAGAGTGGCTGGGCCTCTGTGTGTGTCCAGAGGGGGCCCTGGATGGGGGAGGGTTTGGGGCAGCCAAAACCCATCCAGCAATGGCAAAACAGTTCTTAGGGCAGTATGTGCAGGACTGAAAGGCGTTCAGCACATCTTTGCTGAGAGTGGATTATGTGGACAGGGGTACAGTGGTGGTATATGAAAGAGGGGAAACGACCTACCCCTGCGGCGCTCACATCCTGGAAGTTGGAGGCAAAGATCAGTAAGGGAGACGGAACGTATGCAAATGAGGAAATAAGACGGTGCGTTTGAGGGGAGGAGGGCTTTGGAAGGAGAGAAAGGCCGAGTCGGGGATAAGAAGTGATGGAAAGGGGGCTGAGGTTTCAGAGTAGCAGGGAGAGGCCTAGGGAAGAATCTAGAGGGCGGGAAGCCCGAGAATAAGGTTAGTGTCTCCCGATGTATGGGACTTTTACCCCAAGGCAGGTTGATCCCTCCCAGACATGGGGACGGGTATGTAGGGCAAGGTGGCAGAGACATGATGACCCTCTGTGTCACACCCGCACTCCCACCCTCATCTCGGGGGCTCTGAGGTTAGCTTGCTTAGGAGCCTGACTCCCGTAGGTGTGTGGATGGTGGGGGTGGGGGGAATGGGAGGAGCTGCGGGACTGACGTGGAGGGAGGGTCAGAGCAGAAGTGTGTGAACGCCCAGAGACTGGGCGCTTCTGAGATACTTTCCTGGAAGATGCTGGTGGGCAATGCAGCAGATGCTGGTGGGCAATGCAGCAGACCGGGGTGGAGAGGGGCTGCTCTCCATCTGCACTTACTGGCTGACTGACCCTGGCAAGTAATTTCACCTGTAAAATGTGGGCAATAATAATACCTCTGACCTAGAGTCATTGTGAGAGTGTACGGAGAAGCTCTTAGCACGGGGTCTTGGCACTGAAAATTTTCTCACCAACTAAGAGCTGCAATCATTATCATCATGGCCTGTTCTCTAAGGCAGGCTTTTTCAAACTGTAGGAGGTGGAAGTAAACTGAATAGCTTGCAAGCAGCCGTTTTTTGTTTTTGTTTTTTTTTTTTTAACACGGAACAGAATGGATTAATATCAAGTAATTTGAGTGCATAAGAATGGTTTTATAAAACATTTTATAAACGTATATATATTTCCTCCCATGAGGCATGGCTGAATGTTTGAAAGTCACACTTCTAAAGCAATGCTTCTCTAAAGATGGTCGGAAGGAGTGTTTTTCTAATTAGTAATTTGCAAGCAACTGTCATCACTTTTTGGCTTCCCTGGTGGTGCAGATAGTAAAGAATCCGCTGGCAATGCAGGAGACCCAGGTTCGATCCTTGGGTCAGGAAGATCCCCTGGAGAAGGAAATGGCAACCCACTCCAGTATTCTTGCCTGGAGAATTCCACGGACAGAGGAGCCTGGTGATCTACAGTCCATGGGATCAAAAACAATTGAACCCGACAGAACCACTAACACACTGTCATCCCTTTTGCCAGAGCAGAATACCACTTGTGTGTGCATGCTCACTCAGTCTTATTTGCTAAATACTGGTCTTTGAGTTAGCTCATTTGAACCTCATCATGATAACAATATTCATGAAATTTATTTTTCAAAATATCTATTACATTGTTTTTTTTGGAGAAGGCAATGGCAACCCACTCCAGTACTCTTGCCTGGAAAATCCACAGATGGAGGAGCATGGTGGGCTGCAGTCCATGGGGTCACTAAGAGTCGGACACGACTGAGCAACTTCACTTCTACTTTTCACTCTCATGCATTGGAGAAGGAAATGGCAACCTACTCCAGTGTTCTTGCCTGGAGAATCCCAGGGATGGGGGAGCCTGGTGGGCTGCCATCTATGGGGTCGCACAGAGTCAGACACGACTGAAGCAACTTAGCAGCAGCAGCATCACATTGTTTTTTAACCTAAAACCACCTCACATATGAACACCAGGCTTTGGGGACACAGTGGTAAAAGGGAGCATCTCTCTGAAAGCATTTTCTGAAAGCTGAGAGCCACCAGAACTGTGAGACACAGATGAGTCCAGCCCTCTCAGGGTCCCGTTCTGTCCTTGGAGGCAGGCCCAGCCCTACTGCCCAGTTTCTGAATTCTTGTGGTTGATCTTCCCACAGTGGGCACCTAAAGAAGCAAAGAACAGGCCCTGTCTGCTTGTGGACTGATTCAGGACCTTTCCTGGGACGTAACCCCCTAGAGGAGGAGGCCAGGGCCCTGCTGTATCTTATCTTTTCTCTTGTGAGCCGTGTCCTGACGCTGCACAAGTTTGCAGAATTTCCTTTCTTGTCCAGCTTTGATTCCATTGATGGGATTAGGCGCCCCCCACGGCCATTCCTTTGATGTGGTCAGGGGGTAGCAGGGAGATTTCAAGCTCTGGGAGCAAATCTTAATCTTCTGCCGGTTTCTCTGGGATCAGCACTGGGGTAAACCCATTACATCCCTGCCCTTTCATCCCCCCAGGACACCGGCTCCTCCAGACTCCTCGAGTCTCAGAGATCCAAAGGGTCTGTCAGATTTAGAGAGAGCAATAAAAGAGGAAGAGAAAGCAGAGCACGAACCTCAGACCCCCGCCAGCACCCACAGCATCACCAGCAATGTCAGGGCATCTTCCTCTTTCTTCCCTTCTAATCCTGGGCTCCCACAAAATGGGGATTACAGAGGCTTGGGGCCAGTGGCTGGCCGTGCCCCAGCACTGGACACCTCTGCCGGGCCTGGCCGCCATCTGCCCTCCATCCTCTCAGATCTGCTTTCCTGGATGCACCTGCTTCTGTACATCTGTCCTGTGCTGGGATCTCCGTGTCGGGGCGTGGGGTGAGCTGGCAAATCGAGCAGATAAACCACTCAGCCCCCACCACAGTGAAGTTTTAAGGCATGATTTGGATTGATAAGGCCAGGAAAGAGAAGACAGGACCACAGCCAATATCTATCCCAGGCTACAAGTAGGTATGTCTCATTATTTAAACCTGACTCCAAGGCTGTCTCTGAAGAGAGGCAGGGAAATTCAACCTCAGTCATTACTTAGGTTTACCCGTCACTCCCTCTGCCATGGGCTTCCCAGGTGGCTCAGTGGGAAGATTCTGCTTGCCAATGCAGGAGACTCGAGTTTGATCCTCTGAAGGAGGAAATGACAACCCACCCCAGTGTTCTTCCCTGGGGAAATCCCACGGACAGAGGAACTTGGCAGGCTACAGTCCATGGGGTGGCAAAGGGTTGCACAGGACTGAATAACTCAACTCTCCCGTCCTCTGCCGTGGTCCCTGGAGTCCCAGCCGCCTTGAGGATGGGGATCTTGGTGAAGGCCTAGGGATGCTCCAGACTGGTCTCAGGTGAGGCAGGTGGTTGCTCCCCCACGTCCTGGTGCCCCCAGAGATGAGTGAGGCAGCAAGTCCCCACCAGTGGGGATTCCACTGAACTCCAACCCCTCTCCAGCCTTGGGAATGTTCTCCCTCGGCCTCGAGGCTTTTCCGTACATCCTCACTCCCTCCCTCCCCGGCTAAAGACCTCGGGTTTTACTTTAGGACTGCCCAGCAAGGAAGAGAGGTGGTGGTTAGCAGGTCACTGGAAGGGGGCGTGGAAAATTAACATTTCAAAAATAGTGCTGCAGGGTACAGTGCTTGGCGTCTTACATTTAGTATCTCCTTGATTGGACATGAGTTTGAGTAATCTCCGGGAGTTGGTGATGGACAGAGAGGCCTGGTGTGCTGCGATTCATGGGGTCGCAAAGAGTCGGACACTGAGCGACTGAACTGAACTGATTTGCCCAGGAGAAGGGCCTGGCCGACCCCGCAGGCTCCTGGTGGGGAGGTTGAGGCGGGCCGGGGACGTGGCCCGGGAGTGGAGCGGCCGGCAGGGGGCTCTCGGCGCCGGCCTTCGAGGGAGGAAGCGCTGGCAGCGGCCTCCGACCGGTCCGAGGAGGAAAAGGGAAAATTACTGGAGCTCGGGGGCGGGAAGCACTGCGTGCCTGGGAGGAAGGCACTGGAGACTGTCGAGTTTGGCAGCCCGCGGCCGGACTCGATCCCCGGAGCGGCGCGGACAAGGGCAAGGGGCAAGGGGCGCCGGTGCCGCCCCGACCCCGCCCGGCTGTCCTCCCGCCGGTGCCGCTGGCTGGAGAGGACTCAGAGGACTCGGCGGCCCGGGGCGGGGGCGGCGGCGCCGAGGGGCGGGCGGAGGGCGGGCCGGGGCGGGGCGCGTCCTCCAGGCTCCAGGAGGCGGTGCAGCGGGCGCTGGCCGCGTCCGCCCGCCTGGAGCCTTGGGGCGCGCAGCCTTCCTGATGTGTCACCAGCACGTGGAGCCAGCTTGGGCCGCGCCGCTAGCGGGAGGAACTCCCCCAACTTTCGAGGGGTCTCGCCGCCCCGCTCCTCTCCCCGCGGCGCCCGGCTCGCGCTCCTTGGGGAAGCGGCGGCGGCGGCCGCCGGTCCCAGGCGGGTCGAGCGAGGCCCTGGCTCCCGACCCGGCTTGCGCCGGTCTCCGGAACGTCGGGGTGCCGGGCACGACTGGCGGATGCGCCCCCGGACCCCCAGATGCAGCGTGGGGCACGGCCTGTGGTGCGAGCGGCCCGGCCGGCCTTGCGCCCGGCAGATCTGAGCGCAGGTAACCCAGGCGGCGCGGCGCTGGGCCTCGCGGGCTCGGCGTGGGATCTTGGCGAAGTTTCTCTGCATGAAACTCTTGCGCTCGGCTGGCGGTGGAGGATGGGGAAAGGCTAGGTCCCCCCGCCTCCCCCGCCCCAGCCCTGTCCCTCGGCCTGCGCCCCGGTGGCCCAGACGCCGCCGTGCGCTGGGCGTCGTGTAACCCTTCGAGGGCTGGTCTCAGAGTCAGCTGGTGGAGGTCAGGCGAGCAGGATGCCGCCTTTGGGGGATGCCGGTTGGGGAAAACCCAGAGCCTCAGCCGAGACGAGCGCGTGGAAAGCGGGCGGCCGGATCCAGCCCCAGGAAGCCCGTCGAGGGCGCAGCCCGAATCTGAGACGCGCGGGAGCTGAGAGCTGGGTCTTTGCGGGCGAGATGAAGGTGTCGGTTCAACTGGCCTACAAAGTCCCAGTCCTCGGCCCCCAGGACCGACGGCTCCTCCTCGCCCCTCGCCGTTTTCTCCCCGGCGGACGCGAGCTCGGTGCCCAAGGCGGGGCGGGGACCCGGGCTGGGCCGCACCTCGCGGGTCCACACCGGAGACGGGATGGCGGGGCGCGCTCGCCGCGGGCTCTGTGTGGAAGGTTCGAGGGATCCCTGCGCTTGGTAGGAGCGGTGGGAACGCACTCGGAGTTTCGAGTTGGTCCCTGCGGGCGGTTGGTGTTCTCCGGGTGGAGCCGGATCCTGGCCGCGGCCGACTTTTGGAGGGAAGGGAGAAACAGGCTCCTCTTTCTCCCCGGCCGAGCCTATTCGCCTACGGGGCCCTGCTGGGCTTTCTGGAGCCTCCACCTTGATCTTGAGAGTGGTGAGGACCGCGCGAGGACTAGAGTTGCCCAGGGAACGCAGGCAGGGAAGTGGAGGTTTAGCCCCTCTCCCCGAGCGGCACTACCATTTCTTTAAAGATGCATTTTTGTGGGTGTGTTCTTAATGGCCAGCCTTTTGTTCCCTGACCTAGGCAACATTGTGCTGACCTCTCCCCCCCCCCCCCCAAGTCCTCTTCAAGTTTTCTGCTCAAATTCCCTTCTTAAACTGTTTATCCTGTAACTTTGCTTCTACCTCCTCCGGCAAAAGAAAAACCCCAGTAACCCCTGAAACCTCGCGTCTGCCTGGCGTTGGAACTTTCTGTTTATTTTTGTTTGTTTGTATTGTGTTCGGGCTGTCTTGGCAGTGGGGACCTTGGGAAAACATTTGGGAACATGCCGGGAGGTGACCTGAACCGTGCAAAGGGCCAGTTGACAAAATAGGGCTCTTTGGGCCCCCTTCTTCCCGGCTTTGGAAAACAGGATAGATTTCTGGAAGCAGGGAGGAGGGAGAAACCCGCCCTGCCAGGTCGGCCCACCTCTCTCAAGGATGTGGAAGATTCTTCCAGAATCTTCTCTGACTTCTGTGGGCCCGTGTAGAGACCTCGCTGGAATCCTGCCACACCTGTGTCCCTGTTCCAGTGGCCGTGAGGGGGCCTGAATGGAGGGGACACCTTGGGCTGTGGGGCCACCCAGGCAGGGTTGGGCCGGTGCGTGAGCCCAGGAGTGGGCAGAGCCCGGAACTGCTGTTGACCAGCATTTTTTCCGTGTGAGCTTTGTCCTGCCAGCTCTAACCCGTGGACCGTGCAAACGCCAGAATTGTGGGAGAAAAGAGTTTCCTTAGGGCCATGCATCTAAACGGGCAGACATACTCAGTTTTGAGGAAAATTGTCTGGGAGGGGACTGGTGGGAACTTCAGCTGGAGTTGTTGTTTAGTCACTAAGTCATGTCCGACTCTTTAGGACCCCATGGACTGTGGCCCGCCAGGCTCCTCTGTCCATGGAATTCTCCAGGCGAGAATGCTGGAGCGGGCTGCCAGTTCCTTCTCTGGGGATCTTCCCGATCAGGGATCAAACCCAGGTCTCCTGCATTGCAGGTGGGTTCTTTACTACTGAACGACCTGGGAAGCTCTCAGTAGGAGGGTTTTCCCTAATTAAAGAAAAGGGTCTGTTCGGAGTACTGAGTCAGGCTGGGAAAACAGAGTTCTCCCTTTGAACCCATGCCTCTCCCGGCCCTGGGGATCAGTATCTTAAATGAAGTGGAAATCTCAGGAATATTGCGTGGTCGTAAAACACCTGCAGGACTGCTCTGGAGCAATAAGATGCGGAAAAGCTTTGCAACCACCCTGGAGGTGATGGGCACGGAGGACGAGGGGCATAAATCCCTGGTAATAAGGGATTGCCCAGGTGGCCGGCAATTTTCTCTTTAAGTCTGTGCCTCCTCCTTGTGGGCTGCTCAGAGTTACAGGGATTTTTAGGAATCACCTCTGGCTTCATTTCTTGGGCGGGGGGGGGGGGGGGGGGAGTGAGTGATTCGGTTTTTCCTTTTTTATTTTTTTTTCCCCTTTGCACGATGTGATTGAATCAGCTACGCCTATGGTCTGGACTGGCCTGGTCTCCAGCAGCCAAACTATGCTGCAATTTAGGCCCTTGTATTTAGGAATTGAGAGCTTTTTGATTTCCCCGCCCCTTTTGAATTCTCAAAGTTTCCTGGTGCTGATGCTTCCTTCTGCCCCACCCCCACCCCAATCCATCCCTTTAAGCTGGATATCTAGAAACTTGGTAGGGGGAGTGGCTTAAACCGGGAACTTGTTTGCCCTGGAGCTGCCTTCAGGAAGCTGCTGAATGCAAGGTGGGAAGCTGGTGGGAGGGGAGGATTTTAGCCAGACCCCCAGGGAAGACTCTGTGAAATCCCCCTGCCTACTGGAAGGAAACGTGCATTCCCCTGACTCTTAAGTAAATTGCAACCTGGTGAATAATTAACCTCACCCATTTAGCTTTTTTTTTTTTTTTTTAAGAAAAATAATATCCAAGCCTGTGAAAAGATGAGAGATCAATTTTTGTCCAGCCCGATTGAATGGACAAAGGAGCGTTGGGAGAGGCCGACCCTCTCACCTCCTTCCCAAAGGGCTAGCTAGCAACTCTGATAGCTGAAATTCTGATAGTTGAAAATCCCTCCAGGGTTTCTCCGGTGGCAGGTGTAGAGACAGCCTCTGGGCTGCCTCCCCAGGTCTCCTTCAGTTCCTCTGACCAAAGCCAAGCTGTCTGAAGCCTCAGCAACGGTCAGGATCCTGGCCCCCCACCCCCTTTCTGTAGCGACAGCTTGGCCTTCATTCCTGCACGGAGTTGATTCTGCTGTCAGGCCGGTTTGTGGCTCTGCGCGGCTGGTAAATATTTGGCCTGTCTCTGTTCTTTCACACAGAAGGACAGCGCTCCCGATCCGGGCCTGTGCATGGATGTCCCAGCTGTCAGAAACAGGGATTCACGGGGGGTCCATGAAGGCTTTTCTTGAAGCAGCCCGGTGTGAGGGCCACGAAGGCAGATTTGGGGTCCAGATAGGCTAGAGTTGGGCTTCCCTGGTGGCTCAGATGGTAAAGAATCCGCCCGCGATGTGGGAGACCTGGGTTCGATCCCTGGGGTGGGAAGATGCCCTGGAGGAGGGCATGGCAACCCGCTCCAGTGTTCTTGCCTGGAGAATCCCGTGGACAGGGGAGCCTGGGGTAGAGTCGGAGTCCTCCTAACTGCCGCTTGCCAGCTGGGTAGCCTTTGACAAGTAACTTCTCTGTGCCCGTTTCTTCTGTTGTACACGAGGGTTCTGAGACCTCCCTTGTAACACTGTGGTGAGGCTTATGTGAAAAGTGCAGGCAGAGTGCCTGGCACTTACCAGTAGACCTTTAAGAGCCCCTCTTATTTTGAATAAGCCCGTGGCTTTGGGCAAGTTACTTAACCCACTGGGAACAGCAGCTTTGTAATCCTAAAGCGGGGTGATGTCTGGGACCCCCTTCCCCTGTCGGAGCCTATTTTCCACCAACCACATGCCAGGGCCCTGGCCAGGCTGGGGTGACAACCGAGAGTAAGACAGTCATGACCCCTCCTGCCCACTCCTGTCAGTACCCCAGCTCTGAGAGCAGATGAGGGGTGTGGTGTGTCCTCTTGTTTTAGCTGAGGCTGAAGCTCTGAGGGGCAAGACTCCCCCAGGATCTCACAACTGCCTCCGGGTGCGGCAAGCCCAGCCTTCTAGGTGCAATAGAGCCTCCTGGATTGGAGCCAGCCCCCAGTGAGCTGTGAACAGGGAGGTGGGTGGGTCTGCTTCCTTAAAGGGACCCTGGGTGTGCAGAAGTGGCCACCTCGCACATCCACTCTGCCATGCGTCCAGCCTGTAAGGTCCCAAGGAGGCCCCCAGGAAAGGCGAATTGCCACAGCTGCTCTTGGCCTGCTCACTCACTGACCCTCTTGGCCATCTTGACCAACTTGGCCAGCCAGATACACTCTAGTGGGACCAGTCGAACGGGGTGCAGAATCGAGGGGCTGGGGGAGGGGAAGGAAATACTTTGATATTCCAAAAAGTGCTGCAGAGAAGCATGGGAAGTTAAAAAATTAGGATTTCCTTGGACTTCCTTATGCTTTTTTATTTCCTTCTTGCTTTGTGACCCCACGGACTGTAGCCCGCCAGGCTCCTCTGTCCATGGCATTTCCCAAACACAAGAGTACTGGGGTGGGTTGCCATTTCCTTCCCCAGGGGATCTTCCCCACTCAGGGATCAAACCTACTCTCTCTTGCATTGGCAGGCAGATTCTTTACCGCTGAGCCACCAGGAAAAGCCCTTTTCACGACTTAGTGGTGTTTTTATTCTGCATTTCAAACTGGCGGTTGAGGTAGACCCTAATCCCTCCAGCCCAGGGCAGCGGGCAGGGTTTGCGGGGACACGGGGCAGGTGACTTCTTACCCACTGAGCGCTCCTCCCCTCTCCCGCCTCCCCTCTGGCAGGCTCTAGGGAATTTTGAAATTGCCCTGGAGCCAGACCCCTTGTGTTGGCTGCCCAGGAGGACTGGGGAAGGAGGTGCTGTGTGGAAAGAACCATTGGCTGATTTTAATCTCAGCTCTGCCACTCTGGGCCTGAGATTCCCCCTTTCTCTGTCAAGTGGGGTCTGCACCGAATACAGTGCATACCCCTTGTAGTCAAAACATCCTAAGGTCTGGAGCCCAGAGGCAGCCTGCCCGGAGGTGCAGAGGAGGGCACGGGCCTGGGACCCTGGGAGGGTTGGGAGCAAAACTGAGATGTGCAGCTGGGAAATTTGGATCCGTCTTTGAGGATTTTGTGGTTTATTCTCATGAAACGAGCTTCCTCGCACTGGATTTCTGCCCTGGAGTGTGTGGGGCTCAAGGAGAAACGCTAGCTTCTGCTCCTTGGTGACTGAGGCTTAAGTTTGGCTCTTCCAGTGCTCTGTCTCCACCTCCACTATGAGGCAGACCTCCTCTCCCAACCCTTCTGAAAACAGGTCAGTTGCAGCGCTGCTTACATGTTGACGGAAACTGGTTTCGCAGGAGGCTGAAGGCAGGCGTTGGGGAAAGGGCGATAGCTTTACAGGCTCTCCCCTGGACTAGCTGGGTGACCTTGGACCCGTGACATGTCTTCCTGGGACTGTTTCCCCATCACTGATGATACATGTCCGTTCTGTAGTCCAATACAGGGGTCACATGAGGAGGCCTGGGTGAAACACCGGCAGGCTCGTGGTGGGGGACCCGAGCGTGGGGGTGGGGGGGGAGTCCCAGTGGCTGTTCTTAAGTGACTCTATAGCTCACCCCAGGATCTATGGGGCCAGTGAAGGAACCTCAGTGAGGTCAGGGAAGTACACACTGAGCCTGGCAAGCCTCCTTGCCACTTTGCTGTCTGGGGAGAAAACACTGCAAGAAAAGCCATGTGAGGGTGGGGTGGGGGTTCCCATTTCTTCGCAGAGATAGGCCTGGTATACCCTAAGAGGGGAGGGTGGGGCGCAAAGTCACAGAATCTTCCGGTTGTGAGTTCATTTGATCACTTGTAAGTGAGAGCATTTGCGTAAACTCCGGGAGCTGGTGATGGACAGGGAGGCCTGGCTTGCCACAGTCCATGGGGTCGCAGAGAGTCAGATATGACTGAGCAACTGAACTGAAGTGAGAGCATCAGGATACTGTTCTTGAGAATCCTTTCCTAGGGAGCTTGCTGTTGTGAGCTTAAGAACATGGGGGAAAAAAAAAACAAAAAAACTGTCTTTGCTCTTGGAACCAAGAGGGCGATTCAACAGATACTTGGAACCAGGACTTGCGTGTAAGCAAAATGTTGGTCTCCAACTTGCCTGGCCAGACCCCTGTGTATCTGGGAAAAGTCAGCCAGCCCACTTGCTCCCAGTTGGGCAGTGCGGAGGCTTCCTCCTGCCCTGGGCTGAGCCTCGGTCCATCTAGACCCCCAGCCCTGCCTCTCCTCCCATGTCTGGGGATAGCAGACGGTTACTTTGTCGCCCAGGTCTGGGTGCATGTGAACCTCAGCCAAATCGCTGAATGTTAAAACATCTGCAAAATATCACATTTCCACAATGGGCCTTTTCTATAGAGCTGGGGATAGAGTGGGCAGTGTCGGGACGCTGGGAAATTACTTAAGCTTTGACAGTGGAAAGGAGCAGGGTCTAGGATCCTGACTTTGAACATAAGAGGTGAGGATGGAGCCGGGAGGAGGACACACCTTAAAACAGAAGTAGGGCCCCAAGAACCAGCTCCCCCTGTTTCCAGAGCCGGTGGGGGGGGGAGGTGCTGCGGCCAGCCTGCCTTGGCATCCTCCCTTCCATCGTCTTCTCGCTGGATTTTGTTGTGATGAGACAAGTCCTGACAAATATCCCGTTGCCCTTTGGGCCGGAGAGCTGTAAGGCGTCCTGCCTGGAAACCCAGCCCCATTCACTGGGGAGCCATAATTAGGCAAGAGAACAGTTCACCGGCCCTTGATTCAATAAAGACCCTTTTATGATGTTGGTTTTTCCCAGAAAAATAATACCACTTTGCCCCGTTTATTGCATTTAGATGTGTAATCGTATTAGGGCTCAGCAGCCCCGGGGACCGAAGTTACGTACTTGGGGTTTTCACCAAAGGCTGTTAACCCGGTCTTCAGAGGCAAACAGTGACCTTGGAGGGGGGCGGGGGTGGGGGAGGAAACAACAGGGAACATTTTTGAAGATTCCTCTCTCTCTTGGCATTTCAAGGACGTTTTCTGCCGTCTGGGTGAGAGGCGACCCGGGGAAGAAAACTAGAAAGTGAAACTAACTCTCCTGGCAAGTGTCCCTGCCGGCCGCGGCCCCGCACGCCCCCTCCCTTGTCGTGGGCCAGATCTGTCAGTCAGATGGGTGGCACGTGCCCGGCAGAGGGTGGCGGAAATGTCAGCGAGGGTGCCGGTGCCTCGGCAGCAGCAGCCGTGGTGCCCCAGCACGTCCCCACCGAGACGCCGGCAGCGCGGCCGGCGCTGGGGTTTGTGCAGGTGGCCGGCCTGGGCCTCCCCCAGGCCCCGCCCTGCTGGGGCCGCCAGCCCTGACTAAATATAGCCCTGGAGGGCGAGGCGGCTCTCGGTTGGTTGGAAGGGTTTGCTCGGCCCGCCCCCTGATCACCGCCACCTTCCGGACACTTGCCTACCGGGCTCTCACCTGCTGAGAGCCGGCCACGATCCCCTCTGACCTTCTTCCCCCAGGCCTTGTGTCAGGCAGGCTAAGAACGCCTGCTCCTCACTCCTGGAGTAAAAGCCGTCCTAGAAACCTGCCCGTGGTGTTGGTGCAGATCACCAGGGGTGTCCAGCACCTCTTTCCCAATTTGCGGTTGGTTTAGAAATCTCAGGCGATGAGGAAATTTCTGCGAGTCATTCGTGGGCGTGCTCTTATTAAGAAATAGGGTAGGACCTTTCATTAAAACCGCGTTGCTTTAAAAAGGGGGATATCCATTTAATTCTAGGACATCTGATGGGAATTGTCGCCGAAATCTCTTTTCAGATAGCACGCTTTAATGCAGAGGAACTGCATTATCTATTTATAGATACTAAAATATTCTTTCATTGTCAGGATTTGAGCTGTGTGCAGTTTTTTTTATTCAATCTTAAACTTTAGATACTTTACATTTTGGGGGGAAAGTGCTATTATTTTATATATATATATATATATGTTTTTTGATTCCACACCCCCCACACAGGAGTATAATTAGAACTTCTGAAACCAGATTATCCAATTAGTAGTTGTTGTTTAGTCGCTAAGTCATGTCCTACTTTGTGACCCTATGGACTACAGCATGCCAGGCTCCTCTGTCCTCCACTATCTCCCGGAGTTTGCTCAAATTCATGTCCAGTAAATTGGTGATGCTAGCCAGCAGTCTCATCTGTATCCAATTAGTACATTTTTCTAATTAACTGTTAGGAATTTGTGATGAAATAAATTATTTTAGATTTCCAATGAAACTTTGGCCACAAGGACATACATGAGGGGAAAGATCATGGGTTTTCAGTTTTGGCTACCACCTACTCACCTGCTCCCCACAGAATACCTAATTTGCCTGCTGTTAGGCAGCAACAGTGACCAGAAAACAGTTTTATTTTCCTTGTCCCGAGTAGAGTTGGAAACATTTCTCACTTATGATGGCTTCTCTCTGCTTCTGACAGTGCAGCAGGCAGATGAAGGTGGGGTTTAAATGCTACTTTTGTACATTTTTCAGCAGTAACGTTGGTAGCTGTCCTTTGGACCAAAAAAAATTTGTGATGATCTGCATTCATTCAGTTTGTGCCTTGTGTGTGCTTCCTGTGCCAGGAGGCTTGGCAAGGAGAGGGGGCAGCCTGCAGGGGTGGGCACCTCCAACCACGACCAAGGAATGGACTCAGTTCCCATTTGGTAACAGTGCCCGGGGCAAGCCCCAAGTCCTTTATCCAAAATTCTAAACTCTGAAAACCAAAAGTTGTTTTTATAACGAATTTCATGGCAATTCTTGGCCCAAACAGACTTGAGTCTAGATTTCTCCCGGGGAGCATGAATCTTCATGGCTTTCCCTGCAGAGACGTTCCTTCATGTGATTTCAGGGGGGCGGGGGGTGCTGCTCTGCTGGTGTGTTGCGCAGTATGTGGCCTGAGCACCATGTTATCTTTCTAAGACCTGAAAACTCCTGCAGCACATCGGGCCAGAAGGTTTGGGGTAAGAAGATGCAGTCCTGGAGTAGGAGCATGCGCCTGACAAAGGCGGCTGGACCCGAGGCCTGCAGGAGCCCTCTCCCCCCAGACCTTGAACTCCACACAGGCTCACCAGGTTTTGCTCACTGTTACATCCTCACAACCCAGCCGGGCGCCTGGAGCCTCCTAGGTGCGGAGTGAATGCTGGTCAGCAGTAAGCATCGGCCAGCTTTGTTTGGGAAAGCCAAATAGTGAGTATTTTAGGCTCTGGGGGCCATGGGGTCTCTGTTGCAACTCTCTTCTCTTCCATTTCCTAGAATCCATGATACAAAGTGCTGAAGATGCTTTATACAAAAAAAGATACTCGCTATGCTTATTATTTATAACAGTGGAAGTTTAGAAACAACAGAAAGAAAACAGTAAGATACATTATGGTGAATCCTCCCCGTGGGATATTTGCGTGTATGTGTGCTCAGTCATGTCTGACTCTTTGCGGCTCCATGGACCGTAGCCCGCCAGGCTCCTCTGTCCCCAGGATTTTGTAGGCAAGAATACTAGAGTGGGTTGCCATTTCCTCCTCCAGGGGATCTTCCCGACCCAGGGATCGAACCCATGTCTCCTGTGTCTCCTGCATTGCAGGTGGATTCTTTACCACTTGAGCCATCACCATGTAAATGAATGAGTACCTGTGTTCTGATAAAACGGTGAATGTGGTAGTGGGTCTGGCCTGGGGGTCCACAGTTGGCTGATTCCTATGAGGAGGATAAACACACCCTAAGCCTAGATGGTTCCCCATCTGTTAGCCCTGCCGTCTACAGGCCTGGTCAGTTTGTTTCCCTGCCCCAGTGCCTTCTGCAGTAAAGAGATACAGTCAGTGCCCACCCCCTGGTATCTGCCTCTCCCAGGCTCTGGAAACATGGCCTAAAGGGAGGCGTCGCGTCGTGCTCCCTGGACCTGCCTGGTTCAAGGGAGTGGGGTGTTCATGTGGAACACCATGTGCATTTGGGCTCCTGTCCAGCCTTGCCAAGGGGCACTTGCACCTCCACCCACCGATGAGTGTTTCGGGGACTGAGCTAACCTCAGGGTACAGAGGCTATCAGCATCAGGCCAGGCAGGGCTGGCGCTCGTGGGGCATGGGGGGGATCTGAGGGGGTGAGAGTGAGTGTTTAGGTGGTGTTCTCAGCCAGAGAATTTCTGGCAGAGAGATGAGTGAACGTAAACCCAGGAGCTCGGGTCTCCTGGCTGTGTTCATCCCAGCTCCAGAGTGGCCAGCAAGGGTGGATGCATCAGTGAGTTCAAGAAGGCTTTCCATCTCAGCGGAGGCCCAAATCCAGCCAAGACGGCTGACTCTCACCCCCACGGCAGGCTGACCTGGGGGCAGGGGGCTGGGTGGCTAGAAGGAGGGCAGCACCGTACAGAGCCCACGCCCCTAAGCTGAGCGCCCCTGTGCCCAGCCCCTCCAGGCCCACCCCGCTCAGCCAGCCCTGCCACGGGCCCTGGCCGTGCCCAGCAGCTCCTTCCAGGACATTCTGCCGCCTCTGCTCCACCACCTCCTTCCCTAGTCCGGGTGGGACTTTCTCAAGGTACCAGCAAAGAAGGGCTGGTACCTCTGCTTGGCCTTTTCTTTCCCTTCCATCATGGTTTTGTGAGTTGCTGGCAATTTTGGGGTGGAGCCCCGGTGCTCGGCAGCTCCCTCGGAAGCCTTGATGACTTTTCAGCCCCCAGCAGAAGGGTGCAGCAACCCCCCCACCCCAATCAGCAGCGAGAGTTCAGCTCAGTGTGAGGGCTGAGGGGAACCAGACAGGGGGCTGCTGTGTTTGGTGATGTCAGAGCCAAGCCCAGGGAGGTCCCCGTCACACACTAGCACGGTGTGGAGGGTCCTCTGGCCACTGTCCAGGGCACCCCCGTCCCCCAACCTCACCTTGTTATTGAGCACCTGGGCCAGGCACTGCCTGTATTGTGGTGGTAAGAGGGCCCAGAGCGGTGCTTCTCAGACTTGCGTGACCCTGTGAACCACAGCAGGAGACTGTTAGCAGTGCAGACTCCAGGGCCCCGTGGTGGACCTCCGGGGCCCCAGAGTCAGCACTGTTAATAAGTGCAAGGGATTGTGATGTGGGTGGTTCCAGGTCGGTGCTGGGAGGGGCGGGGGTGGGGGAATAGGCAAAGCCATGTGATGAGTGTGGAGTCAGGAGGAGCACCGAGAGAGAAGATGGGGCTCTAACTGGGGGGTGGGGGGGCTGGGGTTAGGAAAGGTGAGCTGAGCCTTGAAGCACAAAGCAGGCATGGTAGTGATTGCTGACTCTGGAAATCTCGATTCTGGGCACAGCTCTAAGCCTTTATAGGCATTGACTCATTTAATCCTTTTAGCAACACCATGACATAGGTAGTTACACTGATTTTTTTTTTTTTTAAGTATTTATTTGGCTGCACCAAGTCTTAGGTGTGGCACATGAGATCTTTTGTTGCAGTGCGCAGGATCTAGTTCCCTGACCAGGGATCGAACCCAGGCCCCCTGCATTAGGAGCACAGAGTCTTAGCCACCAGACCACGAGGGCGGTCTCTCATTACCCTGATCTTGGAGCATAAACCCTTGGAGAAGGGTTTAGAAGCTTGGCTGAGGTTCTTGGTTGCTAAGCGGTGAGCTGACCCTCTTCGTCCTCCTCATCTGTTCTTCTGCACCGGGGGCCGTAGCACCCAGACCGCAGGACCCCCTCAGGCCAAGGCTGTGCAGACCAAAGGCGGGGGCTTCTTCGGATGTGGTCATGTTGCTGAGTGATGCAGGTTTGGATCCTAGAGTGTAGAGATTGTTTGGCTTTAAAAAAATTTTTTTTTTTTCGTTTAAAATTTATCTTTGGTGGTGCTGGGTCTTCACTGCCACGCGGGCTCTTCTCTAGTTGCAGCAGGCGGGGCTGCTCCAGTGCTGGCGCTTGGGTTTCTCATCGTGGAGGCTTCTCTTGACACGGAGCTTGGGCTCTGGGGGGGCAGGGGTTCAGTAGTAGCAGCGCGTGGGCTCATCAGTTGCGGTTCCTGGGCTTTAAAGCGTAGGCTTGATGGTTGGGGCACATGGGCTTAGTTGCTGTGCAGCATGTGGGATCTTCCTGGATCAGGGATTGAACCTGTGTCCTCTGCAGGTGGATTCTTTTTCACTGAGCCACCAGTGAAGCCCGACAGTTTGGCTTTTGCTGGTGGAGTATATGCATGATGATCTTGGTTAGGGCTGAAAGTTGTAGCGAGGTAACAGCTGCTATAATGTAGCTTTGAGAGGCAGCTGGGATTTGGCACAGGTGTTCTTCATCTGAACAAGGCCGGACCCTGGGGTGTGGGAAGACGGTGCAGCGTTAGAGCTGACGGAGCACCAAGGCCTGTGCCCCAACACCCCATCTCCACCTGCCCCTCCGAGAGGGAGGAATTCTCCATCACCTGAGTCCTCGGAGACTCCCAGGGAGCCTGGCCCACCTCTTAGGGTCTGAGGGCAAGGGGGAAGCTGCTTGGATAGGGGAAGACATTGTGTTGGGAGCCAGCCCAAACCTTTGTATGCTTTCCTTCCTTCAGTCCTCACATCACCCTGCAAAAGAGGCCATTCGTTCTATTTACCCATGTGCAAGCCGAGGCACACAGAATCTAAGCAACTTAGACGCCATCACACAGCAAGTAAGCGGCTAGTGGAGCCTGGTCTGTTTCCTGTGGGACGTACTTTACAGCAGGGTCCGCCTTATTCTGAAAAGCTGCATGTCCTGCTGCACCCACAGGGGGGCCGGTGACTGGGGGCCCCTGAGGAGTGGGTGCAGTGCCTGGCTGGGTAGGGCAGGCTCCCAGCGGCCAGCTGAGCCCAGCCCTGGGTGGGATGGCCTAGCTTCAGGGGATGGGTTACCAGTGACCGGTGGCATTCTGAGGATGCCAAAGGTCTGGGGTCTATGGGAGTGGCCAGCTGGAGTCTTCCTAGTCTGGGGCCCTAATGCTGGGAGCTGAGCCTCGGCTGCTCTGACAGAGGCCAGGTGACCCTTCCCTCGGGTCTTCTGGCTTTGCCTAATCCTCGGGACCCCCTCATCCACTTGGGGTTCTGCCAGGATTCTAGCCTGTGGCTCCTTGTGGACAGAAGACGCTGGGTTCCAAGTTGGCTCTGGGTGGACCAAGGGCTGGTCTCTCCTGGGACCGCCTGGGGTGTGGGGCAGTGAAGCCAGCCGCCTTCCAGGCTGAGAATTGTGCCACCATGGAGACCCTGCAGCCACCCCACCTGCCACAGAGCTTCCTGTGGGCTGGAGGGGTGGGCCAGTGTCGGGGAGGGGTCACCGTTTCTACCTTGGTTCACCTGGGTCAGCGGGCTGACTCCTTCCTCACCTGGAGAGTGCTCGAGGACAGCAAGAAAAATGAGGGACTTTCAGGGGCAGCTGTGTTTTCTGACTCAGTCATAATGCCCCTAAAAATCCTTATTGTTCTTGCAGTGTGCATCAGGCGGCGGCCCCAGCCCAGCCCTTGCCCACCTGGCCCCTCTGGGATGGGGAGAATTACCTGGGGTTCAGCTGGCGTGTCCTCCCGCGTCGTCCTGAAATGAGACTGTAGGGGGATTTGCTGCTGATTTAATGTTTTGTTGGTTGGTGCATTGATTGGCATGTACTTTTATAATATCTTTTTTGGTGGAGGATGGGGTAGGCTGGGCATCGGGACACTCACGCACAGATGGGAGCCCAGGAGAATGCAAGGTCTCCCTGGTTTGTGCACAGTGAGGGGTCCCTAGAGCCCAGCTGCACATTACAACCTAAGGAAGGGGGGCTTCAAGGGCAGGTGTACCCAGGGCTAGGTCATGTCCTACTCTTGATGACCCCATGGACAGTAGCCTGCCTGGTTCCTCTTGTCTATGGAGCTTTCCAGGCAGGAATACTGGAGTGGGTTGCCATTTCCTTCTCCAGGGCATCTTCCCAACCCAGGGATTGAGCCTGCGTCTCCCACATTGGCAGGCAGATTCTTTACCACTGAACCACCTGGGAAGCCCCATTTAGGGGCACTGTGTTTTAAAACAGGAGGAGCTTCAGCGTGCACCCTGAGACCTCTGAGCTGGCCGTTTTTGCAAATCTGCCTGCAGTGGACCGAGGTCTTCCCTGCAGCTGTTGACCCTAGAGCCTGCTTTCTCTTGGGCAGGTGGTCTCTACCCCATCTCACTTCCTGGGTCTCCACCTTGCCCAGCAGGTGCCTCAGTTATTTTGGATGTTTTGGGTAGAACTGGGGTTCCTGGGGGATGGTCAAGCAGAAATAAAAGTTGGTGACATGTCTTCCTGAACACAAGAACACCATTCAACAAGGATGTCACTAAATGCCACAGCTACACAATCGTCCGCTCTGGCTGAGGCTGGGGAGGTGGCCAGGCAGTAAGCAGGGCTGAGCCTGCTCCCAGGGTACCCCCCGGGGGTCTCACTGGTCTCCCAGGTCAGCAGAGGAAGTTCATCCTTAAGGTATTGCTCAGGCTCCCTCCCCAGGTGCTGACTGGCAAGCTCCTGTCACCTGAGAAGATGGCCATGCATGGGACCCTTACCTCCAGGACCTGCCTTCCTCCTGGCCAGCCCCAGCCGTCCCCTCCTCCTCGGGACCTGTGATCCCAGCTGTGTCTCCACCCCAGCCCCAGAGACAGTTTTTAAGGAGCTTCAACATTCTTCTGTCCAGGGGAAGGGACGGCTGGCTCCAAGGTAAAGGTTAACATGGGCGGGTGAAGGGGGGGGGGTTGCGGTGGTGGTGATGTTTATTACTTCTTTTCTAGAGGTGGGCGAGGCTCTCAAATGCAGTTCTCACATTGTAGGTGGACACGGGGCCACAGAACACATCCCATCCTCCCTCCCGCTCCAGAGTGTTTTTCTCATTCTTTATCCCAGAACATCTGAAAAAAAAAAATCAATTTTTAAAAAAGACAATACATATGAAGTAAAACATTACTGGTTTTCCCTCAATCATATAAGAACTGCTTTCCAAGTGTAGAACATTTCAAAAATGCAGAAGGATGAGAGAGGCTTATAGGTGCCCATACCTAGAGATCATGTTGGGTATAGAGTCTTCCAGGGTTTTTTTTCCTCTTTGCATGTACGAGCACGCGTGCAAAGTTGCTTCAGTAGTGACTCTGACTCTTTGTGACCTTATGGACCATAGCCCACCAAGCCCCTCTTGTCTATGGGATTCTCCGGGCAAGAATACTGGAGTGGGTTGCCATTTCCTCCTCCAGGGGATCTTCTTGACCCAGGCATTGAACTCACATCTCTAAGGTCTCCTGCGTTGGCAGGTGGGTTCTTTACCACTAGCGCCACCTGTACACCCTTCACCCAGTTAGCAGGAGTGGGGCTTCCGGAAGGGGGAGGGCTTGTAACTCATTTGCGTGATGGCCTTGGGCCCATCAGGAGGCTGAAAGTCTCTGATTTTCTTTCTGCCAAGTGGGCTGGGGACGGAAGTTCGCCTCCGGCCAGGAAGTTCATTGGAGGGTACTGGGGCAGCACGGGGTTTCTCTCTCTCAACAGAGACTGGGGAGGGTGCTAGAAACGTGAGCTCTGGGACTTTTCCTGGCCCATCCAGTGGTGAGGACTCTGTGCTTCCTCTAAGGGGGCACAGGTTTGATCCCTGGTTAGGGAATTAAGATCCTGCAAGCCAGAGCCAAACAACAACAACAACAAGCAAAAATGTGGGCTGTGTCCCAGTTGAGTTCTAAGTAAAGCTGCTGCACCACTTCCCGACTCTGGTCACCCAGAAGAATCACTTAACGTTTAAAAAATGTCAGTGCCACCTCCCATGCCAAGACCAGTTGGATCTGAATTGCTGGGTGTTGGGAGGGACCCAGGCCCTGGGATCTTTGTTTTCCTTCTGTTCCTCAGGTGATTCTATGAAGTGGCCAGGGAACTACTAGCCAGATCCACACTCACAAGTTAGCGATTTCCTCCAGCCCTTCCTTCAGGACCTGACGGAGGAGACGGGGCCGTGTGCTGCTGACAGCCTTTCACTTCCAGGATGTTCTCTGCTGCTCACTGTCACTTTTGATCCTCACTTTACAGATGGAGGACGGAGGCTCGGGAGACTCCCCAGAGGACACACAACAAGGATGCGGCCAAGCTGGGGTATAGACATGCAGTTTCTGACTCCAAGGCCAGTGCTCTTTCTAGAATTGCTATTTATAGTAAGCATATGTAGTTAGAACCAGATGTGGTCATCACAACCTCCTGAGGTGGGTGGGTAAATGCCACTGTCTCACCGAGGAGGTGTCTGCCCCCCGGAGAGGCTGGGTGGTCGGCCCCTAATCCCCCAAATGCTGAGTCTGTACGTGGCCAGCTTAGATCCACAGTCTGCCCCCACCAGGCTGCATGCTGCCGAGGATCCCAGTTCTGAGCAGGGCACGGTTTAACCCTGTTTGCAAAACTCACAAAAGGCGTGGCCCAGGTCGCACAGTTGGGGGGTGGCGGAGGCCCACTGGCCCCTGCTCTTTGCTGGCGGGCTGACACCCAGCCTGTGTGGGGCTTGCTCATTGGGGCCTTGCTCTGAGCTGGCAGCCCTCGGGGTCAGGACGCCTGCTGGGGGCACCTCCCTGCCCCTCCCTTGTTCCTGCAGAGCTGGACTCCCGGAGCCTGGCCTGAGAGCCGCCTGGGCAAGCTGCCAGTGCAGGGAAGTAGCAGGCAGGCGCGCTGTCAGCTCCAGGAAGTGTCTCTGTTCCTGGGCCGGTCTGCAGGACCATAACAGCAGAGATGGGAGCTGGGGGCTAAGCACGCCCCCCACAAGGCCCAGCAGCTCTGGGCCTGGCCCCCAGGCTTGCCCTGGTGGGCAGGACCTGGGCCTGGGCCACGCCTTCCCTTGCTGGGCCTGGGCTCTCTCCTCCGTCTGGCTCCAGCTCTGCTCCCCACCAACTCTGCTGCCAAGTACATGCTCTTGGCGGCAACGACATCCATTTAACCTGCTTCCCAGAAGACAGCATGGTTATGCGGGCCGGCTCAGCCAGCAGCATGGTGGGAGAAGGGGAGGGGGGCCCTTCAGCTTGGTCTTCTCTTGCCCATATCTCTTAGGGATCTTGGGGCGGGGGGGTGGCCCTAAGCAACCTTGCTTACTTGGGTCAGAAGTAACCTCAGCTCAACTGGAAGCCTCAAGTAGCCATGCTAAAGACAGAACTTGGAGCTCCTGGAGTTGGTGGGTGTTTGTATTAGGGGCAATCATTTAGCCTGAGGCTTGGGTAAAGCTGGCTTCCCTAGTAGCTCAGTTGGTAAAGAATCCGCCTGCATTGCAGGAGACCCGGGTGCGATCCCTGGGTTGGGAAGATCCCCTGGAGAAGGGAACGGCTACCCAGTCCAGTATTCTGGCCTGGAGGTATCCGTGTGGACAGCATGTTCATTTCACGCCAGCTGTGCTGCTCAGGAAGCAAGTGTAGGTCTTCAGGCATTGCATGGTCTCTTCTGTTTGTGATCTCTACAAAGATGACCTTTCCTGCAGTCTCCTCTCTGGCCCTCCTGCCCTTGGCCAGACCCTGTTAGGATGGTGGTTCTGGACCAAGTAGCTGCCCTCCTTGTCCCTTTGCTCCTCTCATCTGGCCCTCGAGGCCCAGGGAGGCATCCTCCCCCTCATTGGGGTTCATCCTACAGGTCCGGATGCCTTCAGCCTCATGGCCTCCCTCTGGGCCAGAGCTCCTCCCTCCCCACCAGCCTCCTTGGGGTGCAGATGGACGGCCCAGCACAGTCAGGAACAGCCCTCTGTTTGCCTTGGCTGGTGGGGAAGAGATTACTGCTCACTTTCTGTTTTGACTCTTATATTTAGCTAACACACACAGCCTGTGAGATGGCAGGAAAGCAGCCTAGGGTCTTGAATGAGTCTGGGGCCCATCCCTGATGGCCTGGCCCCTGTGGAGTGGAGGTGTCTGGAAGTAGGAATGGGTGATAACACTGCCTTCTGGGTACATGGAGAGAGGTGAGGACCATCTGTTGGTTTCCTTGACCCAAGGTCCTCTGCCCTTTCATGTTTTCCTCTGGGGGTTACTCCTCCCCACCCCTGAGGTTTGCATGGGGCCAGCCCCATCCCCTGGCTTTAGAGGCTGGCATGTGTCCCAGCTGGACGCTGAGATGCCCCCCTTGGGATTTCTGCAGCAGCCACAGGGAAAGAGGCATTCACTTTTCATGGGAGTTGCCAGGTTAATGGAACTTCTGGTGACCACTCCTGTTCTCCACTTGAGGATGAAGCCAACCAAGAGGTGGAAAAAGTATGCTGTCCAGATATCAGTAAGCCCCTGGACCCAGCCATGCCTGAAACTGACCACATCTCTGGACTAATCTGATTATATGAGCTAATGAATGCATTTCATTTTTTCTAAAACTATCCTGAGTTGGGTTTCTGTCATAGGGTCCTAAGAAAGCTATATTTTCCTTTGATCTCATTTAAAAAAAAATCAACTTTAAGGTATACTTTACATGCACCCATTTTAAATGTCCAATTCATGAGTTTTTTCAAATGCATACACCCTTGTAACTACTACTGCAATCAAGTTGTAGAACATTTCAAGTTCCTTACTCCCCTTTATGGTCAGTCCTCCTGACCCCAAACAACCACTGACCTGCCTTTGTCCTAGAGATTCATTCAATCTTCTCATGGTTCAGGTCCCTGGAGGTTGTGGAGAGCATTTCCTCGATGCTCATATTATGGATCAACCTGGGTCATTTCTCCTGGGACTCAGAGTCACTCCTGGTCCAACTGTGCTGAAGCTGGATGCACCTCTGGGCCCTGCAGTTTTGTGGTTCAATACAGCCTTCCCTTCGTTTGAGCCAACTCACCACAGAAGAGAGTTCTGCCTGATACAGCTCAATCACCGCACCCTTCAGTGAAGCTCCGCCCAAGAACCTCCAGGCAAAACCAACTAATGGTCAGTCCAGCTCACCTCCTGGGAGCCAGACACTAGTAAGTGCTTTACAGGCATTGTATCAAGTCTTCTCAGCAACCCTCGGGGAGGTACTGTTATCCCCACTTTACTGGGATGTGGGTGTACTGCATACCTGGGTACCTCTGGAGCTCCTCTGTCCACCAGATTCCTGGCTTCTTGTCCCACAGCTGAAGTTGACCCCTCCCAGACCACAGGCCAGGGTAAGGGGGCTGGATCCAGAATGGCCAAAGAGGCTGGAGAAGTCAAGCCTTACACGTGGAGGAGTTAGTTCTTGGGATGAACTTTCAGCGGTAGCGTAAGCACCTTCGGCAGGAAAGAACTCTCTGCAGGAGGCCCTGTTGTCAGTAACCTAGCATACCTTTCAGATCTTTAGATCACACAATACCTTGCCTAACCTGCTGGTTCTTCCCACAGATCAAAGAAGTAGAAAAGAAGAATAAGTAATTACCAGGTGACCAGATCTCTTCCCCAGCTTCCCCTTCAGTAATCTCACGAACAAATGGTGGGAACAAGATAGCATCTAACATGAAAGATCACAAGAAGTCGACAAGCCTGCACACAGCTGGTGATCATGACACCTCTGACCCCCTCCATCAGTGATTATCTGAGCTGACTTCCCTTTTTCCCCTTAGAAACTTCCATGGCCAAGCAGACTCTTCAGAGGTGGTTTTGGCGGAACACCCGAGTGCACCATCTCCCCAGACTGCCGGCATTCTGATTAAAAGGAACTTTCTATAAACAACTGCTTCTTGGGTGTTGATTTGCAAGCAGCTGGACTGAGTTTGGAAACAGCAGATGAGACGGGAGGATAAATGCCTTCATCCTCCATCCCTTGGACCATTTGAGGCACATTTTCCAGATGGGGTTTGTTGTACAGTGGTTACACATCACCTTTCTTTGTTTCCTGTTCTTCCCTACCTCCTTTCTCTTATCCCTCCCTCTAGCTGCCCTGGAATTCCACTTCCAAGTTAATGTATCAGCCCTTAATCCCTTGCCAGAGGGCCCACTTTCTAGGGAACTTGGCAGTCTGACTTCTGTGTCTGCACTGCACGGCCTCAGTGAATGCTGAACAAGAGGACAGATACACGACGGGTCTTGGCCATGCAGTTGGGGACTGAAGAGGAAATATGAATGGTGTCAAATTCACCATCAGAGATGCCAGCAATAAAGGTGTCCCCTTCATCTCTCCCCTTCCATTCCCTGGGTCTAATCAGTCAAATCCTGACTCCATGCTGTAGGTCAGAGACTGTGGCCTCCCCCACTAACCTCTGTCCAGTACAAAACAGTCCATGCTCCTTATCCATCACTTGCTGGGTATGTGATGCTGGCAAGGTACTCAGCCTCTCTGAGCCACCTTCCCCGTCTGTACAAGGGGGATAAGAATGGTCTCACCCCCTGAACTGTGGAGATGCCTGATGGACACTAGGTTTGTGCCTAAAGCAGAGTAGGGGGAGGGCATTGTGGAGACCACGTGTCCAACAGAGGTCCTGCTTTCTTTTGAGAAGCACCCCTCCTTCTGTCCCTACTGGGTAAATAGGGCTGCCCCACCCCTACTGCCAGATCCAGGCCAATACACACATCTCAGTATTGACCACAGGATTGGATCAGGCCTGGGCATGAGACCCAAGTCAGACCAGTCCCCTCCACAGTTCCCTGAAGTTTCTGGAACAAGGAAAGAGGTGTTTGCTCTTTGCTGAGATCCTTAGCCTGGAGGTACCCAAGGCCATTTTTTACTGTTTGGACATGTGAGAATAAACGTCAGTGCAGTGACGTCAGAAGATAGCAAAGACAAGAGATGGAGCAGGACACAGACTCTGGTGATGGCCTTGGAGCTCCCGATCCACCACGCCAGTAGCTAGGGAACCCCTGGTATTTTTAGAAATTAATACATATGCAAAATTTTTCCATTTCAGTTGCCTAGGCCAGTTCAGGTTGCATTTCTGTTACTTAAAACTGAAATGGTCTTGGGTCTTACCTTGTGGGACAGTGGTGAAGACTACACCTGCCAACTTAGGGGACATGGGTTCGATCCTTGGTCTGGAAAGATCCCACATGCCACAGGTAACTAAGCCCACCCTCTGGAGCCCGTGCTCCTCAACAAAAGAATCCACTGCAACAAGAAGCTTGTTTGCATGCAATAGTGAAGAGCCTGCAACTAGAAAAAGCCTGAGGCCAGCCACAAAGAGCTCCTGCACCTCATTAGAGACCCAGGGCAGCCAAAAATAATTTTAAAAAACTGAAATGGTCTTGACTATACGTTCTTTATAAAGGATCACTGCCATTATTGCAATTATATTATTATAAACACATTCCTAGGAAGATGCAGGCTTGGGGACGCACAGCCAGGTTCCCCCAGGGGTCACTGCTGCTCTCCACACATTACACTGGCCCTGGATATGAGCTCCCCAAGGGCAGGGGATTCATGTTTGCTGCTGATGCATCCCAGGTTCCTGCTGCCTGCACAAGGTAGGTGATTAACAGACACCCACTGAATGAACAAACAGAGTTGGCCCACTGCCCCCTAGCCCCCAGGCCTGGCTTCACGTTTTGCCCTCTGTCCTTGGCTGACATCTGAACCCACTGGGGTGTGTTCTGCAGGAGTGTCTTGGCAAACTGATCCGTTTTCACAGTGTCCTTCCTAGGGCCTCACTCATCCCTTCATCTGCTCATATACTCAGTTTCCAAAACCCTTTATTAGAAATGTCCATTATGGATCACAGTTTTCACAAAAATCAACTCAGTGAATCACACACTTAAATGCAAAACTGGAAACCATAAAACTCTTAGAAGAAAACATAGGGGAAAAGCTCCTTGACATGGGTCTTGGCAGTGATTTTTTTAGATACGACACCTAAAACACAAGCATCAAAACCAAGTGGGAGTATATCAGACTAAAATGCTTCTACACAACAAAAGAAAAAATGAAAAGACAACCTATGAAATAGGAAAAAATATTTGCAAACCATGTATCTGAAAGGGGTTAATATTCAAAATATATCAAGAATTACAAGTCCATAGCAAAGTAATAATGATGATGCTATAATTAACATAGGACCTGAATAAACACTTTTCAAAGAAGTGGCCAACAGGTACATGAAAAGATGCTCAACATCACTAATGAGGGGAATGATAAAACCACAGTGAGACATCACCTCACACCTGTTACAATGACAGTCATCCAAAGGCTGATAAGTGGAGAAGGGGGAACCCTTGTGCACTGTCAGTGGGAATGTAAATTGGTGTAGCCAGTATGGAAGACAGCATGGGATTCCTCAAAAAATTAAAGATAGAACTACTGTATGTAGAACTATCATATGATCCAGCAATTACACTTCTGGGAATATATCTAAAGCAAATGAAAACACTATGTCAAAGGAATATCTACCCCCATGTTCATAGCAGTATTATTTGCAACAGCCAAGACATGCCAACAATTGACAGATGAATGGATAAAGACACTGGTATGCCCACACAATTATACATGCATGCAATGGAATATTAGTCATAAAAAGAAGGAAATACCGCCATTTGTGACATGAATAGACCTTGAGGGCAATATGCCAGGTAAAATCGGTCAGACAAATACTACAATCACATATATATGTGTGTGTGCAACCTAAAACAACAAACAGAAGGCCAAATGCATAGAAAAAAAAGATTTGTTATCTGTGCAAGGGTTGGGTGCTGTGGGGAGGGAGAAATGGAGGAGGTCAGTTAAAAGTATAAACTTTCAGTTATAAGACAAATATCTAAGGATGTACTATACAACATGACAGTTATAGCTAACACCACTCTATGGTATTTTTGAAAGGAGATGGGCTTCCCAGGTGGCGCAGTGGTAAAGAATCCACTTCTCAATGCAGGAGACGCCAGAGACGTGGATTCAATCCCTGGGTTGAGAAAATCCCGTGGAGTAGGAAATAGCAATCCACTCCAGTATTTTTGTTTTGATAGGTAAGAAGTGGATTTATTCAGAGAGAAACACACCTCACAGACGGAGTGTGGGCCATCACAGAAGGTGCCGCTCCAGTATTCTTGCCCAGGAAATCCCATAGAGGAGCCTGGTGGGCTACAGTCCACACGGTCACAGAGTTGGGCACGACTGAGCACACGAGAGAGATCCTTAACACAATACTGTAAGTCAGCTGTACTTCAGTTTTTTTTAAAAAAAGTAGATCATAAGAGTCACAGGGAAGAAAACTTTCATCTTTTTATTTTACCTACATAAAATGACAGAGGGAATTCACTGGTGATCCAGTGGCTAGGATGCTATGGTTCCACTGCAGAGGGCATGGGTTTGATCCCTGGTCAGCGTCTCGCGTGTCACAGGAACCAGGGAGAGATGCAAAGTGAAAAATGCTTTGCCTGCCTTCAGGGAGCTTCTATTCTAAGGCAGATGTATGTTGACAATTTTGGTACAATTAGGTTATTTTAAGCATTTGCATAATTTTCTGGTATTCTTTTACAGGCCAGATGATGAAATTAAAGAGTGCATTTTGGTTTTAAGCTAAGTTGGGACTAACCTGTTTAGCCACCTTC
This sequence comes from Odocoileus virginianus, assembly GCF_023699985.2. NCBI lineage: Eukaryota > Metazoa > Chordata > Mammalia > Artiodactyla > Cervidae > Odocoileus > Odocoileus virginianus. Next base: position 17,328,460 of record NC_069690.1, on the reverse strand, counting down.
AAAGAAGGTGGACAGAGGGGCCAAGTCCCTGCTGAAAGGACACGCAGCAGACTGGGAGCAGGTCTAGAACTCACACCCAGGTCTGTTGTGTCACGTGTGGCCCTGGTGTGGAGGCAGGGTGATGGAGCAGAGAGGGTTTAGGTCTGAGAACGGTGATCTGGACTTGAATCTAGGACCTGCCGTTCATAATCAGTGGGACCTTGGGCAACAATGCCCCACCATCTCCTCCGCCGGTCCACACCCCACCTTGGTAAAGTTTTTCACATTGTTCCTGTTATTGACATTCACATCCTTTTCTGCTCCACAATCAAGTCTTTATTGCTTTCTCCACAGGCCGACTCAAGAGAGTAAAAGCCTTGAAATAGCACTTACGTGACTACAATTGTTAAATATCATTTACTGTAAACACCTCCTTTTAACTGAAGCTAGTTGGACTGAGGCTTGTGTTTGGTCATGGTTTGTTGAACTGGATGAGATGTATCCCCACACCTCTGGGACAGAGCTCCCCCTGGGCCCGTTTCTTGGGCCTGTGACCCAAGCAGTCACCCAGCACCTGTGTTCAGAAGGGCCCTGTGCTTGGTTTGATGCGTTGCTACCTTGAAATTCTGAGTACTTTTGAACACAAGGTCCCATAATTATGTGGCCAGTCCTAAGCTCACAACCTTGATGCTAGAGGCCCAAGTGGTCTGAGAAACTCCTTTGTTGAGCACCTTCCCTTGGGAGGAAAGCAGGGACCTTAGGCAGGTCCTGAAGTAGCCAGGAAAAATCAGGATGGGGAATACATGTAAATCCATGGCTGATTCATGTCAATGTATGACAAAAACCACTACAATATTGTAAAGTAATTAGCCTCCAGCTAATAAAAATAAATTTTAAAAAAGTGATACGCTGTGGACCTGAGGGATGGCTTGTGAGCGTGCCTCACGTGGTGATATTGGGCTGCCTGCCCTATTTCAAGTTCTCTCTTAAACAGCGGCTGAAAGGTTGGTGAACCATGGGCTGCATGAAGGAGGTAGGATTGTCCTCATGAGGGCATCAGGGCTGAATGGTCTGCCCAAGGTCCCACAACCTATAAACGGCAGGTCCTAGGTTCAAGACCAGGTCACCAGTTCTCAGACCCAAACTCTCTCTGCTCCACCACCCTGCCCCAGACCAGGGCCCCACGTAACAGACCAGGGTGTGAGTTCTGGACCTGCTCCCAGGCTGTGTCCTTTCAGCAGGGACTTGCACCCTCTGAACACTCAGCCTGAGTCTGAGGGAGTGGATAAACTTTAAAAGTCCCTTTCAAACAATTACTATGTAACTAATTAAGAGAAAAGAATTTCTTCTATAGACAGATTTCAGCTAATGAAAGCAGAAGGAATGAAATATAATACCGTTTGGCAGCCCCTAACAAACTGAATGGCAGCTAACAGTTAAAAGAAAAATCAGATACCATGGACCTCCTGATAAAAGATCTCAACACCACCTTGCCAATCTCAACACAGTTTTGCCAAAAAACAAAACAAATGAATTAGATCTGCTTCTAATAACCAGTAGGACAAAGGATAGAAGAACAGGTCCAACTACACCACAGGGCAGCAATCAGCAAAGTCCAGATGGAGTGAAATGCAACAAGATAAACAACTAGTTTCTTCCAACAAATGAAACAAAAGACTAGGCCCAAAGAAACTCAAAAGACATACTGACCAATATACCCTATTTGGATTGAAATGTAAATAAACTGTAAAAAGATAATTATGTCACAATTGGAAATGTGAATATTGACACTTTGATAACATTAGGAAGTGCTAGTTGCTCAGTCATGTCCAACTCTTTGGAACCTCATGGACTGTAGCCGGCCAGGCTCCTCTGTCCATGGAATTCTCCAGACATGTATACTGGAGTGGGTTGCCATTCCCTTCTCCAGGGGATCTTCCTGACGCAGAGATTGAACCTGGTTCTCTTGCATTGCAGGCAGATTCCTTACCATCTGAGCCACCAGGGAAACCCTAACAATAATATTAGGAGTTGTTAATTTGGGGGGTGTGATCCTGGGGCTATGATTATGGTTTAGTTTATTTGTAAGGAAGGGTCCTTTCAGAGATACACACTGTCATATTTATGGATGAATGGATGTCATGCCTGGGATCTGCTTCAAAGTCATAGAGGAAGAGAGATGTGGATGGGGAGGTGGGTCTGGATGAGGCAAGATGAGCCATTGGTTGATGACTGTCACAGCTGAGTGACAGAGATATGGGGGTTGTTATATTTTTATTGTCTCCAGTTTTGTGTGTAGTTTTCAGTTTTTAAAAAGTTCCTCCAGCCTATGCGAGAGGCCAGTGGTGGCTAGGGCTGAGGGTGGGAGACCAGGGGAAAGATGTCCATGGCTTCTCGGAGCAGGGCTGGGGGCTGACTAAGGGGACACCAGGTCCTACCTCTCTCTGCCCACCTCCCATGGCCAGGCTGAGCCCTGGAATGTTGCAATCACTTGTGCCCAGGTTCAGACTTAAAGGGTAGCTTTCTTGGTGTTTAGATGAGCTCATGGAGTTGGGCACTGTAATTGCAGAACTGTGGTCCCTGCCCACAACCCACCTCTGTCCTCCTCAGGGGACACCAGTTTTGTATTCCAGGCACATCCTGGGCCACGTCAGGCCATCTGGCAGGAGAGGGCATGCGTGCACGCCCTGTCTCTCAGTGTCTGCCTCTCTGCGACTATGAACTGCGACCCACCAGGCTCCTCTGTCCATGGGATTTTCCAGGCAAGAATACTGGAGTGGGTTGCCATTTCTGGTCCCAGGGGATCTTCCCAGCCCAGGGATCCAACCCACCTCTCCTGCGTCTCTTGCACTGGCATGTGTATCTTTCACCACTGAGCCACCTTTGAAGCCAGCAGCTGGTGGGAGCTGGGGGTCATTCCCACATATACTTCCTCCAACATTCCTGGTGGTGGTAGTATGGCCAGGCCAGGACCTGAGGACCTGGAGGGTCAGAGGCCCATTCTCAGGCCCACTGCCCAGGAATACTCCCCCAGGAAGCTGATGCCAACCACCTTATTGCCTAATTGGCTGCATGACCTTGATAAAACTCTTTCCCTTCTTGGGCCTTGGGTTCCCCATCAAAAATGAGGCTGCTGTGTTTCTCGGTGGGCTGCTATTGACCTTCAGGATGGACAGTTCTCCCTAGTTTGCATTCCCGGCCCCATTAAATGCCCACAGCAGTCCCTGTTACCGTGGCAACCAGAAAACACCCCACACATTTCCAACCACTCCTGGGTTGCAAACTGCTATAGGTCTCTAAGACACCACCAAGCCCATAGTTCTGTGTTTCTGGAGAATTCAGGACAAACTGAGGAAGAAAGAGGCGGAAACTGTTAATGAGGCTGTGGTCTCACAGAGAGACGATATTCGGGTGGGCCTTGAAATACAACTAAGAGTCTGCAAACCAAGCAAGTGATAGCAGACGGTATGGGGGGAGCTGAGAATATTCTAGGTGACAGGATCAGCCCAGGCATAGCACAGAGGGATGCAAGCATGGAGTGTTTGGAGGACAGGGGTTCCCTGTGACCCCTGGAAAACCATGCAGTGGAGATGGGACATCATCTTGGGGGCAACAGGGAGCCAGCAAGGATTTTCAATGGGGTTGGGAGCAGGTTTTTCCACCCTGGTCCCTCTGGATGAAGAAACCACTGGATGCCTTTGTATGAATCAGGAGACTGTCATTCTTCCTAGGAAGAATTCATGGGTCAACACTGCAAAGGGTACAATTCCCCGAAATTTCTCACCCCCGTGGCACCCTGGTGGGAGAGAGATTTGGAGGTGACCGTGGGGGAGGGGCTGCTCACGTTCTCAAATCATCGAAGAGACCTGAGCAGGGAGCAAGTGTGTGGGTGAGTGTGTAAATGTGTGTGCAAGTCTGCCAGGGAGTGTGTGATGAGTGTGAGCGGGTGAACAGTGCTCATCTAACAAGTATACGGCGGGCACACAGCGGTGAGCAAGCACCGACCTGGTCCTTGTCCTCATGGAGCGTGCAATCTAGTGGATCTAGGGGAGGAGAGAGAAATCGACAAGAAAGCAGAACCACATTCCAGAAATCAGATTGGGACCCAGCGGCCTCTGCCCTGCCCTGGCCACAGGATGGACCCGGGACCCCAGGGCAGCCGATCAGAACCTCCTTCTGACTCTTGGGCAGAGTGACACACAGCCCCCCACCGCCTCCCGCCCCTCATTCCTGCTCCCAGTCTGGCCACTTAGCCCTCCGGGGCTGGCTTGTTTCTTACCCCTGCCCAGGCCCGTTTTCCAGCCTTCCCACCAATTCCTGGTGCTCGTGTGGGTGGGTGTCTATCTCTGCATGGATTTAGTTTTGGCTCTGAGATGAGCAAAGCCAGAACAAGGGCACTATGAGCACAGACAAGGCTCTCTGGGATCCCCCCTTCCCGGCACCCTCACGGAAGGGGGCGCGGAGGCCTCCCGGGGCCAGCACACCCCCCGGCCCACATGTTGTGCACACCCACACCCTCAGCACACTCACCCCCCTGAGCCAGCCAGCGTGCTGGCCTCACAGGGAGGAAATGCCAGCCGCGTTTCTCTAAGCCTGTCTCGGCCTCCCCAGGGACTCACTGCCGCCCAGCGCTTCCTCTGAGGCCGAGGCAGCGGGGTGGGCCTGGGCCGCCCCGGGCGGGCCTCCAGTGGGGGCCTGTGACTCAGGGCTCAGTCAGGCGGAGGCAGGATGTCGGCCCATTCACTGGGCCACGAGGAATCTCACTCTTCTATTTATAGGCCGCACAACTGCTGGCCCAGCCTGGTGGGAGGAAGTGGCCGTGGCTGGCGAGTCAGGGGAATGGGGCAGTGGTTCTGGAACCCGGATGAAGCCAGGCCTCACCAGCTGCCTCCACCCATCTTGGGGGGATGGTTTCCAGACTGGGGAGTCAACTGGACTAGCCCTTCCACTCTGAAATGGTCAAGGCGGGGGTGGGCCAGGAGATGAGCCCTGGGACCCCATGACCTATGAACTGAGGTATAGGAGGTGGTAAACACAGGGTGGCTTGGCCTGTTGTGAGCCTGGAAGGGTGGGCAGAGACCAGGTGAGGGGAATACCCAGAGGCCAGGCGTTCTGAAGTTTGGACCCCAGAAACTCATCCTATTCTTCCCATATGGGAGTCCCAACTCACTTGATCAGTCAAAGACCCCCCTGCCCCTAGCTACCACCTGGCCACGTGGCCAGGATGGCTCCTTATTCTTAGGAAGCTATGATCTGATACCTGCTATGAACTGAACCCTGTCACATACACTGTTACGTTCAATCTCACAAAGACTTGTAACATAGGTATCAATAAGCCCATTTAACAGAAGTAAAAATTGAGGTTCAGGATGGTTAAGGTACTTGCCTGGCTTTGAACATGTGCACAAGTGTGTATTAACTGTACAAAATGTGCAAAAGGGGAACTGTGGAGGCCTGTCGGAGGGTGCCATGAGGAATGAAGGAGCTGACGCTGGCTGTTCCGTGTTGCCATCTCTTTATGATGCACCATCCACGAGGTTTATTTACTTTGTCCTCAGTTGAGCTTGGGCTTCCTGGGTGGCTCAAATAGTAAAGAATCCGCCTGCAGTGCAGGAGACCCAAGTCCAGTGCCTGGGTCAGGAAGATCCCCTGGAGAAGGAAATGGCATCCCACTCCAGTATCCTTGCCTGGAGAATCCCATGGACAGAGGAGCTTGGCGGGCTACAGTCCATGAGGTCACAAGGAATCACAGGGACTAACACTTTCACTTTCACATCTGAGCTTGCATCTCTGATCACATCCTTTTGGTGGGGGTCAATTTCCAGAACAGGAGACCCTTCCAACTGAGCTTACTGGGGTCACTTCAGAGGAAACCAGCCGAGGGCCGCAGTGGATGCGGCAAAGCTGCCCTCGCCCTCAGAGAATGTCCGAGGAGCCCTCATGCCTCCGTTGTAACTCAGTTCCCTCCTGAGCCCTGGATCTGGCCACTCTCTGCGGCCGCTGTGACTGCTGTCCTCAGTGACCCCATGCACGCTGCATCCTGGGGATGCCCGAAGCAGCTGTGAGGTCTTTGCTGAAGGGCTCAGGCCCTCATCTCAAAGCCAGGCAGGATGAGAGGAAGGACTGAGGGAGGGGCTGGGTGGAGAGTATCAGGGTCAATAGGAGGTGCATTGTTATGGCCATGACCCGAAGGGGGGGGCCTCCCCTCGGCCTTAAATGTCTCATCTACCTCTCCAAACAAATTCTCACCCTTCCTTTCACCCCACACACATCTGCTCCCAAGGTGATCAGCAAATCTCAGGGCCTTTTCTGCATCTTGCAAACTTTGCATCCTCTGCCAGTCTCTGAAAAAAGTCACTGACCTTTTTCTTTCAAGCAGGATGCCATAAGGGCGCATCCGAGGGCAGAGAGGGCTGGTTCTGTGGGGTGCTCTGAGCCTGAGGAGGAACTAGGGTGAAGGGAAGAGGGGCCTCCAGGGGTGAAGGTCTCGGGGAAGGAAAGGAGGTAAAGCTTCCAGAATCTGGAAGAAGCTCTGGCTGGTTGAGGGCCTGAGGCTGGAGTCCAGGGTGTGGTGGGGAAGTAGGGGGAGGCTGGATGGATGAGCAGCTCTCTGGGGCCTGGGGTCAGGCTACACTTTCCTCTGAGCACACAGCTGAAGCCAAACAAGGGTCCAGACAGCAGGCCATTTAGGAAGCTCCTCTGGCCTTGGGGGTTGAAGGGGTTGGAGGAGACAGGCTGGCGGCAGGTAGGCCAATGAGACCCCAGCACGGTCTTCCTGGTGAGAGATGAGAATGGATGAACTTGGGAGGGGAAGACGGGGGGCTGGGAGGGAGACAGATGACGTGAGGTTGACTGGCTTCGTTGCTCCCCCTCCACATTCCCCCCATACTGGTGAGGGTTGGGGTGACCAGAATGGGGAGGGGGTGGCTGGAATGGGGAGGGGAGGAGCCCCTGATGAGCCCGATGAGCCCGAGACCCCAGCGACAGGGCCAGCTGGACGGGTGCAGAGATGACATCATTTTCGTATACTTAACCCAAGGTAAACAGCGGTGGAAAAACCCAAGCACTCATTATCTAACTTGGTACCCGGCTGCCGGCTCCTTAACAACCGGTTTCCTGGGATTCTGCAGCTCCCTTGTAGTAGAGAGCCAGAACCAGGGGCTTCCCCTCCCTGGGCGCGGGCAGTGTGACTCGGGCCCCTTTGCCTGGGGCCTCATCCTTGGACTCATGCCCTACTTGTTCACGGAGCCTGGTTTGCTGAGGGGCCAGGCCGCAGGCCAGCCATTCAGGCACAGTGGAGATCAAAAGTGAGTGTGGTCTGGGGATTTGATCCTAGTGACCAGCTGGGCTTGAGAGCCCAGGAGTACCGGGAAGTGGGGAGATGGGCGGGGGAGCTGTTTAGAAGCATTCACGCAAAAGCTGGGTGAATTTGAAGGCATCCTGAGGATCACTCAGTCTGCCCCTTGATGCCACAGACGGGTAAACTGAGGCCCAGAGAAGTCACATGACATATCTAGAGTCATATACCTGGAGAGGGGGGTTGGATTAAAACCCTGGTGTTCTGATATCAGTGATTCTTTCTGATGAATTCACTGAGAAACTGGCTGACTCAAAAATATAAACAGTTCAGGGGCTAAGACTCCACACACCCAATGCAGGAGGCCTGGGAACTAGAGCAGCTCATATGCTGCAGCTAAGGCCTGGCACAACCAAATAAAGATCTTATAGATATATATGTAAAAAAAGAAAGAAAAAATAATTAAAGTATGTAGCCTAGCCTCCCTCTTCCCCTCAACACACAGGCACACACACCTGTGGGTTCTCTGGAGGGTCAAAGAGAGAGAGAGAAATGCCTTCTTGCTGGCTGGGTTCCAAGTGCTTCCCCTTCACCCCCAGAACCCACTCTGCAATCTAAGTCTGGAGAAGGAGGAAAAGCTCCCTCCTTGTGGAAAGAGCTGGCAGTGACCGCAGTGGCCGGGCGGCCTCAGGGGCAACGGCCCTTTGCCATCGCTCGCTCCCTGCAGCAGTTCTGGGCACGCCTGGCCCTCTCCACCCGCCCTTGATGGGAAGCCTCGGTGGGGGAATTTTCCAGAGAGCACAGAGACCCTGCAAGTCTCTGCAGGCTGCTCACACTCGGGGGCTCCAGGCCTTTCCAAAGGACCACTGCCTATCCCACAAAAGATCTGGTAGATTTTGTTCTCTGCCTTAAACAAGAGCGACCACAAACAGCAGTACCCCTTTCAGAGAATGGATGCATATGTATGTATGGCTGAGTGCCTTTGTCCATCTGAAACTATCACAACATTGTTAATTGGCTACACTCCAGTACAAAATAAAAAGCTAAAAAAAAAAAAGCACCACTTTCTCTAATGTCAATTGAACGAAACAGACAGTATGCAGGAAAGCAGGAAACCTAGACCAACAACTTTCAACAGGTCCTTAGACGCCACTGGAGCCCAGTTTTCCCAGTTGTATTGACCCCTAAGTGTCCCTGAGCTTCATGACCCTGTGAGTCTGAGTGACTATTTAATATGAATGCTTAACTCCAAGCCCCAAAAACCTACCCCCAGCCGTGTGAATCCCTCACATCTTTTTGACAGCCCCCCAAGAAGATGTCCAGCCTGCCTTCTCGGGTTATGTGCTAGGTTTCATCATGACCCCCGAACGATGTCCACGTCCTAATCCAAAGAACCTGGGAATGTGTTACCTTAAATGGCAAATGAGAATTCATAAATGTGCTAAATGAAGGATCCTAAAATGAGATCATTTTGGATTATCTGGGTGAGCCCTATACAATCACAAGTGTCCTTATAATGGAAGTGGGAGAGCGCCAGTCCCAGAAGATGATGCAATGACAGAGCAGAGAAGAGAAGGCAGAGGTCAGAGTGATTTGAGGAAGAGGCCGTGACCCAGGCGGGCGACCTCTGGAAGTTAGAAAAGGCAAGCAAATGGATTCTCTCCTGGAAGGAACATGACCCTGCCAATGCCTTAGTTTTAGGACTTCTGATCTCCAGCATTGTAAGAGAATAAATCTGGTTGAAGCTATTAATACTAAGGTTGTGGTATTTTGCTACAGTAGCAACAGGGAAGGAATACTGCTGTAACCAGCTAACTACCAGGGACAGGTGGCCACTCACATTCATCGCAGGCCATCCTGGCTGTCCTCTTCCCCTTCTACCGGGCCACGGCCGCTTCCTTGGTGACTCCAAGACAGCTACCTCTGCTGGCTACAGTCTTCACGTGGGCTTCCTCAAGACACCCCAGATCTGGAGGTCCCTGCCTGTTCACCCAGCAGTAGACGTTGACACCCTGCAAGGAACAGCAGGCGTTTGCTCCTCTCCTGGGTGCTGAGTGGTGCACATGCTCCTGCCCTGAGCACAGACCCCTCACAGGCCCGGCAGCTGCCACATCATACATGGAACCATCCTCACCAAGACCACGGAGGCTGGTTTCTTTCTTTTCTCTCTTTCTTTCTTTCTTTCTAGCTATCATTTTATTATTTTGCTCTTTATAAGTATAGTTGTTGAAAACGTAATGTTTGCTTGATCTCTGTAATTCTTTTTTTTGTATTTAAACTTTTTATTTTGTATTGAGGAATAGCCTATTAACAATGTTGTGATAGCTTCAGGCGAACAGTGAAGGGATTCAGCCACACATTTATATTCTCCCCCAAACTCCCCTCCCATCTATGCTGCCACATAACATTGAGGAGGGTTCCCTGTGCTATACAGTAGGTCCTTGTTGATTATCCATTTTAAATACATCTGTGTGTACATGTCTATCTCAAACTCCCCAACTATGCCTTCCCCCATTCCTTCACCAGCAACCATAAGTTCATTCTCCAAGTCGGTGAGTCTGTTTCTGTTTTTTAAGTTCATTTGTATCATTTCCTTTTAGATTCCACATATAAGGGATGTCACATGATATTCCTCCTTCTCTAACTTAGTTCACTGGGTATGACAGTCTCTAGGAGATCAGTCCTGGGTGTTCATTGGAGGGACTGATACTGAAGCTGAAACTCCAATACTTTGGCCACCTGATGCGAAGAGCTGACTCATTTGAAAAGACCCTGATGCTGGGAAAGCTTGAGGGCAGGAGGAGAAGGGGACAATGGAGGACGAGACGGTTGGATGGCATCACCGACACAATGGATATGGGTTTGGGTGGACTCTGGGAAGTGGTGATGGACAGGGAGGCCTGGCATGCTGAGGTTCATAGGGTCGCAAAGAGTCGGACACAAATGAGCGACTGAACTGAACTGAACTGAGGTCCATTCATGTTGCTGCAAACAGCATTATTACATTATTTCATTCTTTTTAATGAGAAGCCAGTTTCTAAGTGGGCCTACCTGTGTGAGAGGCTCATCCCTTCTTCATGAATTCTTTTCAGGGACCCTCATGTTCCACCCAGCCCATCATCTCCAGGGTGGCCCACCATACTCAGTATGAATGACTCTAGCTGTATACGTGACTCAAGGCTTATGTGTTTCCTCCAAAGAGGTTGCCCAGCAACCCCTCCCCACCCACATAATTCAGCTGACCCATGTAGATACGTGGTGGGGACAGAGGGTGTGGCAGATGCTGAGTTTCACATGCCACGAACCAGCTTGAAAGGCATGACGTAACAAGCTCATGACTGTTTATGAAGTCTCCACACCTCTCTGCTCAAAATCTGGCCAGATCACCTGATATTGATATCCCCTACCCCACAGGAGACAGGGACTAAAACCATCCCCATGGAAAAGAAATGCAAAAAAGCAAAATGGCTGTCTGAGAAGGCCTTACCAGTAGCTGTGAAAAGAAGAAAAGCAGAGGAGAAAAGGAAAGATATTCCCATTTGAATGCAGAGTTCCAAAGAATACCAAGGAGAGATAAGAAAGCCTTCTTTGCAATCAATGCAAAGAAATAGAGGAAAACATCAGAATGGGAAAGACTAGAGATCTCTTCAAGAAAATTAGAGATACCAAGGGAACATTTCGTTCAAAGATGGACTCGATAAAGGACAGAAATGGTAGGGACCTAACAGAAGCAGAAGATATTAAGAAGAGGTGGCAAGAATACACAGAAGAACTGTACAAAAAGATCTTCATGACCCAGATAATCATGATGGTGTGATCACTCACCTAGAGCCAGACATCCTGGAATATGAAGTCAAGTGGGCCTTAGAAAGCATCACTATGAACAAATCTAGTGGGAGGTGATGGAATTCCAGTTGAGCTATTTCAAATCCTGAAAGATGATGCTGTGAAAGTGCTGCACTCAGTATGCCAACAAATTTGGAAAACTCAGCAGTGGCCACAGGACTGGAAAAGGGCAGTTTTCATTCCAATCCCAAAGACTGCTCAAACTACCACACAATTGCACTCATCTCACACGCTAGTAAAGTAATGCTCAAAATTCTCCAAGCCAGGCTTCAGCAATACGTGAACCATGAAATTCCAGATGTTCAAGCTGGTTTTAGAAAAGGCAGAGGAACCAGAGATCAAATTGCCAACACTTGCTGGATCATCAAAAAAGCAAGAGAGTTCCAGAAAAACATTTATTTGTGCTTTATTGACTATGCCAAAGCCTTTGACTGTGTGGATCACAATAAACTGTGGAAAATTCTGAAAGAGATGGGAATAGCAGACCATCTGACCTTCCTCTTGAGAAACCTATAGGCAGGTCAGGAAGCAACAGTTAGAACTGGACATGGAACAACAGACTGGTTCCAAATAGGAAAAGGAGTACAAGGCTGTGTATTGTCACCCTGCTTATTTAACTTATATGCAGAGTACATCATGAGAAATGCTGGGCTGGAAGAAGCACAAGCTGGAATCAAGATTGCCGGGAGAAATATCAATAATCTCAGATATGCAGATGACACCACCCTCATGGCAGAAAGTGAGGAGGAACTAAAAAGCCTCTTGATGAAAGTGAAAGAGGAGAGTGAAAAAGTTGGTTTAAAGCTCAACATTCAGAAAACTAAGATCATGGCATCTGGTCCCATCACTTCATGGGAAATAGATGGGGAAACAGTGGAAACAGTGTCAGACTTATTTTTGGGGGCTCCAAAATCACTGCAGATGGTGACTGCAGCCATGGAATTAAAAGACTCTTACTCCTTGGAAGGAAAGTTATGACCAACCTAGACAGCATATTAAAAAGCAGAGACGTTAATTTGCCAACAAAGGTCCATCTAGTCAAGGCTATGGTTTTTCCAGTGGTCATGTATGGATGTGAGAGTTGGACTGTGAAGAAAGCTGAGTGCCGAAGGATTGATGCTTTTGAACAGTGGTGTTGGAGAAGACTCTTGAGAGTTTCTTGGACTGTAAGGAGATTCAACCAGTCCATCCTAAAGGAGATCAGTCCTGGGTGTTCATTGGAAGGACTGATGCTGAAGCTGACACTCCAATACTTTGGCCAACTCATGCAAAGAGTTGGTGATGGACAGGGAGGCCTGGCGTGCTGCGATTCATGGGGTTGCAAAGAGTCAGACACGACTGAGCGACTGAACTGAAACCCCTGCCCACCCCCAGATCTCTCCCCTACCTGCCCCTCACTGGTGGTATTAATAAGCCCCCTCCCTGTGGCCCAGTTTCTTGAGAAACCACACACCGGGGCAGTTGTGCAGGATCTTGGGGGTATCCTCCTTTGAAAGTAGAGTTTCCCTGGTGGCTCTGTGGTAAAGAATCTGCCTGCCAGTGAGGAGACATGGGCATGCTCCCTGGTACTGAAGAAGGAATTCAGAGGGCCTGGACTCCATCTCAGGCCTGTGCATGCTGATCATGCCCGGCCGCCTCTCCAATGGATTGAACTCTGTGTTTAGTGTCTATGGAAACGACGACAGAAGGATAAGACCCCCTCCGGACAGGGGAATCCTGGAGATCGTATCCAGTTTACTCATCGCTTAAGAGAACACGTACACTAATCACCCCTTCCTCCAGACAGGCCATAAATTTTTCTGTACCTGTCGGAGTGTAACTTCGTGCTTACTGGCTAATTGTTTAACTGTCTGAGCACATGGCACATGAGTGATGGGGTTATTGGGATTGTATTTACCCTTCCGTAGTTTATGTAAGTCTCAAGGAATTTGGGGTGGTGGGTTCGGACACATACACATGGGGTATAAAAGATTTTCACAAACGCTGGTCGGGGTCCTTGGCTAAGAGGAGACTCTGCCTTGGGCCTGCCGGCGTAATAAACTGCATTCCACTATCTGCATTGTCCTTCTGAGTGAGTTTGTTTCCCGGAACGCGTGGCTTCAACAGTACAAGAAGATCCCACATGCTGCAGAGTGACTAAGCCCACGTGTGTGTGCTAAGTCACTTCAATCGTGTCTGACTCTTTGTGACCTTATGGACCATAGCCCACCAGGCTCCTCTGTCCATAGGATTCTCCTGGCAAGAATACTGGAGTAGGTTGCTGCAACCTCCTCCAGGGGATCTTCCTGACCCAGGGATCTAACCTGCATCTCTCTCTCAAGTTTCCTGCATTGGCAGGCAGGCTCTTTGCCACTAGTACCACTTACGAAGCCCAACCAAGCCCGTACACCACAACTATTAAGCCTGTGCTCTAGAGCCTGGGAGTTTCAACTGCTGAGCCCACATGCTGAAACTACTGAAGCCCAGGCACCCCAGAACCCGTGCTTCATAGCAAGGGAGACCACCGCAACGAGAAACCCATGCACTGCAACTAGAGAGTAGCCCCTGCTAGCCGCAGCTAGAGAAAGCCCGCATGCAGCAACAAAGACCCAGCACAAAAATAAAGAAATTTTTAAAAATAAATAAAGGTGAGAACATACCCAGGTTTTAAAAGAAAAGAAAAAAGAAAGTGGACTTAACTTTCATCTAAGTGTGCAAGTGACATGTGTTCTCTGAAGAGAAAAAATTAGGAAAAAAATAGCAAGAAAGAGGAAAGGAAGGAAAGGAACAAAAGAGGCAAGAAACTTAAGTGTCCATTGGTGGACAAACAGATAAAGAAGTTGTTTGTATGTATGTACAATGGAACATTACTCAGCCTTATAAAGGAAACCCTGCAAATTGTGACAACATGGATGGACTTTGAGGGCATTCTTTTTGGTTCAGTTCAGTTGCTCAGTTGCGTCTGACTTTTTGCGACCCCATGCACTGCAGCACGCCAGGCTTCCCTGTCCATCACCAACTCCCAGAGCTTGCTCAAACTCATGTCCGTTGAGTCAGTGATGCCATCCAATCATATCACCCTCTGTCCTTCCCTTCTTCTCCTGCCTTCAGTCTTTCCCAGTATCAGGGTCTTTTCAGATGAGTCAGTTCTTCACATCATGTAGCCAAAGTATTGGAGCTTCAACTTCAGCATCAGTCCTTCCAATGAATATTCAGGACTGATTTCCTTTAGGACTGACTGGTTTGATCTCCTTGCAGTCCAAAGGACTCTCAAGAGACTTCTCGAACATCACAGTTCAAACACGCTGGCTAGGAGATCAGAAAAGCAGGATGTGACGAGGTCAAGAGGGCATTATCCTAAATGAAATAAGTCAGACAGAAGAAGACACTTTATGATCCCTTTTATATTTGGAATCTAAAAAACCAAGCAAACTACCCCAAACTCAAAGAAAAAGAGATTGGATTTGTGGTTACCAGAGGTGGAGCTTGCTCCTTGGAAGAAAAGCTATGACAAACCTAGACAGTGTATTAAAAAGCAGAGACATCACTTTACTGACAAAGGTTTCTATAGTCAAAGCTATGGTTTTGCCAGGAATCATGTACAGATGTGAGAGTTGGACCATAAAGAAGGCAGAGCGCTGAAGAATTGAACTATGGTGACAGAGAAGACTCTTGAGAGTCATTTGGACTGCAAGAAGATCAAACCACTCAATCCTAAAGGAAATAAACCCTGAATATCCATTGGAAGGACTGATGCTGAAGCTGCAATGCTTTGGCCACCTGATGCAGAGACAACTCTTTAGAAAAGACCTTGATGCTGGGAAAGATTGAAGGCAAAAGGAGAAGGAGGCAGCAGAGGATGAGATGGTTGGATGGCATCACCAACTCAATGGACATGAGTTCGAACCAATTCAGGAGATAGTGAAGGACAGGGGAGCCTGGCATGTTGCAGTCCATGGAGTTGCAGAGAAGAACACAACTTAGCAACTAAACAGCAGCAGCTGATACAGATATCAGATCACTTATCATTGCTGGAATATTACTTCTTTATTTTAACACAACCACAATCACACATGCTACTCAGCACAGGTTTTTTTCTCATGCAGCAAATGTAGGATGGACTGCTTTCGGTTTCAACAGATCTACGTCTGCACCACTATTTTTCACAAATATATGGTATTTGCCTCTGTGAATGTGCTGTATTGTCATTAAGTCTGGTGTTGGACAATTATGTTATTTCTAGTTTTTCAAAAATGTAAACAATGCTGCCTTGCAAATACTTCTTGGCCCACTTACTCCGCTATTTGGGGAGCCTAACTTCCTAGAGGTGAAATTGCTGGGCCAGAGAGTGTGTACATATTCAAAGCTTTTGGTGCATTTTTGTGCTCTGTTCTTAATTCCAGACCCATTTCTTTTATGCTCTGGATTTATCACCCACTTTACAAGGACAAGTAAATTTAGGTAGAGATTCTGCTATTTGTAATTCTCCAGACTATGTCTTTCCATTAATATGTATGGTTGAAAAAAAAAAAAAAAGACTATAGTTTCCATTTTTAAAGCACCAAGCATATCCAAGCATATTCTCACCCTGATATTCCAGTGTGCCTGGCTCTTCCTAGTAATACTGGGAATTGGATTAAATGCTGTTTTTCCCTTCTAGAGTGAAAAGTTTCTAGGTCAAGCCCAGAACACGGTCATTTACTGAACCTTAGTTTTATTGTTGCTAGTGTTGTTTAGTAGCTAAGTTGTATCTGACTCTGCGACCCTAGAGACTATAGCCTGCCAGGCTCTTCTGTCCATGGGATTTTCCAGGCAAGAAGACTGGAGTGGATTGCAATTTCCTTCTCCAGGAGATCTTCCTGACCCAGGAATCAAACCCATGTCTCCTGCATTGACACATGCATTCTTTTTTTTTTTTTTATTAGTTGGAAGCTAATTACTTTACAGTATTGTAGTGGTTTTTGTCATACATTGACATGAATCAGCCATGGATATACATGTATTCCCCATCTCGATCCCCCCTCCCACCTCCCTCTCCACCCGATCCCTCTGGGTCTTCCCAGTGCACCAGGTCCGAGCACTGACACATGCATTCTTTATCACTGAGCCACACGGGAAGCCTGAACTTCAGTTTGCTCATCTGTAAATTGGAGCTATTAATAATACTTTGTAGGATTTCCTGGAGGTGAAAAGAACCCAGCTCAGTGTCTGACACCCAGGGAAATCTCAGCACTTTTGTGCTGTCCCATCCCTCGGGGACGGGTGGTGGGTGATGGGGTCTCCTGGCCCACATGTACATGTTGGCTCTGATCCCAGCAAGGCCTGCCCACATTCCCAGCCACCCAAGGCTAACTGTCTCTCTCAAGAACAACCCCCGGATTTGCCCCACCTTAAAAAGCCCTTGAGCTCTCAGAAGGACAACCACATAAGAGAACAGAACATTAGAGAAAATTGCTTGTCTAAAATAGACAAATAATTTTCATTTCATTCTTACTTCTGTGTTCTACTTTCTCTCTCTCCTTGCTGTTCCTTTTTCTACAGAAGCCAGGCATGAGGGTGATATTATTCCTA
The DNA here is from genome assembly GCF_023699985.2 of Odocoileus virginianus. NCBI lineage: Eukaryota > Metazoa > Chordata > Mammalia > Artiodactyla > Cervidae > Odocoileus > Odocoileus virginianus. Next base: position 17,311,788 of record NC_069690.1, on the reverse strand, counting down.
TAAATTCTTCAGATGGATTACATAATAATCTAGACTGCAGACTTAAAAAAAGAAAGGCAACCGCCTGGTAAATGGACAGAAGTCTTTGCGACTGTTCAGAGAGCCAAAGCCCAGGCCACTCCTTGCCTCCTGACACTCAGGAGCTGACTGGCCTCATTCTTGGGGTTCCCAAAGACAGTCATGGTTGCACATGCTCAGAGATGCATAGCCCAACTTCCCGGGTGATCAGAATCACCTGGGATGCTTATAAAAATGTAGATTCCTGGGCCCCATGCCATATCTGAATCAGATTCTCCTGGAGGGAGACCTGCATACTTACAAATACACAGTATACCTTTAACAAGTGGCCACAGGCACTTCTCTTTTTTTTTTTTTCCATTTATTTTTATTAGTTGGAGGCTAATTACTTTACATCATTACAGTAGTTTTTGTTATACATTGAAATGAATTAGCCATGGATTTACATGTATTCCCCATCCCGGTCCCCCCTCCCACCTCCCTCTCCACCCGATCCCTCTGGGTCTTCCCAGTGTACCAGGCCCGAGCACTTGTCTCATGCACCCAACCTGGGCTGGTTATCTGTTTCACCCTAGATAATATACATGTTTCAATGCTGTTCTCTTGAAACATCCCACCCTCGCCTTCTCCCAGAGTCCACAAGTCTGTTCTATACATCTGAGTCTCTTTTTCTGTTTTGCATATAGGGTTACCATTACCATCTTTCTAAAGTCCATATATATGTGTTAGTATACTGTAATGGTCTTTATCTTTCTGGCTTACTTCGCTCTGTATAATGGGCTCCAGTTTCATCCATCTCATTAGAACTGATTCAAATGAATTCTTTTTAATGGCTGAGTAATATTCCATGGTGTATATGTACCACAGCTTCCTCATCCATTCGTCTGCTGATGGGCATCTGGGTTGCTTCCATGTCCTGGCTATTATAAACAGTGCTGCGATGAACATTGGGGTGCACGTGTCTCTTTCAGATCTGGTTTCCTTGGTGTGTATGCCCAGAAGTGGGATTGCTGGGTCATATGGCAGTTCTATTTCCAGCTTTTTAAGAAATCTCCACACTGTTTTCCATAGTGGCTGTACTAATTTGCATTCCCACCAACAGTGTAAGAGGGTTCCCTTTTCTCCACATCCTCTCCAGCATTTATTGCTTGTAGACTTTTGGATAGCAGCCATCCTGACTGGCGTATAATGGTACCTCATTGTGGTTTTGATTTGCATTTCTCTGATAATGAGTGATGTTAAGCATCTTTTCATGTGTTTGTTAGCCATCTGTATGTCTTCCTTGGAGAAATGTCTGTTGAGTTCTTTGGCCCATTTTTTGATTGGGTCATTTATTTTTCTGGAGTTGAGCTGGAGGAGTTGCTTGTATATTTTTGAGATTAATCCTTTGTCTGTTGCTTCGTTTGCTATTATTTTCTCCCAATCTGAGGGCTGTCTTTTCACCTTGCTTATAGTTTCCTTTGTTGTGCAAAAGCTTTTAAGTTTCATTAGGTCCCATTTGTTTATTTTTGCTTTTATTTCTGAAATTCTGGGATGTGGGTCATAGAGGATCCTGCTGTGATTTATGTCGGAGAGTGTTTTGCCTATGTTCTCCTCTAGGAGTTTGATAGTTTCTGGTCTTACATTTAGATCTTTCATCCATTTTGAGTTTATTTTTGTGTATGGTGTTAGAAAGTGTTCTAGTTTCATTCTTTTACAGGTGGTTGACCAGTTTTCTCAGCACCACTTGTTAAAGAGGTTATCTTTTTTTCATTGTATATCCTTGCCTCCTTTGTCGAAGATAAGGTGACCATAGGTTCGTGGATTTATCTCTGGGCTTTCTATTCTGTTCCATTGATCTATATTTCTGTCTTTGAGGCACTTCTTAACATCAGGAAAATATGACCAGCACTGTTACAGATGGAGAAAACTTGAGTAATTTTCAAACTTGGCTGCAAACCAGAGTCTCTTGGGGACCTTTAAAAGCCCCCAGTGCTCGGTTAAATCAGAATCATAATCACCTTGAATCACGTGCAGGAGTCATTGGGAAGACCTCTGACTATGTGCACGTGGGCCAAGAGTCCAGGGTCTAACACTGGCTTTGCCACTAACCCACTGAGCAGCATCTCTAGTCCTGAGGTTCACAGATGTACAATGAGGGACATGGACCAGCCCACAGAGAAAACACTTTCTGTCATGTGTATCAGTCTGATTGATTGGAGGTGGCTGCTTGGGCTGCAATATTGAGAGGGATTCCAGGGTTGAGACTGAGCTAAATAGAAAAGAGTAGATCAATTAGGGATGTCTGCCACGGGTGCAGATTAGAGGGTGATGGTTTGTGTGTCAAGAGTTTGCTATCTCTGGACTAGATCATCTATAAGGTTCCCTCTGAGCCTAAGCGACATAATAATAATGACAATGGCACCAGATTTATTGTGAAGAATAATTGAGATAATCTATGCAAATACCTTGTAGCCTATAAAATGGTATACAGATGTTAGTTATTATGATAATAGTTATTATTTTAGTTTTAGGATGCTATTTCTTTGACACTTTTTAAGGCAGAGTCATGAGCAGCCAATGGCCTGGCTGGGTGGCAGTGAGATGTCTGGGTCAAAATGCACTATTGGATTGGGAATCACATGGGATTATAGGAATGGACAAATTTGGAAAACTCAGAAGTGGCCACAGGCCTGGAAAAGGTCAGTTTTCATTCCAATCCCAAAGAAAGGCAGTGCCAAAGAATGTTCAAACTACCACACAATTGCACTCATCTCACATGCTAGCAAAGTAATGCTCAAAATTCTCCAAGCCAGGCTTCAACAGTTTGTGAACCGTGAACTTCCAGATGTTGCAGGTGGATTTAGAAAAGGCAAAGGAATCAGAGATCAAATTGCCAACATCTGCTGGATCATCGAAAAAGCAAGAGAATTCCAGAAAAACATCTACTTCTGCTTTATTGACTACACCGAAGCCCTTGACGATGTGGATCACAACAAACTGTGGAAAATTCTGAAAGAGATGGGAATACCTGCCTCCTGAGAAATCTGTATGCAGGTCAAAAAGCAATGGTTAGAACCAGACACGGAACAATGAACTGGTTCCAAATTGGGAAAGGAGTACATCAAGGCTATATACTGTCATCCTGCTTATTTAACTTATGTGTCTGCATATAAATATGCATCATGCAAAATGCCAGGCTGGATAAAGCACAAGCTGGAATCAAGATAGCTGGGAGAAGTATTAATAACCTCAGATATGTAGATAATACCATCCTTATGGACAGAAAGCAAAGGGGAACTAAAGAGCCTCTTGATGAAAGTGAAAGAGAAGAGTGAAAAAGCTGGCTTAAAACTCAGCATTCAAAAAGTAAGATCATGGCATCTGGTCCCATCACTTCATGGCAAATAGATGGGGAAACAATGGAAACAGTGACAGGCTTTATTTTCTTGGGCTCCAAAGTCACTGCAGATGGTGATGGCAGCCATGAAATTAAAAGATGCTTGCTCCTTGGAAGAAAAGCTATGACAAACCTAGACAGCATATTAAAAAGCAAGAGACATTACTTTACTGACAGAAGTCCATCTAGTCAAAGCTATGGTTTTTCCAGTAGTCACGTATGGATGTGAGAGTTGGACCATAAAGAAGGCTGAGTGCCAAAGAATTGATGCTTTTGAACTGCGGTGTTGGAGAAGACTCTTGAGAGTCCCTTGGATTGCAAGGAGATCCAACCAGTCCATCCTAAAGGAGATCAGTCCTGAATATTCATTGGAAGGATTGATGCTGAAGTTGACGCTCCAGTACTTTGGCTATCTGATGTGAAGAACTGACTCATTGGACCCTGATCCTGGGAAAGACTGAAGGCAGGAGGAGAAGGGGATGACAGAGGAAGAGACGGTTGGGTGGCATCACTGACTTGGTGGACATGAGTTTGAGAAAGCTCTGGGAGCTGGTGATGGACAGGGGAAGCTTGGTGCTGCAGTCCATGGGGTCGCAAAGAGTCGGACACAACTGAGCCGCTGAACTGAACTGATAGGAATGGACAACTGAAATCACTTAGGGTTTCAAAGCTAACAGACTCCCCCCTCAACCTAACTGAAGAATTAAATGGGAGAGGGAAGGCAATAAATTGGGTTCTGGATTACAGAGAACATCTCTGGCCCCATAAGAACCTATTGAACTTACAGTCTTTCTACTCACAGGCAGGATTATAACTAAGGACACCCTCCACCCCATCTATCCATCCATCCATCCATTCCATCCACCGGTACACCCATAGGCCCATCTTTCTACTCATCCCTCCACTCATCTTCCTGTGCACCCACTCAACTATCTAGCTACATATATTAAGCATTTCCCATGTACCAGGCATATTCTAGGTTCTGGGATACAGGTGGGGCTGCTATGCTGTGCAACCTCAGGGAGCAGCGTGCATGTAGATATTCGCATACATATCACACGGATCTTTGCATAAATCCATGGGACACAGAGGTGAACAAGATAGGCATGGTCTTTGATGGCATAAATCTTTCCTTCGAGAAAGAGGACAGAAAATAAACAAGCAAACAAAATGAATGAACAAGATTGTTTTGCATAGTAATAAGTTCTTAGAAGAAACCAAAACAGTGACAAGACAGACAGTGACAGGTGAGGGACAGGGTGGGCACTGAATTTGGATAGGGCGACCAGGAAAGGTGATATTTGAACAAAGGCCTGAATGATAAGAACCAGCTTGCCATGAAAGCTTAAGTTGTGAGTCTATCAGGCAGAGGGAATAGCATGTGCAAAGGTCTTGAGGTGGGAACAATTCTAGGAAGCAAAATAATACCAGTGTGACTAGGGCTTGCTGCGTGAAGGAGTGAGTGATAAGAGATTAATGCATTTAGGGGTTCAGCAGCTGGGTGAATGGTTTACGCACTTACTGAGATGGAGAAGACTGGGGGAGAGCTAGATGGTGGGAGGTAAATCAAGTGATTTTTTTTGGTCATGTTACCCTTGAGGTGCATATTAGACATTTAAGTGGAGATATGGCATAGCTAATGGGATTTAGTAGTTTGGAACTCAGAGGTCAGGGTAGAGGTATGAGTGTGACAACAGTAGTGGACACAGATTGCTTGTCCAACACCCTTTCTCATGATAAATACCTAATTTATGCTCTGCAGTCCACATCTCCCCTGTGCTTGGGGGAATAACTCCATCCATGCACTAGGAGTGGAATACAATGCTCAAATCTAAGCAGTAATGGGCCCCATCCTCTGGCCATGTAACTGGTCTGGAGTGGACACTGGATCCTATTTGAGCCAATGAAACTAAAGAAGGCAAGTGTTGAGGTTTTCTGGCCTTCTCGAGAATATTCTGGAAGAAACCTCCTCTCTCTCCCTGAACGTGAATAATCTGAAAGTCACTGGCTGCCATTTTGCCGGCTGGGTGGGGGTGGGGAAGTTTGGAGGATGACAGATTGACACAATGAAAGGTAGAGCAGAAGACATGAGAGACAAAAAGGTAAAGGTCTGACACTTAGTCTCTGAAGCCGACTCTGCATCCAAGTTTTGTGAGACAAGAAATCCACCCAAGGATCTAAACCAGATTGGGCTATGACCTCTGTTTCTTGCAGTTCAACACAACCCAGTGGATATAACAGACATGGTGCTAGATGCCACGTTCTTGGAAGAGAGTGTAGATGAACCAGGGGGTGAGTGGACCCAGAGGAAGGCTAGTGAAAGTTTCCCAGATAAAGGGGGCTGTGACTGCTGAAGGTAGCAGTCCCAGAAGTTTTCCTGTATATAGTCTGGATCTTCTACTGAAGAGGAAGTGAAAGCCCTGGGAAAAACACAGTGCCAGAGTAGCTAGAGATGAACAACCTCTGCCATTAGCCAGCTCTGTGAGTTCTGACAACTCATTTAACCTCTCTGAGCCTCAGTTCCTCTGTGAAAAGGAGGTAACAACACCCACAACGAAGGATGGTGTGAGGGTTACTGATGTGAAGAATGTACTGGGCTCTGCGTGTGATGCTTTCTGCACCTCCCTTTATTCTTGTCCTTGGTGGCATGGTCCTCTCCATGAATTCTGAGGGACGCTGAGTCACTTTATTATAAAATTTAAAAAATGTAAGTGGCTCCCTGAAATGACTCTGTCTCCAGAGAAGCAGTTGATCATCAGGAACATTTGTTCCCCCTTTGCATGCATGCATCACATTTGAGCATGAAAATAGATGCTCTAATTAGGAGAGAAAGAAGCCTGAGCTCCAGACTGGTGGCTGCTCAGTGATGACTCGCATGGGACAGGAAGGAAAGGCTGCTTCTAACAGGGGTCACCCTGGAGGGATGACACCCCCCATCCTGAGAGGCCCCAAAGGTGGGAAACACACAGCTCTTCTGGAACTGGAACGTAGCTACTGGAGACTGAGCCAGTCACAGGAGGCCAGGATGCTGGTTATGGAGGGGTTAACCTCCCTAAACCTTCTCCCCAAAGGGCAGAGAATAAGGTCCCAGCCTGTTGCCATACATCTCATCCACTGGGGAAACATCGCTTGGTTGGGGCCAAGTTCCAGCTGTGCTACTTAATAGCTCCATGACCTGGGCATGTTATTTAATGGTCCCGTACTGTTCTTTCATCTATAAAACATAAGATTGGGAGAGTAATTCTTCTGAGTGTGCTTATATATTGCTGGCAGGAATCCAAAACAGTAGACCTACTATAGGAGGGAATTTGGCAGTATCTAGTAAAATTACATATGCATTTATCCTTTGACCCAGCAATCCCACTTCTAGGAATCTGTCCAAAAACCACAATGGCAAAATAGAAAAGATATATGCACAAAGCTACTTGTTGCAGTATGGTTTGTGGCAGCAAAAGGCTGGAAACAATCCAAATGCCCATCAGCTGGGGACTGGTTGAGTAAACTACGGTCCATCCATGCAATGGAGCTAAAATGGTGAGGACCATTTAGATATACTGCTTTGGGGTGATCTCCCAGCTACAATGTTTAGTGAAAACAAGTAAGGTGGAGAATACATGAAAAGATGCTCAGCACCATTAGTTATTAGAGAAATGTAAACCCAAACTACAATGGGGTATCAGCTCACACTGGTCAGAAAGGCCACCATCAGACAGTCTACAAATAACAAATACTGGGGACTGTGTGGAGAAAACAAAACCCTCCTACGCTGTTGGTGGAAATGTAAATTGGTAAGGCCACTGTGGAAAACAGTATGGAGGTTACTCAAAAAACTAAAAATAGTTACCATAAGATCTATTAATCCCACTCCTGGGCATATACCCAGAAAAGATGAGCATTCTAATTTGAAAAGATACATGCACCCCAGTGTTCATAGAAGCACTATTCACAACAATCAAGACATGGAAGCAACCTAAACATCCACTGACAGATGGATGATAAAGAAGATGTGGTGTATACACACACACACACACACACACACACAATGGAATGTAACTACTGGATGTATGTAATTACATACATACATATACATACATACAATGGAATATTACTCTGCCATGAAAAAGAATGAAATAATGCCATTTGCAGCAGCATGGGTGCCACTAGAGATTATCATATTAAGTGAATGAAGTCAGACAATGACAGATATCTTATCCTATCACTTAGACGTGGAATCTAGAAAACTGATACAAATGAACTTATTTACAAAATAGAAATAGACTCACCAACAGAAAACAAACTTATGGTTACCGAAGCAGAAATGGGATGGGGAGGGAGGGATAAATCAGGAGTTTGGGATTAACAGGTACACAGTACCATATATAAAATGGATAAACAACAATGACCTACTGTATAATATAGGAAACTATATCCAATATCTTATAATAACCTATAATGGAAAAGAATCTGAAAAATTATATCTATATATGCAGAGTACATCATGAGAAATGCTGGGCTGGAAGAAGCACAAGCTGGAATCAAGATTGCTGGGAGAAATATCAATAACCTCAGATATGCAGATGACACCACCCTTATGGTAGAGTGAAGAGACACTGAAAAGCCTCTTGATGAAAGTGAAAGAGGAGAGTGAAAAGTTGACTTAAAGCTTAACATTCAGAAAACTAAGATCATGGCATCCGGTCCCACCACCTCAAGGGAAATAGACGGGGAGACAGTGTCAGACTATTTTTCTGGGCTCCAAAATCACTGTGGATGGTGACTGCAGCCATGAAATTAAAAGACACTTACTCCTTGGAAGGAAAGTTATGACCAACATACATAGCGTATTAAAAAGCAGAGACATTACTTTGCCAACAAAGGTCCGTCTGGTCAAGGCTATGGTTTTTCCAGTGGTCATGTATGGATGTGAGAGTTGGACTGTGAAGAAAGCTGAGTGCCGAAGGATTGATGCTTTTGAACTGTGGTGTTGGAGAAGACTCTTGAGAGTCCCTTGGACTGCAAGGAGATCCAACCAGTCCATCCTAAAGGAGATCAGTCCTGGGTGTTCATAGGACAGACTGATGCTGAAGCTGAAACTCCAGTACTGTGGCCACCTCATGCGAAGAGCTGACTCATTGGAAAAGACCCTGATGCTGGGAGGGATTGGGGGCAGGAGGAGAAGGGGATGACAGAGGATGAGATGGCTGGATGGCATCACTGACTTGATGGGCATGAGTTTGAGTAAACTCCGGGAGTTGTGATGGACAGGGAGGCCTGGTGTGCTGCAATTCATGGAGTCGCAGAGTCAGACACGACTGAGCAACTGAACTGAACTGACTGACTGATGCATATATATGTTTCTGAAACTGAATCACTTTGCTGTACACTTGAAAATAACACAACAGTGTGAAACAACTATACTTCAATAAAAAGTATTAAAAAGTTAAAAAGCAAACAAACGGGGGAGATTCTACATCGAAAGCACATAAACTGACTGCATTAATGGTATATAAAGTGTGATTTGAATATAGGAGTCAGGAACATTCAGTGCTTTTGTCTGTTTCATAAGGGATGCTTCTGACAAGTTACTAACAGACAAGCTGTTAGGAATAAAGGCTTCCCTTCCTCTCCCCAAAAGAAAAAAAAAAAAAAGGAAAGGTAGAAAAAAGTATGTTAGATAAAAGTATGTTTAGTATACAGCCATTTATTCAAGAAAGGAGGGAGAGAGCATGTATACACGTGTAAACACACACAGAGAACATTTTTAATTGGGATAGTAACCATTTTTTTTTAATGATTACCTATAGAGAGCTATGACAAACTTAGCATATTAAAAAGCACAGACATCACTTTGCTGACAAAGGTCCATATAGTCAAAGTTATGGTTTTTCCAGTAGTCCTGCATGGATGTGAGAGTTAGAACATGAAGAGGGCTGAGTGCTGAAGAAGTGATGCTTTTGAATTGCGGTGCTAGGGAAGACTCTTGAGAGTCCCTTGGACTGCAAGGAGATCAGGAAATCAACCCTGAATATTCACTGGAAGGACTGATGCTGAAGCTGAAGCTCTAATATTTTGGCCACCTGATGCAAAGAGCCAACTCACTGGAAAAGACCCCGATGCTGGGAGAGATTGAAGGTAGGAGGAGAAGGGGGCAACAGAGGATGAGATGGCTGGATAGCATCACCGACTCAACGGACATGGGTTTGAGCAAACTCTGGAAGGCAGTGGAGGAGAGAGGAGTTTAGAATGCTGCAGTCCATGGGGTTGCTAAGAGTCTGACATGACTTAGTGACTGAACAACAACAGTAACTTATGAAGGGAGGTGGAAGGGGAAAGAGTCTAGATTTCTCTGAAAGTGCATCATATACCATTCCACTTTTGTAGATGTTTGAAATCTTCCATAATACAATATATGTATTTTAAAATACTTCTTCCTTTGACTTCACACTAACTCATGGACCCCACAGAGTGGCAAAGAGCCACCTCAACCTAAGGCTTTACCCTGGACTTTCACGTGAGGGGCAGGAGCCTTTTCTTGGTTAAGTGACTGGATGTTTGGCATCTTTGTTCCACAGCTTAACCTCCCCTAACTGTTACACAATCCTGCCATTAATCTTCCAGGGTTTGGCTTAGCCTTTCCTTCCTGACTTGAAAGGTTTGGATTCATCTCAGAGAGGAGCAGTCCTTTCACAACAGGTTCTCTAGGAGATGGAGACCATGAATCTGGATCCCACCTCCTCCTTGGCTCCATCCCCAGACCCACAAAGGAGTTGGAGATATATTTGCAGCTCTATATTTTTTTCTGTTCACTTGTTCTATAGGCTAGGGACTCTTGCTTTGGCACAATGGGTTCTGATTCTTTATCTTTAAAACACAGAGTTCTTTCATTTAAATCTTACAGTGACACCAGCTTTTTAAGCAGATAAAAGTAAGCTCTTGTTAAAATAGAGAAGAATTCAGATCCCTACGGTCTCAGCTCCCTCTGCAGCAGGGCCTACCACTTGTCCACATCATCATCCTTTCCCCTAGAAGCCCTATTTTGAGCTGGGCATACCGCTGCCTGGAAAAGAAGAGACTCTTTTCAAAGCTTCCTTTGCAACTATGTACAGTCGGGTGACTACTACATCCTGGCCAGTAAGAAATAAATGAAAATGTTGTATATGATTTCTGATCTCATTAAAATGAAGGAAGAATTTCCTCTCCCCACCCCTACCTCCATTCCACTACCTAAAACTCAGATGCAATAGCTGCAGCTCTAGCAGCCATCCTGCATTATGAAGACAAGCGCCACATCCTAGGGATCGCAGAGCAGAGAACTGGAGGGAGCCTACATCCCTGATAACCTGTGATATCACCACACCAGCTCTGAGCTGGCTACTTCTGAACTTTGTAAAAGAAGGAAACATTTGAGAGAATAAACTTCTACCTTATTCAAGCCACTGTTATTTTGTGATTTAAAAATAAACAGTTTAATCCTAGTCAATATGTTTTCACACACATACACCCTCCCTCCACCTCAACAGCAGATCTAAAGTACCCCTGGAGGGCCCCAGACTACTGTGGACCACCACTCTGGCCACAGAAAAACAAGAGAGTCTTTGTAAAGTACACTGGCTCATGAAGCTTCTGCCTAGAACTGAAACATGTCATTTCAGCTCACATTTCATTGACCAAAGCAAGTCATGTGACCAAATCTGATGGCAATGGGGTGGAGATCTATAGTGCTCTGAGAGAGGGGCAGGAAAATTTTGGAAATAATAAAAATCCATCTTATATGAAAAAAATAAGACCTAGAGAAGTAATATGGCTCACCTGAGGTTGTACAGGCAGAGTTAGATCCCAGATGGGGCTCATTCCAGCTCTAACGCCTTTCCATTCAACTTCACTGTCTCTCAAAATGATCATGTGATTTGGGAACTTACAGTGGCTCCCAAGGACACAGTGCTTGGCAAAGTCAGGCTCATATTCCAGGTCCCTATGTCCATGTCTTCTCCCTTTTTTTCACTCTTCTTAGGGACAGCATTTATAACTTGGCTTCTCATCCCATTTCTCTCCTCTTCTTCCCCACTTTGGGGGTCCAAAGTATCAAAATTTCTGATTACATGCAACATTGCCTTAAGTTTGGGACGGGTCATAAAACATGTGGAGGAATGTGTGAAACAATTTACACACAATTTACACACACACCCCTTGGACATTTCCAGGGGTAAAGAGAGCCAGTTAAAGAAACTAACATGTCCATCCTAGGAAACTTTGAACAAACTCAGATATTTTAAGGATACAAGCAAAAGTTGGGAGGACAGGAATATTCCCAGCTGATAGGCAGGATAGAACTGTAGAGATTCTATGTGTATTTTTCTCCTGTAGTGTGAGGTGTTTCTACTCATTGATCTTCCAAGCCACTAATTTGATTTTTCGCAGTAACCAATCTACCTAGTTTTCTCATGTGACTTGTATCAGTTCAAGAAGAGCTACTTGTTTGACTAAGAGAAAATGAGAAATGGGGGTGGGGAGAAAAGAAATAGTAAAAAGTAAAATGAAGAACAGGTGTAAAATAAGATTGGTAGGAGTACAGTCAAGAATATCAGTTTTGATACCAAGAGACAAAGACAGCCCTCAATACATTTATAAAATAAAATATATGGACAAGAGGACACAACGTAAAATGGTGGGGATTTCCTTGGGGGTCCAGTGGTTAAGAATCCAGCTTGCAGTGCAGGGGATGTGGGTTTGATCCCTGCTCAGGGGACTGAGATCCCACATGCAGAGCAGCTAGGCCCATGCACTGCAACTTCTGAGCCCAGATGCTCTGGAGCACTCAACACATAACCATGCACACTCAACATAACCATGCACACTCAATATAACCATGCACACTCAATATAACCATGCACACTCAACACATAACCATGCACACTCAACATAACCATGCACACTCAACACATAACCATGCACACTCAACATAACCATGCACACTCAATATAACCATGCACACTCAACACATAACCATGCACACACGATGTAACAAGGCTCCCACGTGTTACAACTAAGACTCGACCTGTGTGTCCTTCAGTCGCTAAGTCCTGTCCGAATCTTTTGTGATCCCCATGGACTGTAGCCCACCAGGCTCCTCTGTCCATGGGATTCTCCAGGCAAGAATACTGGAGTGGCTTGCCATGTCCTTCTCTAGGGGGTCTTCCCGATCCAGGTGTTGGATTCCCGTCTGCTGCTTGGCAGGCAGATTCTTTACCACTGAGCCACCTCCTGACCTGATGCAGTCAAATAAATAATATATATATTTTTTCTTTTTTTTTTTCATTTATTTTTATTAGTTGGAGGCTAATTACTTTACAATATTGTAGTGGTTTTTGCCATACATTGACATGAATCAGCCATGGATTTACATGTGTTTAAATAATATTTTTAAAAACAAAAAAATAAATCCCAGTTGGATTAAAATTTTAAGTAAAAATTAAATTAGAAAATTTAAACACTATAATTTTAATAAGACAGGAACTCTTAATGTTATAAAGAAAAGTAAAGATTATATTTCACTATGCAAAATTAAATTTTGCACGTGTTGAAAAATCATAAACAAAGTCAATGGCACTTGGGGGAAACTATTTTTGCAATACATATGGCAGATAAGGATTAAATCCATAACAACTCAGTGCTCCAAAAATTGATTAAGAAATATATTCTGATAAAAATAGGTGGATGTAAGTAAGCAATTCCTAGAAGAGAAGCTCAAATGTCTAATAAATATATTTTTTAAAATGAAGTTCATGCTCTCAAGAAGTCAAAGAAATGGACATGAAAATAACAGAGAGATACCATCAGATTGGCAAAACAAACAGAAAAACAAAGCCCCCCCAAATGATAATGTTCAATCTTGGTAAGGATGAGGGGAGCTGAGCCACTCATACATCGGCTGGTGGAAATGTCAATTGCTGGAGCCTTTTTGGAAGATGATCTAGTAATATCTAGTAAAATTTTTTTAAAAACCTGCACATTTCACACACCACACATTCACGTACATGGTATCTCTGAAAGGGAGATTCCCACGTGACTCAGTGGTAAAGAATCTGCCTGGAAGGCAGGTTCCAGCAGGTGGGAGTTCCACCCCTGGGTTGGGAAGATAACCTGAAGGAGGAAATGGCAACCCACTCCAGTATTTTTGCCTGCAGAATCCTCTGGACAGAAGAGCCTGTCCATGGAGGCTACAGTCTATGGGGTCGAAAAGTGTCAGACACGATTGGGCAGACATATTAAGCATGCACATCTCGTTTCTTTCAGCATATCTCTGAAAGAAAACCTGAGAAACCGGCAACAGAGGTTCTGGAAAACAGGAATGGGTGGGCGATTTTTATATCATGATAGTCTTTTGTACATTTTGAACTTTATATTATATATACCTTTTAGTCAACAAATTAAAAAAATCTTTTCTAATATTTTTGATTTTAGAGCTTTGTTCTTTTTTTTTTAAATAGGTGTTTATAGCTATAATTCTTCCTCTAAGAGCTTTCTCTTCTCTACATTTTGGCAGGCTGTGTTTTCAGAAACAATTTTAAGTAGCATTTTGATTTCTCTTCCCCTTGGTGAACCACTGGGATCATGTGATGGTGGGGAGATGGGGGTGAGGGGGACCAGGACAACAGCCTGCCCCCTCGGCTGCTCTCAGACCCCAAGTGAAAAGTATACAGTCAGCACCTTGTTGAGCTGACTGTGATTCCAACAATGTAAAGTCATGTCTATTGGGTTGGCCAGAGCTCATTCAGGTTTTCCATAGTATCTTATGGGTTCTGGAAAACCCCAAATGAACTTTTTGGCCAACTCGATATTTCTTCCAGTGTGGCCTTGATGTAGGTCAATCCCTTTTGCAGAGGTCAACCAAAGAAAAAGGTATCCATCCCCATATCGGAGGAAAGACTGCGTTGTGCTGAGTAAGAGACAATCTGTCCAGCAGGAGCCAGACCCCCTTCTATGCATGGCTTTCAGCGCACACCCTGGCCACAAAGCCCCAAGGACACGACTGCCCTGAATCTGGCTGGTCCCCGCTCTTTTCCCCTCCCCAGCACCACTTGTGTGCTTACGCTGCTCCATCCTTTCTCCCCAATATCATTCATCCCTTTCTAACACTTAATTTACTTTTATTTTACTTTTATTGTATATTACCTGCCCCTTCACCCCCCACCACTTCCCCACCTACCCCCACAAAACTCCAGGGAAACTGAGAATTCCACCTGTTTTGTCCATTGATATATCCAAAGTACCTAGAACAGAACCTGGCACCTGGCGGAAACTTTACAGATATTTGTTAAATGACTGTGTCTCAGACTAGGAAAAAGCTTTCTAAGCTTGATGTCAAAGGAAAAAACTCACAAAGAAACAGACTTACAGGCTTATCTATATAAAGGTATAAAATTGCTGAGACACAGTCAAAACAAACAACTGAAGTATCTAACAATGGGATATCAATAAGATAGATATTATATATATACAATGGATATATTAATAAATAAATATTACACATCTACACAGTTGCAAAGAGTCAGACATGACTGGAGCTACTGAACAACATACAGTGGAACACCTCCAGCCATTTAGAGTGGTGATGTACATCAACATAGACGGTCATGATGAAGGCTATGTGAGATACCATTAACTGAGAAGAACCAGTTCCAAAGAGCTCACCAGGTGTCTGTTTACAAAGGTATAGAAAAGCCTCCTATACAAAGGTTTGTATACAAAAAAAAAAAAAAAAAAACCTTTGTCTACAAAGGTATAGAAAAACCTTGGGGACTTCTTCCCCAAGGGTAACCATTCAATAGCAAAGTCATTAAAACAGTCATTTTAGTAGCACATTGATTACCATTTATTTTGCCCTTAGGAGTTCATAAGATAGTACAGAGGTGTTGCCCAACAACCCAGAAAACTCTTCAAATTCTGTGTTTCATAATTACTGCTTTTTTGCATTCTAATTGTCTTAAAAGGCGTTTCTATACTAGATGATAAATTCCTGGAAAGCAAGGACAAAAAGTATGTATCTGTACTCTTCACTCTCAACCCACATATTATAAGTACTTAATACATATTTTTAACTCTAAGGAAAACACAAACAAAGCAAAAATGAAAAGGAATTCTAGAAAAGCGTCTGGAAAGATAAAAAGATGAGCTTGTCTGCAGCTGTTTTACATGTGGTTGAATGTGGTTTCTGCTGCTTTTCCGTATTTTATCACTCTTCTATAATAAACATGTACAAATTGAAATGAGTAAGTTATTTTGGGGTTTCCCTGGTGGCTCAGTGGTAAAGAATCCACCTGCCAATGCAGGAGACATGGGTTCGATCCCTGACCTGGAAGGATCCCACAGGCTGAGGAGCAACTGGGCCTGTGCACTGCGACTATCAAGCCTGAGCTCCAGAGCCCAGGAGCCGCAACTGCGGAGCTCACGCGCTGAAACTACTGAAGCCCGAGCAACCTAGAGACCATGACCTGCAACAAGAGAAGCCCCCATTGTGAGACTGCATGCCACAGCCTGAGAGCTGCTCCCGGTCGCTCTAACTAGTAACAAGCCCTCTCAGCCAAGAACCAGCACAGCCAAAACCAAAATAAACTTATTTTCATAGTTATGTTTGACTAAAAATCAACAAATTGAAATGAAAAGGCAAATATCAAACTAGGAAAATTAAATACAGCATAGGTGATTCACAAAATATCCATGCCTTTAATATATAGTTTTTTAAATCAGTAAGAAAGCCTTCCTCTTCTTTTCCATCTCTGCCCCAACTTCCTGAACAATTTGATACTAAAGTCGTTAGGCGAGCAGAACAAGGCAGGCATCCCTATTAGTCACGGGGGTGGATGGATGCACATACATGTAGAATGATAAACAACGAACTCAGGATGGCAGTCTCCCCTGGAGAGGGCAGGAGGGTGGAAACAAGGGAAGTGACATCAGGGAAGGCTCTTAAGGATCTTCAAGCGTATCTGTGAGGTTGTTCTTTTTTAAAATCTGAAGCAAATCTGGTAAAATGTAAAAAACTTGGCAGAACAGGAAAGTGGACAAGGGGTGCTTGTTATTCTGATGCTAGAACTACTCCATTAAAAAATACTAGGAGGGAGGGAGGGAGGAGGCAAGGGGGAGAGGAAGGATAGGGCAAGGGAGGATGAATGAATGATACTGCTTCCTCCCTTGGTTTCAGGGAGGTTAAGTGCTCTCCCCAAGGTCACACAGCCTGTGATGACATGTCCCCGTGGCCTCTCTGCCAGCCAGTGTTGAGTTCCCTGCCGGGAAGCAGCTCCATCGAGAAACACACCACCTGGTTTGCTTGGGTGCACAGTCTGGAAGTTTGATCAGGTTCAAGGACGTGGACCTAAGAATGTCTACAGACTGTTCACACCTGGGATCCTGGGGCAGTCAGATGCCCAGGGAGGATCTAGCGTCTGAAGGATATCAAAAAGCATCCTCCCAGGTCAGGGCAGTGGAACAGAGGCTTGGAGGGGCGTGGAGGCAGGTCCTTCCTCCCTCCCTGCCACTCCCCTCCTCTGCACACCCTCCTGATCACCTGAAACGCAGACCAAAGAAACAGCAGACTGTGATTCTCCAAGGCCCACCATGGGGAGGGGTCAGCCCGGAAGGAGTTCTGACCTTTTCTATTGTTCTTTAGGATGTGGGCTATTTCTGGGGTGGATGGACCACTGGGACATTCATCTGCCCCAGCAAGCCTCCAGCAGAACTGTGAGCTGCCGCTTTAAGTGAAACAAGGTCCAGAGACCCACTTTGCTCCTTTCCTCCTTCTCCCAAAGCTACACACAGAATGGCCTGCCCCTCCCAGCCAGTCATCCAAGGGTCTTCCCAAGGCCACTGATAATGCATCCCATTTGCCTGGGGATTGCTGCTCTGGGCCTGTGTTTGTCCAGGAGCCTGGTGACATCCTAAAGAGGTTGGGATGATCATAGCCCCATTTTACCCAGAGGCTTAGGACAGGCAGAGTCTGGTATGACCAGATTCAGTTCTAGGGCCTTAACCTTCCTGAGCCTCAAGGTTCACATCTGCAAAATGGGCAGAAATGCCAGATGTCCATCAAAGGGGCTGCTGGCCCTGAGGGCAGGCAGTGTCCTCATTGTGAAGGACTATTCTGTGTATTATGGGATATTTAACATCCCTGGCCCCAGCCCCCTGTGTGCCCCCACTCACTGGGACAACCCAGATGGCCCAGGCATTTCTAAGTGTCCTCTCAGCCAGCACTTCAGTTAGGAGACTCTAAATTCCTTGAAGGCAAGGACCATGTCACTGTGTCACCAGAGCCCAGTGCCCAGAGGGGCTTCATTTGACTTTGCTCCTTCCATGCACTTTCGGCTTCCCAGGTGGTACTAGAGGTAAAGAACCTGCCTGCAACACAGGAGACCTAATGAGACAAAGCTCCGTCCCTGGGTCAGGAAGATCCCCTGGAGAAGGAAATGGCAACCCACTCCAGTCTTCTTGCCTGGAGAACCCCAGGAACAGAGGAGCCTGGTGGGCTACAACCCATGAGGCTGACTCTTTGCGACTTTCAGTTTTAATTAAAAGAAAATGTGATTAGGACAGACACCCAGCCCAGCATCCGTGGTCCTCGCCCAAGCTGTTGCCTGGTTGTGGACAAGGAGGCAGGCTGGACACAACAGCAGCCTGGCGGGGAGGTGGGGACAGTCTGCCACCACCTTGTAAGTCCGAGTTCAGCTCAGTGGGACTTTGGCCGACAGAGGCCGGCAGTGGGGTGAGGTGTCAGGAAGGGGGTGCCAGAACCCGGAGTGACACCGCCAAGCTTTCAGGGCAGAGTGGCATGATGCTTGCAGTCAGACTGGCCTCACCCCACCCCAAAGGGCTTGCCTTCCCCTGAGGCCCAGCGTACATGCTCCAGGTCCTTGGCTCTTCCTTCTGTCCAGAGCACCGGTGGTCAGGTGCTCCGTCCCTTTATGGGCAGGCCGGCTTCTGGGAACACACTTAGCACAAGCCCCTGGGGGCAGGACACCTTCCTCCTCCGAGCCTTCTTCCTCATCTGAATATAGGAATCTGGCACTCTGACGGAAGTCACACAGTGCATCTAGAGAACACGGGATCCTGCCACTCTGCTCACATCCCGACCCTTCCCACCAAGCTGCAGCTGGGGCATCAGATAACCCTGATGGCAAGTCCTGGTTTTGGAATTTACTAGCCAGCATTACGATGGGTCATTTCACGTCTTTGAGCATCTGCTTAATGATCAAATAAACAGAGTAACTATTGGTGACTTTCTTACCTCCCAGGAGCTGTTGTGACAATTAAATGAGCTAATGGCTAGAAATATTTTTGCAAACTTCCAAGCCAGCGCACCCTCCCCTCTATCTGCACCCCACCCGTCTGGCCTAGAACTCTAACGTGATGGTCCAAGGGGTGAGCAATGCCTTCCAGTCCATTCCTAGTCCCTTCTGTGGAGACAGCTCACTGGCTCTCAGGGACTCTCAAGGACTTTGGAATCACATTTTATACAACAATCTGATTTCCTTTAACTAGAGGGTTGTTTTTTTCTTGACTATACAAAAATTCACTATTTTTTTCTCTTTCACTTTGTCGTCGTTGGCATTTTTCTCCCTTTTTTGGTGTGTGTTTTCTGTTCTAAGGATAGAAGACCCCTGAGCACGGCAAGACTATCTTGGACCCTTCACCTTCGCCCATCTCACCCTCCCCACGCCCAGCGAAGACTGTGGGAAGCAGAGCACCGTGCAAACGGATTGCCTTGGTTCACGGGGCAGACCCCTGGCTGGAGACCACAGGGCTGATGAGAGCAAATGTCATTGGTAAGGACAGTCTATGCCTCTGGAACCAGGAAAGAGGATTGTTTTCAATTAGCTTACTAGGAACAAATCTTTCAGCTACTTGAGCAACACATCTTGGAGAGCACAAAACAGCCTTAGGGAACTGATGGCCCAGTGGTCCTACGTCCCATGGTCCCGCATCCTGGAGCCTGCCGGTCTCTGAGCCTCTTCTTGCCCAGAAGCTGGGGCTGGGTGCTCCCCCCGGATGAAAGCTGCTCCCTGCAGGCAGGATTTAAAACCAGAGATGTCAGCGCTTCCCTTTTTTTAAAAGAGAGCCTGCAGCCAAAAGCCGGACAGCTTTAACCGATGCAGCTTCACCCTACTGTGTTCCTGACAGCTCATTCTCCCCAAGACCCTGAACCTCAAAGGCCACCCTGAAGCCTCTTCCTCCAGGAAACCTGTCTGGCTTGCATCCCAGTGATCCTCAGTCACAAGTAAGCACTTTGTCCCTTGAAACCCCAGGCATGAGACCTTGCTCTGTTGTCTGCATCTTTCTACACTTTCACATATACATCTGGATGCCTTTCTCATCCATTCCATCTTCTTATAACGGTGAGGGCAGGGATAACCCTGCTTCCTGGCATGGCCCCAGGATGCCAGTGCAGGGCTGTCCCTGGGGAGATGCTCAAACAAGCCAAGTTTCATCTCCCTTCGCCTTGGCTTGACCTCCACCTTCCAGCTAGGCCAGGGCAGAAGATTCCTTTAAGAACAAGATGCAAGAGACTTCCCTGGTGGTCCAGCGGCTAAGACTCCGCACTCCCAATGCAGTGGGGCCCGGGTTTGGTTCCTGGTCAGGGAATTAGATCCCACATGCCACAACTAAGACCAGACACATGTGTGCTAAGTTGCTTCAGCTTTGTCTGACGCTTTGGGACACTGTGGACTGCAGCCCACCAGGCTCCTCTATCCATGGGGATTCTCCAGGCAAGAATACTGGAGTGGATTGCCATGCACTCCTCCAGGGGATCTTCCCAGAGCCAAATTTAAAAAAAAAGAAAAAGAAGAACAAGATGCAAATCTCACCTTCATTTACTTCACTTACTGATGCATCTCCAGCACCTAGTACAGTGCTTGGCACTTAAACATCCAAACGTTTCCTGGATTAATGTGTAGCAGGACTGAACACATACTCACACTATACTCAGATTTAGTAAGAAAACCTCACTTCTTTCTCTATAACTGATGTACCTTTCCTATGAGCCTCCTAGGGAGCCAGGCCAGCTCAGACTTAGCAATGAAAGAGATTCCATCCTACAGATTCAAACATTGAATAAAGAGCCACTAGCTTGCTGTTCTGAGGGTCTCCATACCTATATACACATTTCTTATCCCAAACAGTAACTGAAAGAGGTTCTATTAGGGCTCCTTACCCGCTCTGCCCCAGAGCAGTGTCCTTGGAGTCCGCCTGCTCACAGAGGAAGTGAAGATGGGGTCCTCCACACGAGATGCCTCTTGTGCCAGAGGGATGCAGGAAAACTACTGCTCTCCATGGTGTCTGGCTCACAGGCTCACTGCCTTGCTAGTTAGTTGTTTAGTCGCTCAGTCGTGTCCGACTCTTTGTGACCCCATAGATTGTAGCCCACTAGGCTTCTCTGTCCATGGGATTTCCCAGGCAAGAATACTGGAGTGGGTTGCCATTTCCTTCTCCAGGGGATCTTCCTGATCCAGGCACTGAACTTGGGTCTCCTGCATTGCAGGTGGATTCTTTACCATCTGAGCCACCACGGAAGCCCAAGCTCATCTGAGGACAAAGTGAATAAACCACGTGGATGGTGCGTCATAAAGAGATGACAACATGGAACAGCCAGCGTCAGCTCCTTCCTTCACTTCTCACGGCACCCACCCAAAGAAACACAAAATGCAGAAAGCAAGCCCACTGATATATGAATGGATAAAGAAGATGTGATGCATATTGGGTTGGCCAGAAAGTTCGCTCAGGTTTTCCCGTACCATCTTACGTGGTGCGAACTATTGTGTGGAATATTACCCAACTGTAAGAAAGGAATGAAATATTTCCACTTGCAGCAACACGGATGGATATAGAGATTATTATACTAAGTGAAGTAAGCCAAAGACAAATATCACACGATACTGCTTATATGTGGAATCTGAAAGAGATGATACAAATGGACTTATTTACAAAGCAGAAATAGACTCACAGACGTAGAAAACATACTTATGGATACCCAAGGGGAAGGGGGGAGGGATAAATTAGGAGTTTGGGGTTAAAATACACACACTACTATATATAAAATAGATAACCAACAAGGATCTACTGTATAGCACCAGGGAACTATACTCAATATCTTGTAATAACCTACAATAGTTCAGTACAGTTCAGTTGCTCAGTCATGTCCGATTCTTTGCGTGCCATACGCTTTCTGCCTACAATAAAAGGGAATGTAAATAAAGTGTGTGTGTGTATATATATATATATATATATACACGTAAAACTGAATCACTTTGCTACATACCTGAAACTAACACAACACTGTAAATCAATTATATTTCAATAAAAATTTTAGAAAGATTTATAGGTGTGGAAACCACATAGAAAAAACTGTATATAATCATATTTATAAGTATAAAATATAGATATATACCATAATTTTATAGTCATTATTTATACCACAATTTTATAGTTATTATTCACAGGTTCTGTACTTCCAAATTCGCCCACTTGATAAAACTTGTCAATAACCCTGAAATCAATACTCGTGATGCTCTTTCATATACAGAAAAGAGAAGAGGGAACACATTCAAGCCCCCCACCACGCCCCCAGCTGGGGGTGAACGAGGTGACACTCTGCCTTCGTGTCTCAAGGCTCACACTACAGGCAACAGTCCTTTTCACTGTCTACTTAGTGACATACTCTGCATTTTTGTGCTTTTTTGGGTGATTTCACAGCTTAAAATGGCTCCCAAGGGTAGGACTGAAGTGCTGACAGTAGTTCTAAGAGCAAGAAGGCTGTGCTGGGTCTTACAGAGAAAATATGTGTTAGATCAGCTTCAAGGTTCAACATGAGTCAATCAACAGTGTTTTAAAAAAGGCATCTTTAAACAGAAACGTGGGGACTTCCCTTGTGGTCCAGTGGTCAAGACTCTGCCTGCCAACGCAGGGGACACGGGTTTGATCCCTAGTACAGGAAGATCCCACATGCCATGGAGCAACTAAGCCCGTAAGCTGCAGCTATGAAGCCCACCCTCTCTAGAGCCTGTGCTCCACAACAAGAGAAGCCCCGCGGGGAGGAACCCGAGAACTGCAACTAGAGAGTAGCCCCTGCTCACTGCAACTAGAGAAAGCCCATACACAGCAAAGAAGACCCAGCACAGCCATAAATAAATACTTTTTAAAAAATCAGAAACATGCATAAAACAAGATTATGTATTAATCAGTTAGCAAAATGTCACCAAAGGTGCACAGGCAATGAATTCTGTGTTTCCCCCAAAAGCAAATGGTTAAGCACTTGTTTATACATATATATATATTTTGGCAGCACTGTGAGGCATGCGCAATCTTAGTTCCCCAGGATCGAACCAGTGACCCCTGCAGTGGAATGGTAGAGCCCTAACCATTGGACTGCCAGGGAATTCCCCAGCATTTGTTACTTCAGTATCGGTAGCAACTCACAGAGCATAGCTATCATGAATGATGAAAAAAAAAAAAAAAATATATATATATATATATATGGATATTCTACATCTAAAAAACATTTGTTACAATTTTTGGCCACCCAGCAACTGAACCTCCTTCTGTAATTCAGGGAATGTTGCCTCCTGCACCCCAGAGGTGTTGGCAGGGCATGGGGCCCACCTCCTACTCTAAACCAGGATGTAGGATGCAACCCAGGTACTGCTGATTGGACCCACTGGCCCAGAGTCCAGTGCCAGGGGCCAATGCAAGCAGGGTTGACAGTACCAGCCTCAGTGCCCATGGTGTCCCATGCTGGTTCCAAGGTGCCACAGCCTGGAGCCTGGCTCATAGCCTGGAACCTGGGCCCCCAATTCTCTGGTCATCCTGGAGATGATCCAATATCCTTTAAATAAAGGCCTTTTCTGTTTAGATTAGCCAGAGCTGGTTTCTGTTGTTTGCAACCAAGAGCCATCTATGTGTATGTGCACATGCACAAATGTATGTATTGATATTTATTTGTCGTGTGTCTGCTTATTTACAAGGGAATAGGCATCAAGGAAGGTTGGTGAAAGAGGTTTGTGGAGGAGGAGACCCCTGGGCTGGGTCTGAAGGGTGGCTGAGGGTTTGCCAGGGGAACAGGAAGGAAAGAGGGGTTGGGCAGCATAGAGGCTGGAAGAGCAGGATATCTGGGACATCACAAGACACTGGGTGAAGCCGGTGAATGAGGGGACTGGGCGAGGAGAAGCTGGAAGTGGGGCCACGCCGAGAGCCGAGTGCAGGTGCTGCGGGAGAGGTCGGACTGAGGCTCTCGCCCCCTCCCCTCCGCCCCGCAGACCGCCTGTCCCACGCTCTCATCCACACCAGTGCAGCCTGCTTTCACCTCCCTGGACCAACCTCACACACACAGTCAAGCCAAACAGATTCACTCCTGAAGGTAGAGGAAGCCAGGTCACTTGCCGGCTGGCTGGGGAGAAGAGGGGTTTGTTATAACGAGTTCTGGAAGTGCCCTGAAGAACAGCAGGGCCATGTTCCTCCAGGGAAACTAAAGGAGAATATGACTGACTCAAAGGCTGCATTAGACAGCTGAGGCTGTCATTAACAAAGTACCACAGACTGAGTAGCTCAAACAAAAGATATTCATTTTCTCACTGTCTTGGAGGCTGGATGCCCAAGATAAAGGTGCCCACATGGTCGGGTTCTACTGAGGGCTCTCTTGCTGGCTTGCAGACGACTGCCTCCTCACTGTATTCTCACACAGTGGAGGGAGGCAGAAAGAGAAATCTCTTTCTCTTCCTCTTTTTATAAGGCCAGGGTCCTAGTGGATTAGGGTCCCACCCTTATGATCTTATTTAACCTTACTTACCTTCTAAAGACCCTGTTTCTAGGTACATAGTAAGTCCCCTACATATGAGCCAGTCCAGTTTGTTCATAAGTTCAACAAAGTTAGCCTAAGTACCTCCGCTAACACAATCCGTTATACAGAACTGTACTGTAATAGGTTTATAATATTTCCCTGATAGCTCAGACAGTAAAGAATCTGCCTGCAATGTGGAAGACTCAGGTTTGATCCCTGGGTTGGGACGATCCCCTGGATAAGGGAATGGCAATCCACTCTAATATTCCTGCCTAGAGAATTCCATGGACAGAGGAGATGCATCACTTTTCACATAAATAATACAGAAAAACAAACACATACACAAAATTTTTTTTTAATCTAATTTTATAGTACAGTACCTTGCAAAGTACAGTAGTACCAGCTATGTCACCATTGCTTTTACACTTGCTTCTGGGTATCCTGGGCTTGAAATAAAGATACTGTACTACTGTACCTTATACAGTATTGTAAAGTATATGAAACCAAAATTACTTGTAGAGGATGCACACACATGACAATGTACACCAGACACGTGAACTAACTTATGTGCCTGCACATGTGAACGCACATTTGCCTCTTTAAAAGTTCACAGCTTGAAGGTTTGTATGTAGGGGACTTACTGTAGTCAAACTGCCAGGGGGTGGGGTGGGGGTAACGGCTTCCACATATGAAGGGAGACACAATTTGGACCATGGCACTGACCTTCAGTGAGCTTCCTTCAGGGGGACAGAGGCCTTGCTGGAAGTTCAGAGCTCGGGGTCTCACCCCAGCCTGCTCTTAACAGAAGTGTGGCTTTGGGTGAGTCATATGCCCTCCCCAGCATCATTCAGAAAATGATAAATTCAGGTGAAGCCTCAACATTCCTTCTCTCACTACGATTCTAGGGGCTGTCCTGGGCTCTTTACTTGGGGTTTGTGGTGAGGCGACTCTCTCCCAATCCCACAAGTCTCCCCCCAGCCCCCCGAGGAAAGGCTGGGTCAGGAAGAGCTGGGCTGTTTTCTCTCCAGCTCTTCTAATGAATGTACTTGGCGCTGGGACTGTCTGTTGCCATGGTGATCGCTTCCTGTGGTGCTGGGCCTGGGAGACCCTTGACAGGGACTGCAGCATCTTGGGGGTGGGGGGGCTATTGGGAACAGGGGGTAGAGAGGCATGTCAGTGAATTCCAGCTCACGACGAGGCCCAGAATCAGCAGATTTTCTAGCAGCACTGGCTGAACGTGAAACTTAGGGAGACACAAAAAGATCTTGCAGTTCCTCAAACCCCACCGATTCTACTGCTTTCTCTTCACAACCACAAGTAAGGGATGGTTTCTCTTCTGCTAGAGTTGACTCTTCTAGCCTGGAAGGCTCTCAGGAACCAATCTGAGAAGGAGGGGTGAGTGATAAGCAGTGTGGTGAAGAATCTCGGTATTCAACATGTGGTCCTGAGCACCAGCATCCACTGCATCCTGCA
Source organism: Odocoileus virginianus (assembly GCF_023699985.2). Taxonomy (NCBI): domain Eukaryota; kingdom Metazoa; phylum Chordata; class Mammalia; order Artiodactyla; family Cervidae; genus Odocoileus; species Odocoileus virginianus. Next base: position 17,286,097 of record NC_069690.1, on the reverse strand, counting down.
TCCCCCTGGATGCTCACCAGGAGGCAGGATCTTGGGACCCATGTCAGACCCACAGAATCAGAATCTGCATCTCAGCAAACTCCCCAGGGATTTACATGCACATTAAAATTCCGGAAACTCTGGTACAGTAGGAAGAATGCTGGCCCAGAAGCCAGCAGACTTGGTCCCAGGGCCAGCTTTGCCCTCTGTTCTGTGACTCTGGCAACACATTTTTGGTTCTCTGGGATTCAACTCCTGTAAAATGGAGAGGTGACAAGACTCTTTCTCTAAGATGACATTATCCTCCACTGAGAGGCTTTGTTGGGGACAGGTTAGTGCATCCTGGAGGCCTCATCTAGCCCCAGAATCCAATGATCCCAACCGTGTTGCCCTAGCCAACCTGTGGGAATCAGAACCATTAAGGGGGACAAAGGTGATTGATGGTCTTTTGGATGTATCTTCCCTTTCCTCCTTTGCCTTTCACTTCGCTTCTTTTCTCAGCTTTTGGAAACTGAGAAAGAACAGACAAATGTTCAAGGGACCTCTGTGTGATGAAACTGGGAAGTCAACAAATCTAGTCAAAGGGAAACAGGACCTGATTTTTCAGGGAGGGAGGAGACTGTCCCTTCAGACCAGGCTCCATTCACAGCTCATATCCCAGTGTAGTCAGCTCAGCACAGTGCCTCTTAAGTTCAAGTGTGCATCAGAATCACTTGAAAGGCTGGTTAAAACACTGATTGCCAGGTTCCACGGAGTTTCTGACTCAGCTAGGGCCAAAAATGTGCATTTCTAATCCAAGAGATAAGAATACTGGCAATCAACCCCCATCCTTGGGTGTATCCCAAAGTCATCTAGTTAATATAACAAGACACCATCATTGCTCTTATCATTTAGGAAATTCCAAGTGTTCTAGAAGCTCTGTGCCAGAAGCAAGAGGAAGACCAAATATATATTTCTTATCATAAATCACAGTATCACAGAAGGAAAATGCGGCAGATGTTAGCACATGATGCTGGGCTGATGTCCTTACTCAGAGGTCAGTAAAGGAGAGCACGGGGGTGAGCAGGTTTCTTTCTGGAGGGGCAGGGGGCAGGGCAATGGGCAGAGGACAGCAGTCCAGGCATGGGAACTGGTGGCAGATGCTGTGACACTACTAGGAGCTGGTAGCCAGACTAAGCACGTGCTGAGATTCCTGAGCCATAAATCTCCCTGACCAGGCTGAGAATGAAGGTAAGAAGTGCTGAGGAGTCAGGCAGCCCGTGACTCCAAGTCTCTGGGAAACAGGAGCAATGGGTAGGGTGGGAACCCAGAAATGATAAAGCCCAGTTGTGCTAAGCATAGACCAGGATGATGTCACCCACAGGCTCTGTCACTAGGGAAAGTCACAAGATAGCTCTCTTGTCCAGGAATGGGCTTTCCCCTTGTGGTCTCCCCAAGGATAGAAGCCTGTGAATTCTAGTAACAGCTGAAAACAGGAATTTCTCACCTGCAAAGGCCAAAAAACCTGTGCTGTGCCAAATTCAGGGGGGGGAGAGGGAGGGGTCATTTCTCAGTGTCTGGAGCCCAGATGGAGCTCCACACAGTGGGCAGCTTTCTAATCAGTCCTTTTTGTTCACAGATGGAAGTGGGCCCACAAACCTTTGAGAACCAAAGGACCCTTAACAGACTACCTTGTTGACTTCTCATTTTAAAGATAGTGTCCTTAGATGTGGATAGTGCCTCGGTCTGCAATGCACACTCCAGGAAATGTTCCTCCCCTTCTTTACCCTGTGCTGAAAGGGCAGCCTTAATTAGCCAAGTTTAGACCAAGTGACTCATCAATCCTTTCCAGCCATATCTGATTGGAGAAGAGTTACTCACCTAATCCAAGGGGAGCCAATCTATTGGCTGGTCAATGACCAATCAGATTCAGTCCTTCTCAAAAATTTGAGAGGCACTGTGAGACTGGAGTGCCATGTTGGTCCATTTTTGAGCAGAGAGAGAGACAGAGAAAAAGAAAAAAGAGAGGGAGAGAAAGAGAAAAGAAAGAAGGAAAGAAAAGGGGGGAAACTCAACATTTCCAACTGGATGTTTCACAGGTCCCCCAAAGCCATTATGTCAAGAACCAACTAGAGATTAGCCCCTGCTTGCCACAACTAGAGAAAGCCCACACACAGCAAGGAAGACCCAGCACAGTTAAAAAAAAAAAAAAAAAAAAAAATTTTAAATAAATCTTAAAAAATACTGCAATGTAGGGATCTCTGCTTATGATACTGAAAAATATATGTGTATAGCAATGTATGAGATTCCAGATGAACATGTAAAATAATGGGGTTAAATGCCTGATACAGTTATTGCTCTTTAAAATGACTTAAACAACTACTCACCAAGAGGATTCTTGTATCATGTTTCAAAACATAAATACCTTTAAACTAGATTGCCTGAACATTACTTCCAAGGTTTAACCTAAACCTCAGGAAGTTAAATAGTTTTTCTCTTTACCAACTCACACCAATAATATAGATAGAAAAATCAAGCTGGAAACCAGAGAAGAGAAAAATAAAATTACAAGAGCTGTTCAGTGGCTTTCCTCTCTTCCACGGCCCACTTGGCCTCTTCAATACCACCATGAAAGCCAAAGTTTAAATTGTGCAGACCCCCAGCTGCCTCAGCACCAAGAGACAAAAATTACTGAGACATAGGCCTACCCTGGAGCATCTCCTTGGCGGTTACTAGGGTCACTTTTACTCATAGTTGCACAGAAAAATAAGGGTGAGCTGGCTACAATTCAATCTGAGGTGGGGGAAAGAGATTTGCTACAATCACTATATAAAGGAGAACTACATATCATTTTCATCTACTGAAAGTAACAAAAACTTTAAAAAGCTATAATGCTTAATAGTGGTGCTGAGGTGGTGAGATGCCATGCTCATATGTTGCTGATGGGGTGTAAATTGTACAGGACTGGGAGGCGGGGAGCAATTATGTTGTATCTACTGAGAGCCTATAAAAACACTGAGCTCCCACACTTTAGGATTTATACTAAGGAAAACATGAAATCCAGAGAAGTTTATGAACACAAAGATATTCGTGGCAGTGTTCTTTAGAATGGTTTTCCTGTATCTCCAGGTTTTCAGGGCTTCTTTTTTTGTTGTTGCTTTTTGACAGGAAAGTAGGACTTATTGGTGGACATGATTAAGGAGGGGACAATGCCAAGGCTCTCATGAGCGCAGGGCCACCATTTGCCCAGCCAGCCATGACTAAAGAGGTATTTGATCCCACAGCCATCTGGGATGAGCTGCTTTTCTGACACCATGTTTTCAAATGTATCCGCATAGAACTTAGCAAATCTCCACTTCTTGGAGATGTGGATCTTCTGGCAGCCAGGGAACTTGAACTTGGCCCTGCAGAGGGCCTCAATCACATGCTCCTTGCTCTGCAGCTTGGTACGGATAGATATTATGATTGGCCAATGTGGGCCCTGGCCGTTGTGCCCTGGGGCTTTCCAAAGGCACAACACGTACCTGTCTGGAGCTTAGACTGAGGACAGCATGCCCAGTCATGAATGTCCACTGGAAAGAGTTGTCTTCAAGATCCCTTAGGGCAACCTGTACAGACAACTGGCTGCATACACTACCAGGGAGGCTGCTGTTTGCAGCCACTGCACTGTGGGACCCCACAGGGAAAAGAACACAGTCGGCTTAATTGGCTGCAAAAGGGCTTCTTTTTCTGTTTATGTGTTTCATACACCAATGGCCTATGACTGTCAGGCTCATCACTGGCTGTGCCCTGCACCTCATTCTAGCAGGATATGGGCCCAGTTTTGGCCGAGGCTGTATTTCTGCTGCAGAGGAGACCTTCCTGGGCACATCTGATAAACCAATAGGACACGCTTACCCATGACTCTACCCAAAGAGATACTGTATCCAACAGGGAAAAGGCAGCAGGCCCACTCAAGTCTGCACAGGGACTGAAACTCAGGGGTCAGAGGTCAGAGGGGAGGGTGAGTTCAAGTCCTGCGTGAATCCCAGGCAGAGACGAGGCTATTTCACCAGAACCTTTGAATGACATTGGTACTAAATGCTCCTCCACTCTGAGGACTATATCTCACAGCGCTCCACAAAGTACAACATGAGGCCTTTGCCTCACTTCCCCATAGGGCTTAGCATGCTTCTGCCCTGGCAGGTGGCTCGGCAGTGGGTCCCAGGCTCCTCCACTCCCAGCCTGGAGGCTTCAAGTGTCTGATGTCGACATTGACGAGCACCTAGAGGGCTTCTGTTCGGACTCCCAGAAAGAGAGAAGAGACTGGAGGCCCTTCAGGTATGCATGAAAGCTGACAGTCACCCGGGGAAAAACATTAGCAAAACATTCCAACTCTAGGAGTTTTACTATCTCCAAAATATTTTTATGACCCTCTTTTCATTTGGCTCTTCCAGCAAGGAGTTCTTCCTTTCAGTTAAGGAAACTGAGGCCCGGACGCCACCTTCTTTGCTGGAGACCATCCTTGTGGCCATCCACACAGCCCAGCATCTCTGCTTTATTTTGGTACACCACAGGGGACTCTGGGCTCCCCAGGTGGCTCAGTTGTAAAGAATTCACCTACCTATACAGGAGACACGGGTTGAATTCCTAGGTCAGGAAGATCCCCTGGAGGAGGAAATGGCAACCCACTCCAGTATGCTTGTCTGGGAAATCCCATGGACAGAGAAGCCTGGTGGGTCTCAGGGTCACAAAGAGTCAGACACAACTGAGCATGCATGCATGCAAGGGACTTTATCCTGGATCCAGCCTTAGGGGAGAGGTTCAGAAAGATGTTGCAACCTTCAGCCTAGGTCTGATTCAGGGAGAGAAAGAAACTCTTTTTGAGCCTTTACTAAGTATATTGTGTTTTTAAAATCTCATAACAGTCTTCTAAGGTAACAGACACTTAGAGAGCACTTACTACATCTCAGACACTGCCCAGAGTACCTTATACGTATTAAATCTTCTGACCCTTCACCATCCGTAGGAGGTGGTTACAGCAAGCACGATCACCATGATGAGGAAACTAGGCCCAGAAAGGTCAAGTTAATTGCCCACATGGCTCACAAGAGGTGGAGCCAAGATTTAAACCTGGCATTTGTTCCCTGAGGCCAAGATTAATCCAGATTTATAGATGAGGAAATTGAAGCTCAGAAGCTCATTTGATATGTCCCAGTTGGGAAATAGCAGGGTCAACAGTCAAATTCAGAACTTCTTGCTTCTCGTTCACAGTGCTTCACAGGTCCGCTTTCAGTGGACCAATGAGCAAGGCAGCTTGCTTTCTCTTCTCTTTTACCACCAGTGCTTTCTCTTCTCCCTCCTTGCCTCTGCACCACCCATCTGCCTATGCACAACAGTCTTTGAATACAAAACGCATACCTATAGACATGTAATCAACCTCACAAACCTATAGCCAAACACTTACATAATCAAACTACCAAAACAAACAAACAAACAAAAAAAACACAAAGGAAAAATTTTGAAAACAAATAACAATATATTTCATGTTGTTTTTGTTCAGTCACTAAGTCATGTCTGACTCTGCAAACCCATGAACTATAGCACACCAGGCTTCCCTGTCCTTCACTATCTCCCAGAGTTGGCTCAAACTCATGTCCATTCAGTCGGTGATGCCATCCAATCAACTCATCCTCTGTCGCCACCTTCTCTTCTCACCCTCAATCTTTTCGAGCATCAGGGTCTTTTTCAGTGAGTTGGCTCTTTGCATCAGGTGGCCAAAGTATTAGAGCTTCAGCATCAGTCCTTCCCATGAATATTCAGGACTGATTTCCTTTAGGATGGACTGGCTTGATCTCCTTACTATCCAAGGGACTCTCAAGAGTCTTATTCTAGCACCACAGTTCGAAAGCATCAATTCTTCAGTGCTCCCCCTTCTTTAACATACTTCATACTGAGGAGCAATGTTTTGTGTGTATATGTGTGTATAAAACTGACTTTTCATCAGAAAGAATGGAGGCCAGGAAACAGTGGAACAACATGTTTAAAGCACAGAGGAAAAATTCTGTCAACTCAGAATTTTATATCCAGTGAAAATATCTTTCAAAAATGAAAGTGAAACAAAGACATTTTCAGATACATGAAAAACAAGAGAATTCCTCACCAGGAGACTCATCCAAAAGAAATGCTAAAGGAAGTTCTTCAGATATGTGTTCATGCTCAATTTTGTCTGACTCTTTGTGACTCCACAGACTATAGCCTCCAGGGTCCTCTGTCCATGGGATTTCCCAGGCAAGAATACTGGAGTGGGTTGCCATTTCCTCCTCTCGGGGATCTTCCCCACCCAGAGATTGAACCCATGTCTCTTGTGTCTCTTGCCTCGGCAGGGAGACTCTTTACCACTGTGCCACCTGGGAAACCTAAGTTCTTCAGAAGGAAGAAGGAGCAAAGCAAGGAACAAAGAACAAAGGAACAGGCAAACTTGGGTAAATACAAAAAACTATTTCCCTTTTCTTTTATAAAGTTTTTTTTTTTTTTTTCTCCTGCTTGTTTGTTTTTTGGGAGCTGTGCCATTTTGATTGTGGGATCTTAGTTCCCAACCAGGGGTTAAACCTGGGTCCTTGGCAGTGAAAGCACAGAGTCCTAACCACTGGGCCACCAGGGAATTCCCCATTTCCCTGTTCTTAAGACGCACATGACTGTGTAAAGCAACAGTGTAACAGTAAATTGTGGGTTTGCAGGGTACGCAGACATGATATATAGGACAACTGGGGTGGGGTCATGGTTAATGGGCCCATAGAGTTGCAAGGTTTTTATATTTCATGAGAGTACAAGTAGTCCGTCAAGAACTGGTAGCGTAAAGGATGACTAATGCCCAGATCCCATCCTCTTTCTTCTACATCAGACAAGAAAAGTAAGTGGGTAGGAAGAGAAAACTAGACCGGGGAGAGAGTGGCTGCTTCAAGCAGCTTCGGAGGCGAACAGCCGCTGAACCCGAAGGATTCCCAGGCCTCAAAGTCTAGACCAGTGAATGACAGGACCCCACGTGCCTGGGCAGGGATGGGGCCCGAGGGAGGGGGTCTGTCAGCCCCTGTGTCTGAGCAGACGCACCTGGGATGAGGTGTCCTCCAGAGAGAATAGGGAGGCTCCTGTGGCCACAGTGACTCCCACCCCTGACCAGGGGCTGGCTAACTCTCCACAGGTGGCACCTCGCCAGCTATCCAGGCTTGCTGACCCTCTGCAGAAGACCTAGACAAAGTATTGCGGGAGCTGGGGTGGGGTACAGGTGTTCCTCCAGCACCCTGGAGTCAGCCTCGTAGACTGTAGGAAGCCTGTTCCCTGTTCCCTTCATACAATATACTGAGGGGGAGCCCCAAAGCCCAGACTTTGGGCTCATCACCCCAGAACCAGCCCTGCCACGCCAGCTCAGCAGCACCCACAGAGCTGGGTGCCCCTCCCACCCACCCCCAGTGTCTAAGCTCCAGCTCCAGGGGCCCCTCCGAGCTCCTAGACTCTGGTACCCCAGCCTCTTCCCAGGAGGTGAAAACTGCTTTCTATAGTTCTTTTCTTCAGGTTTCTTTTTCTGCTTAATATAAATACTTATATTAAATTTCCTCTGAAGAAATTCTGCCATGATTTCTGTCTTCCTGCCAGACTCCTGCTGATATGGAAAGAAACAAGTGTGCTCCTCCCAGAAGCCTGACGTGGCCCACAGGAGACAGCATGGACCAGAGGGAAAGGCTTGACTTTGGGCTCTGATGGTCCCAAGTTCAAATCCCAGCTCTGCTTTCCTTCCGCAAGTGACTCCAGGCAAGCCTCAGCTTCTGGAACTTTCTCTGAGCCTGAGTTTCCTCACTTGAAAATAGGGTTGATAGCACAAGCCTGATCTATCATTCTGTCTGGGTATAAGAGACAAAAATCACGATTTGAACTAGATTAAGCTAATGGGTGAAACTATGGTGGAAAGTGTCTAGAAAATAATCATCAAGTGCAAAGGGTGAGAAGGCAGGGATAGAGACTGCTCACATCCGACTGGAAACAGGAACTCAGATGCATTCAGGCTTTCTCTCTGCCTCTGAGACTGTTCCTCGGTTTGTGGAGCTGATCCTTCAGCACAGACCCAGGTTCCCATGTGATAGAGGAAAATGGCCTCCAAGCAGCCTTCAGACTCGCCCTTACAGCTCTGCCCACAGAAGAAAGGGCTCCTCCTGACTGAACCCAGCTCGGTAGTTTCCAGGGAAGGGCTCCAGCTGGCCAGGATGGGTCACTGTGGCCTTGAAGCAGGGTCACATAAGGGATGACATCTGTCGGTCAGCTATGTCATATCCGGGTCTTACATATCCAGGTCAGCCATTTCTAGGATGACTGTCCCCATTTTACAGACGAACAAACAGAGGCTCAGAGAGGAAGGAGACTGACCACAGTCATGTGGCTCTCATCTAAGTACCAATGCTGCGTATTAGGTCACTAAAAGCATTTTATCAGAAGCTTTGCAAGTTTCACAGAAAGCAGCTGGCTGGGAGTGAATGAGGTTGTTCAGAAGGTAAAGGAGCCCACATTGGCTTCATGCCCACAACAACCCTGGGCACGGGGCAGGGGTAGGCAAGTAAACTGGGAGAGCCCAGCTTCCTCCAGGGGAGTGGGTGGTGGTATTGGCCCCATTTGAAAAAGGGAAGAAAATGAAGGTTCAGAGAGGTTCGGTATCCAACTCCAGGTTCCACAGCTCAGAAGCAGGGCTGGGGTTCTAACCCAAGCCTCGTGGCTTCTCTGTATTACCCATCTCAGCATCAGCGCGCCCAGGCCCCTTGGGAAACGTCGTCTTAGTGGATGGACTCAGGACTGAATGACCTGCTCTGGCTTCATGCGCTCTGGTCTTAGATGTTGGCAGAATACAGGTCCTTGTGGGATTGTGACATTTGAAAAAATGTGGGGAAAGGGTGCAGAGAAGCGAAAAATGATGATTAAGGGACAAAAAGGGTCATCTGGGGAAAGATAAAGACAGCTGGGACTGTGTTGCTAGGAGAGGAGGCCCAGAGAGACCGTGGCTGAGGTCCAAGCTCGCTGGCAAAGGTCGGTACCATTGGCCGTAGGGCTCCCTGAGCCACCCCTCAGCAAGCCTGCTGCAGTCTCGCCAGGCCTCCCATCACCGGACACAGTCCTACTTCATGCTCAGGGTGATGCGACCTCTGAATGAAGAGGGCTGAGCCCTCCAGGCGGCCATTGTTAGGAGCAGTCACCCCCAGCCACGGGCCCACAGGCAGGCCAAGAAGTCACAGTGCTTAGGAGATTCCGGGGAGCTGAAAGCCCTCACCTGTCCCACCCCTCAACAGTCTGAAGTTGCTTCCTGATTCATCCCTTTGGCAAAGACACAGAAGGCTGGCCTGAGAATACAAGTACACAAGGTCGTAATCAGCCAGCAGTAAGCGGCCTGGCTCCAGGTTGGGCTTTGCTCCAGGTTTTTTGAGGGACCCTTTCAGTCACTTTCTCTTTCTGGGGCTCAGTTTTCTCACAGGTCAAGGGAGCAGACCAGCTCCATGATTGTGAGACTAAAAAGTGGAAATGAAGGCTCACTTTAACACCCAGGTGACAAGGCTGCCAACAGAGGGTGGGAGCTCAAGAGAAAGGAATAATAAGAGACAAGGCCAGAATTCATATAGCAGGTGAAGCCCACTGGTCCAGAGAAGGTGCCCCTGGAGAGAGTCTGGACACCTCGTCTCTGCAGGGTCAAGTCCAGACCCTCCTCTTGACCTCATGACCTGACTCTGTCTTTTCTCCAGCCCTCTTCTCTGACTGACCCTTCAACTACACTAAATTACTTACAGTTTCCCAAATATGTCACTATTTCCTGTCTCCAGGCCTTTGAAAAAAACTGTTTTCTTGACCAAAAAAAACCTTTCCCACCCCTATCCAAACCTCGTCCTCCTGGGAAACTCCTAGGCATCCCTCAAAACCCACTTCAGTCACCTCCTCTCTAAAGTCCTCCTGTTCCTTAGTAGTGGACCCTCCTTGCCCCATTCACCAGGGTTGATTGCCCCTTTTTCTCGGTTTACTGTTGTACTCAACACTTTTTCTCAGCCCTCATCTGTGGATCTGCTGCATCTGAATCACCACAGGAGTGATTTCAAAATATTCAAGCCCAGGCCCCACTCCATGAGAATTTGACTCAGGGAGTCTGGGGTGGGGCCAGGTATCAGAAACTTAAGTTGAAGCCCCAGGTGCTTGTCATGTTCAACCAGGTGTGGGGATCACTGGGGTGTGTCCCTTGAAAGCAAGGTTTTTCCTATATACTAGGGCCCGGCTCAGAGGAGCGCCCAGTGAGTGAGAAAAGAAGGAAGGACAGAAATAAGGAAATGAAGAGGAAGGAGGAAGGAAGGGGGATCAAGGAGGGAGGAAAAATGGTGAGCAGCGAGAGGAATAGAAAGATAAAGATGAACATGGGACTTCCCTGGTGGCCCAGTGGTTAAGAATCCACCTGCCAATGTAGGGGACATGGGTTCCATGCCTGGTCCGGAAGATCCCACATGCCGTGGAGCAACTAAGCCCATGTACTTCAATTACTGAGCCCTCACGCTGCAACTACTGAAGCCTGTGTGCCTAGAGCCTGTACTCGGCAACAGAGAGAAGCCACTGTAGTGAGAAGCCCGAGCACCACAATAAAGAGTAGCCCCCACTTGCCACAACGAGAGAAAGCCCACACGCAGCAGCGAAGACCCAGTGCAGCCATAAATAAATTTTTTTTAAAAGCTGAGCATGATTCAGGGGATGGGCAGGAAGGGGCAGGAAGCAGGGGAACTCAGAGGCAATGCTCCTGGACCACTTCTATATCACACTTTGCTGAATGTTGGCACAGATACTGATTCTGGAGTCAGACCTGCCAGTGTGTGGGTCTTGGTCCCTGCACTCATCAGTGGTGTGTGCCTTAACAATTCACTCAGCCTGTCTGCTCTGCCTGCTGGTGGTAAGAGCTGCATCTGCCTCACTGATGATCTGAGGACCCAGGGACTCCCAGGGTCAGCACTTCTCAAGCACTGTTGTGTATGCGAACCATCTAGGGATCTTGTGAAACTGCAGATTCTGACTCAGTATGTCTGTAGTTTAAATGACCTTCCAAGCGGCGCTGGCACTGCTGCTTTCCCCAAAGCTGATCCCTAGATCAGAAGTCAGATCATTCTTGTGCTGCTATGTGGCAGCCTGGATGGAGGGGGGTTGGGGGGGAATGGATACATGTATTTGTATGGCTGAGTCCCTTTGCTGTCCACCTGAATCTATCACAACACTGTTAATCTCTCACGTCCAACTCTTTGCAACCCAGTGGACTATGCTGTCCATGGAATTCTCCAGGCCAGAAATCTGGAGTGGGTAGCCGTTCCCTTCTCCATGGGATCTTCCCAACTCAGGGACAGAACCCAGGTTTCCTGCATTGCAGGAAGATTCTTTACCAGCTGAGCCACCAGGGAAACCCAAGAATACTGGAGTGGGTAGCCTATCTCTTCTCCAGTGGATCTTCCTGTCTCCTGCATTGCAGGTGGATTCCCTACCAGCTGAGCTACAAGGGAAGCCCTGTTAATCTCTACTCCAGTGTAAAATAAAAAGTTAAAAAAAAAGAAGTCTGATCAGTTCCCTTTCAGGGCACCAACTTGTTCCTATGCAACAGGATGGGAATGAGGCCCGGGGGCCCCCTCCACTGAGCACTGGGTGTGTACTCCAGGCTTCATGCTAAGTTGAGCCACACCCCACCTCACTGAGCAAAGGGAGGCCCCTGTGTTTTCAGAACCTCGGCAACAGTGATCCTACATCACTTGCACCACACTGTATGAGTTTCCTGTGGCTGCTATGACAAAGTGCCACAAACTCAGTGCATTCAATGACACAAACCATCTTTCAGTTCTGGAGACCAGAAGTGTGAAATGAATCTCAGGGGGCTCAAGTCAAGGATTTGGCGAGCTGGTTCCTTCTAGAAGTTCCAGGGGAGAATCGGTTCCTTGACTCATCCAGCTTCTAGATGCTGCTGGAAGGCAGCAGTGGCCACATGGCTCCAATCTTTGCCTGTTGTCACATCTCTGCCTGTGCTCTCTGACCTCTTGTCTTCTTCTTACTGATATAAGGATCCCTCAGTGTTGACATGAACCCACCCAGATAAGCCAGGGTAATCTCCCCATGCCAAGATCCTTAACTTTATCATACCTGCAAAGTCCGTTTAACCATGGAAGGTAACATACTCACAGTTCTGGGGGTTGGGAGGTGGACATCTTTAGGGGCTGCTATTCTGCCTGAGTCAGACCCTGACAGTAGCTCCCAGACGGCTCATCACCACCAGGGAACAAACTGGTTTTCATGGCCCCTTCAAAGTCCAGGCTCTGAGCTGCCAGCAGTGGCCAGTGAGAGTGACTCCTCCCACTGGCCACTCATTGGTGTGACCTGCAACGTCCCATGCACCGACCTTCTGAGTGTTAGAGGCTGAAGGAGCAGGACAAAGGTCATGGTGTCCCCTCGAGCCCCAACCACGCGCTCGCCATAAAACGCAGTGCTTGAAGAGCTAGGCCAGAGGTAACCTCTCGGTGCCAAAGGAGAGCACTGGGTGAGGGCCAGACAGAAGTGGGCGGGGCCCTGGCCAAGGAGGCAGGATGGAGAGTCTTCGAAAAGGAGAAGAGAGCTGAGAAAGTCCAGCCCTCCTTTTCCCTAACACTGTTATTCCCTTGTCCCCACGGACCTGGCCACGTGAGTGCAAGCTAAGCCGGACGCCCTGGATGGTTGCATGCTCTGAGCCCATTCATGGGTCTTTAGAGTGAAGACAGTGACAGGTTCCCACTTCTGCCAAGTGTCCAGGTCAGAGGGTGAACCTATGGGGCAAATGGAGCACCCCCTTGGCCTGTCCACCATCTCTCTCCACGGGCCTGCAGGGAGGGGACTAACCACCCGGATTTTCCAGGGACTGAGGGCTTCCCTGGGAGAGCGAGGACAAGTCAGCCTATCTGTAGGGCAGCTACACAAACCCCAGCAGCGGGCTTGGCTGCCATCCGCCCTCCAGCCCCAGCCGTGCTGGCAGGCTCCTGACCCTGTCAGCTGGCGGGGTTCATAGCTGTTAAGAAAGACTATCCGTGTGAAGCAATGTCTGTGGGTGACAGGTGGACCTCAGGGGCCCTCTCCTTCGGGGCTGCTGAGTCACACAGGCTCAAGGTCTGGGAAATTCAGGAGCTTGATTTTTCTCAAGTCACTGGAGGGTAGAGGTGGGGCTCGGGCTGGAAGGAAGGGGATGAGGAACAAGACCCCAGGGTTAAGTCTCCACTGCCCATTCAGAAGCTACAGTGATGCCTTTCCAGGGTCGAGGCCATGCTGCTGGGAGGGTGTGTGGTGTGGGAGGACACGGGAGGCTGGGGTCAGACAGACCCTGGCTTCTCTGCTTCCCAACAGAGTGCCTCTGACCCAGCCCCGAGCATCTCTGAGCTTTGATTTTCTCCCTAGTGGAAAGGGGTTAATGAGACATAGTGCAGGGTTAGATGAGCCATAAACAACCAACATGGACCTGCCTAATATCCCAGAGGGGGCTCCTGTCCTGAGGCCCAGATCAGGGTCAACAGGGAAGCAAATTAGCAACCAGAGGCTGCCTGGTGAGCCTTGAACTGAAACAAAGGGAGCAGACAAACCCAGAGCCCTGGACTCAAGGCCCTTCCCTCCAGTGGACACACTTCTCCCCCGTCCCCTGGCACTCCTATCCTTCCAGCATGACCTCATGCTGGCTGCGTTACAGATGAATCAGATTCTAGTTCCATCATATGACACGCGGACACTCTGCTAGGTTTTCAAAGGTTTTTTAAATCTAAGTGATCTCATTTGACCATTCCAGCAACCATTTGGGGGTGGGGGTAGATGATACTCTCCCTACTTTACAGATGTGGAAACTGAGGCTTGGAGAGGTTGAGGAAGTCATATGGATTCAGGCCAACGTCTCCAGACTCACAATTCCATGTTTTCCCCACTGAAGCAGAGCCTGTGAGGTCTGTCACATGAACGGGGTATCCCCCTGAAGAAAATATAGCACAGCCACCGCTCTAGCAGACAGCATCTGGAAGCTTCACCATCTTCTGGGTAACTTCACTTGACTATAGAAGATTCTTTTCTTAAGACTACGGTCCTCCTTCTTATTCCTGGCTCAGCTACCGAGAGATAACGTCCTCGTTCTTGTGCCTAGCTGGCCCTCCCACAATCCCTTACCCCAGACACTGCGAGCCAACTCCCCTCCACTGCTAAAAATGGAAGTGACAACTCCAACTTCCTTTTATGAGAGAAAAGGAAATTTATCAGACTTGAGCAGAAAAGGATACATCCTGATAGGAGTATGACGCGTGTCAACTACAGTCAGGGAGAAGTGCCCAGTCGTGTGACTGGCTTTGCTGGCTTAAATCACATAGCCCACTTCTGCTATGGCAGGACTGCCACCCAACCCAGGAAAAAAAAAAAAAAAAGGCCCTGGCATCCTTGGGAATCCAGCCAGAGAAGGGGTCAGGGGTTAGGGCTCTAGAACTTGTCCCCCAATGGGAGGCTCAGAAATCTGCTTACTGACTTGTAAAGTGGGAGATTTTGAAGCCCAGAGTTGACTGGAACTTTGATTTATGAAGGCATTGCCAAAGCCTTGATCACTGGATGTGGCTGCGACTTTGACCACCCTCAGAGGTGGGGAAGGAAGCGGAGGGAGGCGAGGGCACCGCGCAAAGCAGGAGAGAAGGGAATCTCAGCCTCAGAGGTACAGCCATGACGGTCACTGCCGCGCCCCTGCTGCTCAGGGAGCCCTGGAAACTGCCTACCCTGCCCATCAAAGGAAACATCACGGACTGGAACAGCCTCACCTTTCCCAAGAAGTCTCTGCACTATTTTTTTTTTTTTTTTCATGAGGACAGTATAGAGGTTCCTCAAACAATTAAAAATTGAACTATAATATTCAGTTTTTTGAAAATATTCAGTAATCCTACCCCTGGGTATTTATCTGAAGAAAGCAAAGACACTAATTCGAAAAGATATTGCATCTCTGTGGTCTCTGCAGCATTATTTGCAATAGCCGTGATACAGAAACAACCTACATGTCCATCAGTGAATGCACGGACAAACAAAATGTGATACACACACACCCACACACACAACGGATAATTATTTAGCTATATAAAAGAAGCAAAAGCTTGTCATTTGGGACACCATGGATGGACCTTAAAGGCATTATGCTAAGGAAAATAAGTCAGACAGAGAAAGGCAAATACCATATGATCTCATTTATATGTGAAATCTAAAATAAACTGAACTCATAGATGCAGAGAATGGACTGGTGGTTGCCAAAGATAAGGGAGTGGGGGTAGGCAGAATAGATGAAGGGAGTCAAAAGGTACAAACTTCCAGTTATAAGACAAATAAATTATGGGAATATAATGTACAGCATGATGACTCTAATAATACTATATTACATTATTTAAAAGTTGCTATGAGAATAAATCCTAGCCATTCTCATCACCATACACACACAAAAAATGTAATTATGTATGGTGACAGATGTTTAACTAGACTTATTATGGTAATCATTTCCCAATATATACAAATATTGAATCACTATGTTGTATACCTAAAACTAATAAAATGTTATATGTCAATTACACATACACACACAAAAAAGGAACGTGGATAGAAAGATAAATACACTGGTGGGACTGATCTCTAAAACTAATTTAAAAAAAAACAGATTGCAGGGACTTCCCTGCTAGTCCAGTGGCTAAGACTCCACACTCCCAATGCAGGGAGCCCGGATTTGATCCCTGGTCAGGGAACTAGATCCCGCATGCCGCAATGAAGACTGAAGATCCTGGTTGCCACAACTAAGAGCCGGCATAGCCAAATAAATACACAAATAATAGGGGAAAAAACATATTGCAAAACAATGCATAGTATATCATTTATATTTAACAAATTGGACAAAGCAGTTATATATATGTATTCATGTATATAAAGTCATAAAAAAGGATTTGGGAAGATAAACACCAAACTGATAACAGAATCCCCATTATCTCTGGAGAGGAAGGTCAAGAGGGAATTTATCTGTACTATTTGTATTTGTATTTGTATATTAAGCAATTAAAATAAATGACTTTTAATAAAACAAATGCTTAAAAAAAGAAAGCAAATGTGGGATCCAGCTGGCTAGGATGTAAAACAGAGACGGGGTTGAGTGTCCATGGAGGCTGGGGGAGGAGCCTCAGGATGGAGCTTGAGGAGCTGGCTTCTTCATTCTGTCCCAGGTACTCAAGCTGCAGCCACCCGGGGCACTGAGAATTTGCCCGCTCACTGGTCTAGGGGCAAGGGCACCCCACCGAGGCGAGCATAAAGGGAGAGCAAGTTCCCCTCCACTAACACCCTCACCTGGACCCTACCTGATTCCAGTACATAAAGAGCTGGTGTCTACATCTTCACCCACACCTGGGGGCAGTGACATCACTGGGGGCAAACTGAGGCACTTTGAGTTCCTTCAAGCTGTGAATTCCTGTGTCAGAGGAGGCAGAGCATGGCTTGTCCACCCTCTGCTGGAGCCAGCTCAGTCTCTGCCTGTTATGGGTTGGCCAAAATGTTCATCCGGGCTTTTCCGGACCATCTTATAGAAAAACCCAAATGAACTTTGTGGCTAACCCAGTAGTACTATATACCCCAGGTGCAGAATGAAGGATGGAGGCTGTGGGAGAAGAGACCGGATGGGGTGGTACAAAGCAGTCCTACTTTGCAGCCTCGCATTTCTAGTACAGCAAGAGAGAAGTGCTCAAGAAAAAGGGGCAGCCACGCCTTGACCCAGTTAAGGAGAGGAACTGCACAACAGTGGGGAGCGGGCGCTGGGCAGAGGCTGTGACTGCAAGGTCCTCAAGTGCTGGACTGGAAGCAAGGAGCCACGGCCTGGATTTCAACTCCCAGGGGAGAGCAGGGCCCTCTGTCCCCTCTCATGGCTGTGGGTGGGGTAGGAGGGCCAAGTTTTTACTGAGCTTTTAATTAAAGTGTAGTTAATTTACAACACTGTGTTAATTTCAGGTGTAGAGCAAAGTGATTCAGTTATATACGTGTGTGTGTGTGTATACACATATAGACAGATCTGTTCTTTTCCAGATTCCTTTCCATTGTAGATTATTATAAGCTATTGAATATAGTTTCCTGTGCTACACAGTAGGTCCTATTGATTATCTGTTTTATATTTAGCAGTGTGTATATATTAATCCCAAACTCCCAATTTATCCCTTCATCTTCAATCCCCAGTTTTGCTCCTCCAGGCCGTCCAACAATTTTACAGCCAATTTCCCAATTAAATCTTCTACTTGACATACCTAGCATACGTTTTAATGACTATATGTCTACTCTTACATCAGACTGAACAACACACACACAAATAACAGAGTAAATATACAAGGCAACAGTTTACACTGGGAGGGGGTTAATAGTGTCTAACTGATTTAAGAATCTTCTATTGTTTGGGAGGAAAGCAAAGGTTTAGATTAACTTTTGACCTTGATAGGTTAACAATGCATGCTGTACCTTACAGTATATTCATTAAAATAGTGGAAAAAGAGGTTTTTTAAACAGTGGAATTAAGTTTTTTATAGATATAATTATTTCAAAAGAAGGCAAGAAAGGAAGGGAACAAACCAATATGGAACAGGCAGGACAAATAGCAAAAATAAGGTGGTAAATTTAAACCCAAAGATATATATTCATATTACATTAATTATATAAATACTCCAGTTAAAGATAAAAGATTATCAACATGCTTTAAAAAGAAAAATCCAGACTTCCTTGGGGGTCCAGTGGTTAAGACCATACTTCCACTGCAGCAGACATGCATTCAGTCTCTGGTTAGGAAGTGCCACATGCTTCTGGGTGTGGCCAATAAATAAATGCATAAAGTAAAAACAAAAATCCAACTATGTGCTATTTACGAAAGACAGAAGAATACATTAAGGGTGAATGCAAAAGGATAGGAAAAGATAAACCATATAAACACTACCCTAAGAAAGTTTATGCGCCTGTGTGCTAAGTCACTAGGTTGTATCCAACTCTTTGAGACTCCCTGGACTGTAGCCCGCCAGGCTCCTCGCCCATGGAATTTTCCAGGCAAGAATACTGGAGTGGGTTGCCATTCCTTCTCCAGGGGATCCTCCCAACCTAGGGACTGAACCCACATCTCCTGCGTCTCCTGCACTGGCAGATAGATTCTTTGTCACTGAGCCACCTGGAAAGCCCAATAAAGCTTATGTATATTGCATTCATTATTATAGTCACTTTACTACTATCAGACAAAATAAACATTAAGTTAGGTTAAAAGACATTACAAAAGCTAAAGAGGGTCACTTCATAATGGCAAAAAGGCTCAATTCACCTAGAAAATATGTTACAAATTTTATGCAAAAAAGAGAAGTAAAAGAATTAGAAAGGAAAACAAAACTGTCATAATTTGCAAATATAAATTTTGCACACAGGAAGTACAAAGGGATCTACAGAAGAATTATTAAAACTAGTAAGTTTGACAATATTGTTAGATATAAAAATCAGTATATGTGAAGTCATTCATGGTTTTATTATATCAGAAACCAAAAGTATAAAAAATGTTTTTAAAATATACTATTTACAAGAGCAAAGAAATATTAATTATGGAGAAGAAAATTATCAAAAGATATGCAGTTTCTTTGTGGTATAATTGTAAACCTGTATTGAGATTTTTAAAAGGCTTCAATAAGAACAAAAATATCCCATGTTTGTTTGATCCATACCCTGTATCATATATAAAAGTTAACTCAAATCATAGACCTAAATGTAAATCCTAAAACAACAAAAAGAGTACATAGGAGAAAACCTTTGCAACCTTGGGTTAGGCAAAGATTTCTTACATGTAAGAACAAAAGTACAACTCATAAAAGAGCAATTTGATGAATTGGACTCATTAAAATGAAAACCTCTGTTCTTCAAAAGATACTGTTTAAGAGAATGAAATGACAAAAACCACAGACTGGGGGGAAAAATCTTTCCAAAGGAGTTATAACCAGAATATAAGAAATTCTTGAAACTCAATAATAAGAAAACAACCCAGTTAAAAATGAGCAAAGGATGTGAACAGACACTTCACCAAAGAAGATATACAGATGGAAAATAAGCACATAAAAAGCAGTTCAGCGCTGTGGAAAGGAAGATGGGAAGGGCTGGGGAGGAGGGATCACCAATAGAAATGCAGAAACCTCCGGGGCTGATGGATTTGTTCATCATGTTTGCAGTGCTGGTTTCATGGGTGTGCATAGATGTCAAAACTTATCACATCTCACACTTTAAATATGTGCAGTTTATTGCATGTCAGTCTTCCTTCGGTAAAGCTATATTTTAAAAGACTTCAATAAAAACAGAAATGCACCGTGTTTGTGGGCTGACAAACTCAACAGTCTCCCTAGTTTGATTTATAGATTCATTGCAATCCCATTAAAAATCCCAGCTGCTTGTTTTCTTTTGTGGAATTTGATGAGCTAATTCTAAACTTTATATGGAAATGCGAAGGACTAAGAACCATCAAGACATTCTTCAAATGTTTCCCACAATGTGGGAGAATTTGGTTAATGAAATATAAAGATTATTATAAATCTGTAGTAATTAAGACGGGGTGGTGTTGGCTCAGGGACAGAACAATAGACCAATGAAATAGAAGAGAGAGCCCAGAAATAGGCTTGTTCTTACATGGAGACTTGAGATGGTTTGCAGAACATGAGCAGAAGAGCGGACTTTGTAATAAATGGTGCTGGGACAGCTGAGCATTCTTCAGTGGGGATTGGGGGTGAAAATTGGACCCCTACCTCACACCATATAAAAAAATCAATTCCAGATAGGGTCAAAGCCTAAATATTACAGACAACAACTTTAGAAAAATGATTTGGGATAATATCTTCAAGATGACAGGGTAGAAAAGACATTCTTAAACACATGCACAAAAAGTACAAGTCATAAAAGAAAACATTAGTAATCTCAACTATATGAAAAGGAAGAACTCCTGTTCTTGAGAGAGCAAAAAAGACCACTCAGAGTGAGAGAAGATATATTTTGCAAGTCATAGAACAGATCCAAAAAAGTAAATCAAAACGATATAAATAACAGTGGTTGCCAGGGACTGGGAGGGAGCAGAGAATGGGGAGTTATTGTTCAACAGGTGTAGAGTCTCAGGTTTATAAGATGAAAGAGTTATGGGGATGGATGGTAGTGGTGGCTACACAACAATACCACTGAATCATAAGCTTAAAAATGGTTAAGATAGTAAATTTTACGTCACGTGTATTTTAACACAATGAAAAGGAAAAATTAACTACCATAAAAACACTGTCCATATAACATACAACCCAATAGAAAATTGTCAAAAATTTTTCTAGACATTTAGTAAAAGAGGAAATACAAATGGTTAATAAACATGTGAAAAGGTGCTCAATCTCATTAATAATCAGGAAAATGCACATTGAAATCACAGAGAGATATTACTATACATATATCTCACACTGACAATCAAAATCTGATACTACCAAGTGTTTGGGGAGGATGCGCAGCTACAGGAACTCTCTTATAAGACATGTAAGTTGGTGTAACCACTTTGGTGAACAATTTGGCATTTTCTGGTAAAGCAGAATACAAGCATACCTAGAGAAACTCATGTATCTTTTCACCAAGTATCATGAAAAATGAAAGTTCACAGCAGGTTTCTTGTTAATCAGATAAGTTAAACCTCCATATCAATGAATTATGAGACATTCATAAATGGAGTACTATACAGAAATGAAAATGAGCAAACTGCAGCTATATATGTGACAACATGAAGCTTACAAATATGCTGAGCAAACAATGAATACAAAAGAACACATTTAGCATAATTCAACTTCTTTTAAAAATCTTACATATGTCAAACATTCAAAATATATTGATATTATTTAGGGATGAATACATGGGTGTTAAAATCAAATGAAGAGACTTCCCTGGTGGTCCAGTGGCTAAGACCCATGCTCCCGATGCAGGGGCCTCAAGTCTGGTCCCTGGTCAGGGAACTAGATTCCACACGCAGCAACTAAAGATTCCAAGTGCCACAACCCCTGGTGGCTCAGAGCTGGTAAAGAATCTGCCTGTAATGCAGGAGACCTGGGTTTGATCCCTGGGTAAAGAAGATTCCCTGGAGAAGGAAAGGGCAACCACTCCAGTATTCTTGCCTGGGAAATGCCATGCACAGAGGAGCCTGGTGGACTACAGTCCATGGGGCCACAAAAGTTGGACTTGACTTAGCGACTAAGCCATCACAGCCAAATAAATAAATATAAAATGAAAAGTAAGAGAAGTCAGAATGGTAGTTATTTCTGGGAGGAAGGAGTGGGATGTTAATGGAAAAGGTACACACAGGGGCTTCTTGGAATGCTGTCAAAATTCTAGGTGTTCAAGTCCAATGAGCCTCTTCCCTAATCATGGAATTCAAGTCCTCCCTCTTCATCTGATTGGTCCAACCTAACTCATGTGCCCAGCACTGACCAATAGCTGTGGTTAGAGGAATTGATTGGCTTATTCTGGAGTTCTGAAATTATCCCTGTTAAGAGAGATGAGATTTCTTAAATTTAGATCAATCAGTTCCATCCCTAAAGTTGGAATGGGATCAGCTTTCCTTTAAGGCATGACATGAACCACCTGGGATAGAAATGACAACTGAATAAAATTGTGATTCTTTTAAGAAGCAAAAGAAATAAATACTGTGAAGGAACCCAGCTGTGTACTGTACCCATAATTGGTGCTGGAGTGGTTAGACATTCATAGTTGCCATTCCTGATGTTACCAACACTGGACTCCAGACCCCTCTATTATCACCACTACGTGAGAAATCTCTAACTCTCCCTGGTAGGACAAGGGGTCTTTTTGTCACTCCTTCAGAATTCAAGGACCCAGGCAAGAGCACAGAGTTGCATCTAGGTCACTGGCCTTCCCTATGTGCCAGGGAGTGGAGAAGACCATCTTCTACTTTTGCTTCTCTTAGTAAGAGAGGGCCTGCCTCCTATCAATTCTGAAAGCCCTCTAAAATAGGACAGCGACAACCTCTTATGCTAGTTAGCCAGTTGGGGGAGCAGAAAGATACCCCCTGATCCACAAACCATGTTCAGATCCGTTCTCTCCTTTGCCCCTGCCAACACCCTTGTATAGTAGATGGGGCTGTTACTATTTCCATTGACAGGAGAGGAAACTTAGTCTCAATAAATATATCTGCCTTGCCCAAGTTCACATAGCTAGTGAGTGGTAGAACTGGGACTGAACCATCTCTTTGACTTTGAGGCAGGAAGTTCTCTCCGCATAGCCTCAGGCTGCCTCCTATCAGTGAGTTTCTGATCATTAATAATGGAGCAGGTTTGACTGGGAAAGCAAATGGCTTCTCAGAAAATGGTGCAGAGATGGGAGGCAGGGCAAATCCTACCCAGGACATTGCTGGGAATCTCAATTCTCTGGAGTTCAGTTGCACTGAGGTTAGGGTTGGCTATTTTGGTCTGTGGTTGGCTAATCTTCAAATCTCAACTCATCTATGGCCACCAGCCACACCCCTACCCATCACTCCAGCAAATTCCAGAAAAACATCTACTTCTGCTTTACTGACTACACCAAAGCCTGTAACTGTGTAGACCACAACAAACTGTGGAAAATTCTTCATGATATGGGAATACCAGACCACCTGACCTGCCTCCTGAGAAATCTGTATGTAGGTCAAGCAGCAACAGTTAAAACCGAACATGGAACAACGGACTGGTTCCAAATTGGGAAAGGAGTACATCAAGGTTGTATATTGTCACCCTGCATATTTAACTTATATGCAGAGTACATCACGTGAAATGCCGGGCTGAATGAAGCACAAGCTAGAATCAACATTTCCGGGAGAAATATCAATAACCTCAGATACACAGATGACATCACCCTTATGGCAGAAATTGAAGAGGAACTAAAGAGCCTCTTGATGAAAGTGAAACAGGAGAGTGAAAAGGTTGACTTAAAACTCAACATTCAAAAAACCAAGATCATAGCATCCGGTCCCATCACTTCATGGCAAATAGATGGGGAAACAACGGAAACAGTGACAGACTTTATTTTCTTGGGCTCCAAAATCACTGCAGATGGTGATGGCAGCCATGAAATTAAAAGACGCTGTCTCCTTGGAAGAAAAGCTATGACAAACCTAGACAGCATATTAAAAAGCGGAGACATTACTTTGCTGACAAAGGCCCATCTAGTCAAAGCTATGGTTTTTCTAGTAGTCATGTATGGATGTGAAAGTTGGACCATAAAGAAAGCTAAGCACTGAAGAACTGATGCTTATGAACTGTGGTGTTGGAGAGATTCTTGAGAATCCCTTGGACTGCAAGGAGATCCAACCAGTCTATCCTGAAGGAAATCAGTCCTGAATATTCACTGGAAGGACTGATGTTGAAGCTGAAACTCCAATACTTTGGCCACCTGATGTGAAAAACTGACTCACTGGAAAAGACCCTGATTCTGCGAAAGACTGAAGGCAGGAGGAGAACGGGACAACAGAGGATGAGATGGCATCACCGGCTCTATGGACATGAGTCTGAGCAAGCTCTGGGAGTTGGTGATGGACAGGGAAGCCTGGCGTGCTGCAGTCCATGGGGTCACAAGGAGTGGGACACGACTAAGCGACTGAACTGAACTGAACCCATCACTCAGCAGCCATGCAAAGACTGGAAAGGATGATACTTCCGAGACTTGAATGAGGGCTCCCTTGGAGCATCAGAATCAAAGACTCTTTCTTTAACCTGACTTCCTACCCAATGCAGAAATCTTTTTGTACCAGAAACCCATGACTGGGTACCTCTGGGGGCAGGAAGCCTACCTCCTCTGCCAGCTGCTCAATCTAATGTCAGGATAGACTGACACTTAGAACCTTTGATTCCAATTGAGTCTAAAGTTCTGTGTACTGCCCAGTCCCTTGTATAGTTCCTACTTTATGCAACAGCATAGGATGAGTGTCTCCATGACACCCCTTCAGGGACAATAAGAGGGGGAAATGAAGAAACAAGATGGGAAAGGAGAGATACAGGGGTAAAGACAAGGCAGAGAAAACAAAGGGATAATTTCTTCCCCATGCTAAACATCCCAAGTCCTGTAACCTTGACCACCATTAACTGAAAGCTGCTCCTCCTACCAGAATCAACCTTACATGGGCAAGAAAAGCCCCTGATGTGGGCTTGCCTATGACAAATGCACACAGAATAAAGATATTTAACAAATAAAGCTATGGTTTTCCCAGTAGCCATGTATAGATGTGAGAGTTGGATCATAAAGAAGGCTGAGAGTTGAAGAATTGATGCTTTCGAAATGTGGTGTTGGAGAAGACTCTTGAGACTCCCTTGGACTGCAAGGAGATCAAACCAGTCAATCTTAAAGGAAATCAGTCCTGAATATTCATTGGAATAACTGATGCTGAAGCTCCAATACTTGGGCCACCTGATGCGAAGTGTTGACTCATTAGAAAAGACTCTGATGCTGGGAAAGATTGAGCACAAAAAAAGTGGGAAACAGAGGATGAAATGGGTACATGGCATTACCAACTCAATGGCCATGAGTTTGAGCATAACTCTGGGAGACAGTGAAGGACAGGGGAGCCTGGCATGCTGCAGTCTATGGGGTCACAAAGAGTCAGGGGTAACACACTACATTAAATATGTAAGGTCTTACCTACATGGGTTTGATTACAGAAACTAATAAAGTATTTTCTAAATTAAAAAAAAATCTGCTTTCTATTGATTTTTAATTTTGTCCATTATATTTTGAACTTATATGTCAATTGTATTGTTATGAAGATGTATTTGAATGAATGGAGGTTGGATATTTCATATGACAGTTTGTTAATTCATAGTTAAGTTAGCTCTTCACATTATATATGAGCAGTTTTGATTTATAACTTTAGATTCTTTGGATTATTGATTGATAACTTTTAACTATTTTGATGCATGGCACATAAACATTAACTAGCACTTTTACCCTGGCCCCGCCAATGTTAGAGACCGACCTGCTGCCAGGAGAGGGTCAGCCACGTGCTTGTCAGAACGGGAGATAATAACAAACTTTGGAATCCAGCTTCCCAGGTTCAAATCCCAGTTCTGCTGCTCAAGTGGTGGGAAACATGAGTCAGATCCTTTAACTTCTCCTCATTTTAGTTTCCTCAGCTACACAATAGGAACAAAAATAGCACCTACCAAATAAGGTTGTTGTGAGGATTCAGTGGGGTTCAGACCCTGCAGAGAACCAGCTTATCACAGTTCTGGTCACAGATGCAAAACGTTTAGTTGATGTTTTGGGTGATGACGTTAACATACATGGTCCAGATGTAAAAAGGATTAAGAAGCAAGCTGAGACATGTACATTATTCCAACTTTAGCATATAAAGGGGAGCTATTTACACAGAAAATGTATTTATAGTCTCTTATATAAGCCTTATATAAGTTCAGAGAATGTTTAAGAAGCTAATGACAATTGTTACAGAGGAGACTGAGGGGGGAAGAGTGGAAGATTCTTCACTGTTTACTTGTTTGTGTGGGGGTTTTTTATTTTATTTTTGGCCACACCTCACAGCATCTTATCTCCCCAGCCTGAGATCAAACCTGCATCCCTCGCACTGGAAGCACAGCCCAACTACTGGACCATCAGGGAAGTCTCTTGTGTGTTTTATTTTTATACTTGAATGCTGTGAGTGTAACTCTTATTTCTATTCATTTAATATTTAAAATGTGTTGTTCAGAACTGAATGCAACATTGTGACAGATCAGGGCAGAGCATTCTCTGCCTCCCCTTGCCCTGGAAGCACTCTGGAGACTACGCTGGCTTGGTTTTGCCTCTGAATCACACATTTCATTCCACCTGGGTTTATAGTCAACAAACTCGGGTCCTTGGTCTGGCCCGGGATCGCAGCCCTCTGCCCTGGTTGGGCCCCCCGCCCCTATCAGGAAGCCCAGCATGGGCCTCACAGTCCTGCCTGGCCCTGACATACGTCCACACCCACAGGTTCACCTGTATGAACCTCACGCTACCACCTGCAGGTGCACAATTCCAGCTCTGCAGACCTCCCTTCCCCTTCTCTACCTGAGTCCCCAGCTCAGGCCAGGTGCTGAGTCTCGGCCCACTTGGCATCTCTGAGTTCTGGCCTTGGGCAACACTCTGTCCTTGGAACCTTCTCCAGGCCCTCCCTGGCCCACTTGGACCACTTGGGGACACATATTGGAGGAAGAAAATAATATTTTTCAGTACAGTTCCTTTTAGAAACCTGCATTTTAAAATTTGGGAAAAATAGCTTTTGACACACATCTTTTTTTTTAAGTGCTGTATTTAAAATGAATAACCAACAAAGACCTACTATATAGCACAGGGAACTCTGCTCAATGTATGCAGCAGCCTGGAGGAGAGGGGAGTTTGGGGGAGAATGGATACATGTATATGTATGGCTGAGTCTCCATGCCCTTCATCTGAAACTATCACACTGTTAATCAGTTATTCCCCAAAACAAAAGTTTTTAAAAAATAGACACACTTTCAATTCTTTTCACAGCTTATGACAGAAAAAACCAGCAGAGGAAACCCTTGCACGCACATTGGAAGCTAGGATGCATCATCAGCACACCAGAAATGATGAAGACTTTACGCTAAGTACAGAGCATGTAGGAATAAGCCAGAGAAGGACCTTTGGAACTGGCTCCTGCGCTACCTTGCCTGGGAGAGGCCTGGTTTCAGAAAATCTACAGTTCTCCAAAAGGGGGAAGAATCATCAGATTGAATCCTTGGGAAGCAGGGTGTAAAACCACAGGACTTAGCCAAGAATTGGGTCCCTGCTCATCCCTGCCCCCCGACCTTCTCACCCCGGCCCCCAGCATCAGGAGACAGCACACTGCGAACCTCTGAGAACCATCTTCAAGCATCATTACGTGGCAGCGGTCCTACCAGCGCCCATAAATATTTTTCTATTGACTTTTGTTTTAGTCTTTAACAGTATCCTATGAACAATTTCAATAAACAGTGCAGGGCAAAGGAAGAGAAGCTTCAGAGAGCAGAATAAATCTTCAACATGTTAACAAACTCCTAGCCAACTCTGCCGTGGACTGAGGAGGAGCCCAGGGACACTGAGAGAGGCATGGGCACAGACCAGGCACGGATGTGGCCCCCTGGGCTCCGCCGGCATCTCCTGCGGCACAGCCAAGTGGAGACGGAAGGAAGGTTCCAGAACGAGGAGAAAGAGGCCAGCTGGAAATGGGGGTGGGTGGAGAGAGGAGGTCCAGCCAATCCCTGAGTTGTGAGACACCCCAGAGCCCCTCCCTGTTCCTCCCCGCTGTAATGAGGGCTTCGGCGCTCAGGCTGTGGAACCCAACTGCCTAGGTTCGAATCCTGGTCCCGCCACTTACTAGCTGTGCCCCCTCCAGCCTCAGTTTCTTCATCTGTAACTCAAGGGTAAAAACAGTACCTGCCACCCGAGACCGGTGTCAGCATTAAGTGAGACAGTTCACACAGAGTCACTTGGCACAGGAGATGATGTGCTTGATAAACCGCATCTGACATGATATAACAGGCAGGGAGGTGGGGGGCTCTGAAAAGGCCCAGGATGTCCCACAAGCCAGTGTCTCTCGGATTCAAAACGTCTTTCATTTACTTTTTCCCCAGTTCCCCCAGGGATGAGCAAGTTCTGGGAAATGGTGCCGCCAAATATTAATTTGTTTACAGCTCTCACTGTGGGCCATGGCCGATGAATACCTGGACCGGGCCGCCAGTTAACCCTGCTCCCAGGAGGCAGGCGCATTCAGGAAACCAGACCATGGATGGGCTGGCGCCTGGTGAATGGGAGTGGGGGAAGGCGCTCGAGTGGCAGGGTCCAGATGGAAGGAGCACAGCTCTGGGGCAGAGGCTGGTTCCCAACCACCCCTTGTGTGGACACTGACACATCATTTAACCTCTCAGGGGCCTTGTCTTTTCTCTTTTATGCAATGGACATGATGGTACTGTTGCCAGGATTTATGCCCAAAGCAAATTCGATAGCAAAGGTGAAGAGCCTGATATGAGCAGGTCCGCCCCCCGCCTTGAGGAACTGAGGGAATGGTGTCCCCCACTGAATTCAGAAGATCCAGGGGGCGGTCTCTGGCTCATAGGACTCTCCAGCAAGTCACTTTTCTGTCAGGATCCAATTGGATCATGTGCTTTAAAGCAGCAATCCCAAACCTGTTTGGCATCACCAACCAGTTTCATGGAAGACAATTTTTCCACAGCCCAAGGTTGCAGGGGATGGTTTTGGGATGATTCAAGCACATGACATTTATTGTGCATTTCATTTCTATTCTTATTACATCAGTTCTACCTCAGATCATCAGTCATTAGATCCCAGAGATTGGGGACGCCTGCTTGAAAGTGTTTTTGTGCACGCTAAGTTGCTTCAGTCACATCTCTTTGCGACCCCATGGACTGTAGCCCAGAAATTAAGGCTCCTCTGTCCATGGGGATTCTCCAGACAAGAATACTGGAGTGGGTTGCTGTGTTCTCCTCCAGGGAATCTTCCCGACCCAGGGATCAAACCTGTCTCTTACGTCTCCTGCATTGGTAGGCGGGTTCTTTACCACTAGCACCACCTGGGAAGTCCAAAGTGCTTTAAGAATGACAATAATTTGCTTATTTTCTAATACTTTTATGTATGAGGCCTCACTGACACCTCTGTGGCTCAGAAAGGTAAAGTGATTGTCCCAGGGTCACACAGCAAGAAAATGGCAAAGCAGATCAGATGCTAGTTTTGCAGCTCTGAGTTCCCAGCGTTTTCTGTGTCCGGCCTGATGGGCAGGCCCACCCCACACCATCCCCAGGCCCTGCAGGGCATGGACAGTGCCCCCTGGGTCTGCTTCCCAGTTCCTGCCCTGCTGGTGAGACGGCCCAGGGACTATCTGCTGCCACCACCCCAGTGTCCGCCGTGGGGCTGGATTCAAGCCCCAATCCATCAAACTCTCCAAGTGTCAACTGGGTTAATATCTAGAAGTACTAAGCATAGCACTTTGCCCCTGCAGGTCCCCAGGGGCAGTGAGCAGGCTATCGTCAGACTCGGAGCTCTTGTGGGCAAGGATTGTGTTTTCTCTGTGTACACTCTGTTGACTGCAGACCAAGAAAAGCACACACAGGACTCCACGAAGAGCAGGCCCTGGGACTGTGGCCCAGAAAGAAGACGGCTGCGTGGAAGAGACGGGGCAGAAATGGCCAGCGAAGTCGGAG
This sequence comes from Odocoileus virginianus, assembly GCF_023699985.2. Classification (NCBI taxonomy): domain Eukaryota; kingdom Metazoa; phylum Chordata; class Mammalia; order Artiodactyla; family Cervidae; genus Odocoileus; species Odocoileus virginianus. Next base: position 17,256,863 of record NC_069690.1, on the reverse strand, counting down.
GAGAACCAAGGGAGTATTGTAGGCCAGAAACTAAGGGAGAAGAGTTTTTCAGGAAGGAGTAGGCCACAGTGCCAAACGCTGCACGGAGGCCTAGAGGGTTGGAATGAAGCAGTCTTCGGATTTTGCAATCGGGACGCAAAGGAGGCCACGCAAGAGCAGTGTCCAAGGGGGACCAGATGGCAGGGGTCTGAGTGGCTGAGGAAGAAGAGACAGGGGTCAAGGAGCTCTCTCCAGCGCGACAGGGACAGCCCACATTCGCCCACTGTTTATTTTTGTTCATTATTTCGGTAACTCTTCTCAACAATCCTGTAAGATGTGCCGTTATCCCTATCTTACACATTGTAAGATCAGAGAGGTTAAATGGTTTCCTCAAAGTCACACAGCAATGAAGATGGGGATCCAGGAGCCAAGTATAGTTCTCTTCAATCTTGTAAGCAGAGTCAGAATTGACATGCGGGAGAGGGTAAGGATCCAGGCGAGGAGGCAGAAGCGGTGGGGACTCCACTGCTCCAGGATCCAGGCCATGGGGCCAAGGACCTCCCTTTCTGGTTTCTGCCCCTATGAGGCACTCACTCTGAACCAAGACTTATTTTGAGGGCTCATAGACCGATGGAATGTCTCTGCACCCCAGTTCTATAGGAAGCTCTTTTGGCAGCTGCACCAATGAAGAAGCTTCTGGAGCAGTGTGGAGCCCAGAACCCATTAACGATTAAAATGAACATACACACACACACACACACACACACACACCCCTTTACATGAGTGTAGCACTCAAACCTGCATGAGCTCAAACGGTCCTGCAAGCAGTCCCAGGTAGACACACGTGGAATCATTGCCACTCCGCAGAGGCGGAAACTGAAGCTCGGGGATTTTCGTCAGGCGCCGAGGCACCAGAACGCGAAACTCTTCTGCTGAGAGCAGGTTTTAATCTCATCCTGGCGGATCAACTCTGCCAAGAGCCCAAGGAGAATGAGATCAGAGGGAAAAGTCCAGGATGAGTCATTTGCTGTACATTCACGTATTGACCACCTACTATGAGCAGACCCTGTTCCAGAAGGAGATTCAGAGACAAAAGGACAACCATCCCTGCCTCCAAGCTGAGGGGACAGACAAAGACACAAATGGCGATTTCTTCTCCTGCCAAGTGCTGGGGAAGCCCGGGGCCCTTGGAGCAAGGGCATGGGAGGAGAGGAGGCTCTTGTGGGGGGAGGAAGACTGTGACCTCTCTGGGGTGGGGGTAGCTGTCCTTCCCCCCTAAATGCGTGCCTTCCTCACCCTGGTGCTCTCATAAGACAGGCCATCCAGACACACCCACAGCACTCTGGGCATCCTGACGTCCCAGGCAGTCCGGTCAGCAGACTCTGGGCTGTCCCCACTTCGCCCTGGCAACCTCAGTGACAAACCCTGGCCAGACACTGCTGATGGGCTGAGCTTCAGGGGAGAACCTGGACCCAGCACGACTCGGGTTCAAGACGGTCCCGTCCCTGCCACCAACTCTATGTGACCTACGGCCACTCAACTCACAGCCTAAACCTGGATTTTTCTCATTTCTCCAACACCATTGGGCCGACTCCAGGTTGCTGCTGGGAGAATGAAAGGAGATCGTGTTCACAGAAGTGCTTTTTAAGCTGAAAATCTCTTTACAGAGAGCGGGGGCTTTTCTAAGGCTTCTCCTGAATTCCTCCAATTGAGGTTCAAGATCGGCAGTGCCTCTCTTCCAAAAGCAGCGGACGAGTTAAGTCTTAAGCTCTCCAGCCCAGGGGGAGCAGAGGCAGAGTAAAGGGCAAGTCCAGAGGCCTCTTTTGGAAATGACAGGATCCATTTAGCAATCAATTAGCGCGGTCCCCAGGCTCCGGGCCTGCACGCTCGCTCGGCAGAAAGAATGCACTGCACCGTGCTGATTAGAAACAGATGCGCTGGCAAAGAGACCTGGCCGAGCGGGGCCGGAATTCCTGGGCACCCAGCTCCTGGCTGGGAGACGGGGTTCGTTATTACATTCTGGGCACCGACATGGAGAGAGAGGCCAAGGAAACCAAGCTCAGAGAGCAGCCTGCCTGGAGAATGTGTACCTTTTGAGGGGATTCGGAGGCGGGAGAGGGAAGAATGTTGACTCTGTCAGAAATAATCTGGGATAAAATTAGTTCAGCCAAATACAGAACATGACATTTGACCCACAGAAGCTGATGCCAAACACGACACGGCTGACACGTGAGGAAATGAGTGACCTGGGTGCTGAGCAAGTTGCAGGGGGCCCGACAAATAACCTGCTGCCATCCAGCTCCCTGAGTGTTCCCTGTATAGAAGGCCCTGCACCAAGCCCTTTATACCCTCTCTCATTCATCTGTCACAGTGACTCTGACTTCATGTCCATTTTGCAGATGAGAAAACTGAGACACAAAGAGGTTCGGTAACTTAACCCAAGGTCACAAAGATAATTAGTAGATCCAGGACTTGAACTCACTTGGGAGGTCCCCTCTCCTAACCATGATGGTAATTATTTCTCTCCTTCCAACTTTTTCCTTCTCCTTTGACAGATGGAAGGGGACTTTAAGCGCCTCTTCTCCAGTTTCCCGGCACTGCAGGAAAGCTCACCGCAGTATCCCTGACCATGGGCAGCAGCCTCCGTCAGCCTTCCCAGTGAGGCTGGGCTCACCACCTCCCAAGGCTGTTGGCGCTAAGCTTGGACAATTCCCAAAGCCAGCCACTCTTTCTTCTATTAAGCCTGAAGCTAGGTGGGTCCCTGCAAGCCTGGGGCTTCCCGCAGTCATACTGCTTCTGCCCTCTTCATCCCCTCCGACAGCGTCTAACTCCTTTTCCCTGGGACCATCTCAGGGCACGATCATGACCTCGTCCTTATTTTTCTAAGCAGCATAGCCTCTGTTTGACAGCTGCTCCCTGCGGTCAGCTGTGCAACTCCCCCACTGTCACCAACACCCTCCCTGGACACCCGCCAGCACCGATGTCCCTGGTGGGTCCAGATGTGAACATGGGGTCAACCAGCTCTCCCATTTCCCTCCAGCACAACATGGAACACTCTTTAAAATATTATTTTAATACAGTTCGTTTACCATTATAAGAGTGATACAGTTTCACAGTAGGAAATACACACATGCCATTAGCAGAGCAAACTAGCTTCCCCAGAGAGAGAGAAATCACCCATTATTCTACCTCCAGTCTTTTTTGCTTCATTCGTATCTGGCTTTGTTTATTCTGAATCTATAAATTTGTGACCTGTGTGTTTTCACTTACCATTATAGCACAATCACTTGGCTGTGTTTTTGGAAAGTCTCTGAAAATGCTGTTCGTAATGGTCACATCAAAGTCAATGATATGGACAGAACTACTTTGGAACAGTGCTATGAATTCCCATCTCCAATTCTTTCTGACTACAGAACCTCGGTTTTGTTCGAGGTCTCCACAAGATGTCACCTACATACTAGGGGATAGGGCCCTTGATTCTAAACTCCTGGCACTAATGTCAAGCCCCTTGCCCCTATGTTTGCATGATCAAGCAACTTTGTTATCAGGCCTGAGCCAAGGACAGAAATGGAAACCGAAGCTCGGGGATTTTTGTCAGGCGCCCCTAATACACAGACCAGTATTCTAGCACCTAACCCCTTTTAAGTACCTTATTTGATTTTGTAACCTCAAGCTGTCATAGCTGGAGAGGCCTTTAAAAATCATCCTCTCAATTTTTCAGATCATAAAACTGAGTGCAGAGAGGGCAAGTGAGTTGCCCCAGGTCACACAGGGGTGATGCTGGTCCAAGAACTGAGGGCTTTGGACTTTCAGCTTGGGCCGGGGGGTCTCTCCACAACCACCCTCATACTGCCCAGGGTAACTGAAGCACTCAGCCAGCCAGGGAGGGCTCATGTTCACGCAAAGTTTGGTTTTCTTTGACACTAAGAAGAATAACTCAAGAGCATCATTTTTAGCTAAGGCAACTGGCCTCTTACCAAAAGTTCAAATTTCACCACACACACACAAAAAAAAAGCAGTGGAGGGAGGGGAGGTTGGGGAGAGGAGAATGGAAATCAACAATGACAGGAGAGCCAGAGATGAAGCAATGGAAGCACACAGCGGCAGAGGGGGCTGGCCACCCTCCCCAGCTTCCTCCTCCCGCACGGTCTCAGCCACCATTACCCAAGTCCTCCAGGATCATCAGACTTGCGCCTCTTAGACAAACACATTGATGTCTTGAACACTGGAGAAGGGAATGGGAGGACCATATTCTGCAATAAAATAAGATCCAAAGGGCAGGACCAGAGGACTTCTTCTGTCTTCTGATAACTACAGGAATGGATAATTTATGGAAAATACAGGTATGTGAATGAATGGCATCAGCTAGAAATCACCTCCACCAGCACTGAACTGCCAGAGACTTCAGTCGTTTCACGTCTCTGGGCTCAGATCCTCATTTGCAAAACGTACCCTCCCGATTCATTCCACAAACGCTTCCCGAGTGCCTTCTGTGTGCCAGGCTCTGTGCTGGACGCTGAGGGAGGGGCAAAGGCTTGAGGACCCTGGTTACCAGGGGACACAAAGAAAGACCAAAAGAATATTTATTTACTATCTTTTCCCCAGGCATTATGACAGGCAAAAGGGCCACAACAATTAACACAACCAAATGGGAAGCCTTATAATTTTGGAAATATTGTTTGCTAACTAACCTGAAGATCCTCCCACTAATAAACTCTTAGAAACTGTGGATAAAGTATAACAGGCGTCCTTTGAAAAACAGAGCCAAGTTCTCAAGGAAGAAAATCCTCAGGAGCCCGAAATTGAAAAGGGACTAAATATCAAAGGAATAAAGTTTTGAGTTAATGCCGTAGCTGTGTGGGAGGAACCCTACCCCAGTAGTCTAGAAACTCCCAGACTCGTAAGGTAGCATAGTAACATTAGCCTCAGGACAGTGATACCCCTTGGATTCCTGACAGTAACAAATATGAAACCGTTCAGGAGAACACACCCTCAACCAAGGCTGCACATGATTCTCACAGATAGAATGCTGCAGTAGACGAGCTCATAATCCAAAATTACAAGATGAGTGAGCAAGATTCAGAAAAAATAAGCCACAGGGCTTGATCCCCACTCTACATAGCCATGCCACCACCAAGGCTTTTAACCGTTAGAACAAACAACACATGGTCTACAAACTAAGTATTTCTTGAATAATTAACAATGTAAAGGAAGGAATTTTAGAAAGAGAAAGGTATTTGTGGACTGAATTGGGAGGATAAGTTTTACAGATGAGGACTCAGACCAGAGACATAAAATCATTTAAGTCTCTGCTAGTTTAGCGCTGGTTAAGGTGATTTCCAACTGGTATCATTTGTTTACATATCTGTGTTTTCCATAAATTATCTATTCCTGTAGTTATAAGAAGACAGAAAAAGAAGTCCTCTGGTCCGCCCTTTGGCCCTTATAGACATATTTTCATCAAACATATTTGGAAAATATCTAACTTGAACTGCCAGAGAAATACAGAAAGTCACTGAAATTAAAAACCCAATGGATGAATTAAATAGCAAATTAAATGCAGCTGAAGAGATGATTGGTGCACTAGAAGGTACTTCTGTTAATAATTTACCTTGTTTCTTATGCAACAGAACATTTTTGAACAGAATTATGTTGTTATAGGTTGCAATGTCATTTTAAGACTCTTTGTTCAAAGGATAAACAAAGAGAAATTGATTGCTTTAAACACAGATGTAATGAACTTTTTAACATTAACTGTCAAACACATCCCTATCATACTTTTGATCAGACTAGCTTCTGGTACCAGGCATTTCAAACCTTGTTTCTCCTTCAGTATTCACACGCTTCTAATCAGTTCAGTTCAGTTACTCAGTCGTGTCCGACTCTTTGTGACCCCATGAACCGCAGCACACCAGGCCTCCCTGTCCATCACCAACTCCCAGAGTTCACCTGGAGTTCCCGGAGTTCACACTTCTAATGCTGAACATCGTAAGACCGGTCATAGTACGGTGTCTGGCCCCTGCACCTTATGCCACAATTCCAGGTGAACTGACACAGTGAACAGTGGTATTTATTATCCCTGGAAGCCATTCCTAAGCCAGGATGGCTAGTGATCCCTTACTTATATATGGAAATGACTGCAAACCACATAAATATATACAACTGAGGCAGAATGGTCTGTTCCACCATCCTCACTTCTTGTAAGTCAGAGAATTACTTTTCCCAATACGGCCCCAGGTTAGAGTTTGCCAAAGAGATAAATTTGAACAAGATTGGAAGGTGGAAGAGATAGAAGGTGAAATAACTGAAATATTAGCCTTCTTTTTTTTTTTTTTTCAGGAGTTTGTGGTGGTCGGAGATGGAGTCAAAATGTCTCAACAAGCTACCACTCTGAGGTTGCGCAAAAGTAGTTGCTCACAGCCTTTCCACAAACTCATATTTCACAGTCATGGTGGCAAGGTGTGGTAGTTTCTCAGACTGTCCTACAATCAGGGGCTTCTCCCAGTCTATCCTGCCTCCCCTTCCCCACACTGGGCCAGTGGTACAGATACTATGTTTATTCATAGAAGCTGACAGTTTGGCTGGATGGACAGGGACTTTGAAATAATAAGACGGGATAGTTGGTTACAAAGACATAGAGGTGTGAGAAGATCTCTCCAAATGAGCGTATTTGCGTGGGATGGCTCAGCAGAGGAGGGCTCCAAGATCAGTGAGGAGGAAAGCCCATTCTGCAGGCATCGTCTGGCCTTTTCCCCCAGCACTCATGGAAAAATAGCCATGGTGCGAGTGATAGAGGTGGGGCATGGGCTCAGCAATAGAGATCCCCACTCACCATGGCTGCTCCGCCTACAGCCCCTGTGAGAGTCCAACTTGCTGACCACAAAGATGAACACTGAGCCCTGAATACAACACCACTTTCCACAGGGACCAGCTAAGCCATTTGACAGAGCACCAACGGCACTGAACCAAGTCCATCATAGAGAGTTTCATGGAAACTAACAAGCTGATTTCCAAAATCTGTATGGACGACTATAGGACCATGAAACCTAAGTTACTCTTGAGGAAGAACAAGAAGGAAGGATGTGTCCTACCAGATATCAAGATAAAGCTAACCAAAATAGTGTGGTATCAGTGCAGGAACAGACAAATTGTCTGCTGAAACAGAAGACAGAGCCCAGAAACACACAGACATATATGGAAACTGGATTTATAGCAGAACAGATGTTAAAGATTTACAAGGAAAAGGATGGACCATAACAAATGATACTGACACAACTGGTTATCCATACAGAAAAAGATTAATTCCTTCTTCATGTCCTACATAAAAATCAATTCAGGACAGATTAAACACAAATATGAATGATAAAACTATAACAAAAATTGGAACACAATATAGAATAATAATTTTAGGCCCTCAGGATAGAGGAGTTCTTAAGGTATAAAAAAAGCATTTATCTTTAAAAACAACAACAAAATAGATAAATTAGGAATTTCTGGGGATTTCCCTGGTGGTCCAGTGGCTAAGACTGCACTCCCAATGCAGGGAACCCAGGTTTGATCCCTGGTCTGGGAACTAGATCCTGCATGTCCCGACTAAAGACCCCGCATGCGGCAAAGAAGATGGAAGATCCTGAGTATCATAACTAAGACCTGGAGCACCAAATAAGTATTAACAACAAAAAAAAACTTCTGGTTTTCCAGACACCTCATATAGAATGAGAAAAAACAAGCCACCAACTTGGAGATGAAAATTGCAACACCTATGACAAAGGATTAATTTCCAGAACGTGTAAAGAATGCTTATACATCAACAAGAATAAGGAAAATAATCCCAAAGAATATAGATGAAAGGCAAAAACAGGAATTCCACTGAAAAGACAAATGTCAAATAAATGAGAACATGCTCAACAAAATTGAGAGTAAAGAACTACAGATTACAATCACAATGCCTAAATTAAAAGTTTAAACACACACAGAGAGTGGGGCAGGATGCCCTTGAGCAGAGGCACAAAAGGAGCATATAAGGTATTAGGTAATGTTCTGTCAACCTGAATGCTGAGTGCATCATTCTTTGGAATATGTTTTATATACATGTTTATGTATGATACACAATAAAAGCAAATGCACAGAGGGTTAAAGCAAGTGTCGCAGAACTGAGGCTGCAAAAAAAATAGTCCATTATCTGTAATATTGTAATAGAGAAGTACAAATCTGACTTCATATTGGATTTGTTTCTTTTACTTTAGCTTTTGTAGTCTACTGCTTTTGCTGCAAGTTAAGAGTGTTGCCTACAGCCTGAAATATACAGGACAGTCCATTCTCAAGGCTGTGACCTTTAAAGGTATAACACTTTTTCATTCAAATAGAGACAAAACATTGCAGAACATATAATACAATTTGTCTTGTTGAAGGTTTTCAGGAACATTGTATCCAGACATACCTGGACAGCTGCAAGAATAAAGGATTCTGGCATCAAGAAGTTTGAGGCAATCACCCCTCATCTTTTAGTATAGAAGAAGGCTTAATTCTAACCCAAAGAAGATGGTTCTTTGGGACATTAATTCACCATCTTCTCAGGATAGTGGCTTTCCACATAAAGTCTCTATTCCTTGCCCCAACAACTCATCTCTCAATGTTATATGGCGAGCAATATGAGCTTGGACTTAGTAACAATATCTAGTGTGTTATAATAGCAGCCATGATAGCTTTAAAGGGTACTGGCAGATCAGACAACTGGAGAAGAAAAGGACATATTAAGTTGATGATATATTAATTTTTTCTTATGATACAATTTAAAATATAAGGTTTTTAATGCAGGCCTTTTCAAAAAAGAAAATGGTTAAGCACTCACTAGAACTGATGGATTTTCAGACACAGGAAGAACACGGAAAGTCCTTAGAGGGTAAGTGAAAATGAAATTATACTTATGTACATTACAGTTAGGGTGATCACATAATTTATCACTCCACATAGGGTATTTTTTAGAACAGGAGAGGTGCTGTTAATAGTTATGCAAGGGCAACAGGTGTTATCAGGATTGCCTACAGCAAACCAGATCCTGGTGAAGCCACAATCACAGAGAAAATACATATTGCTTAAAAAGGAAACAATGTAGAATGCAATAGACTTTTCAACAGAAACCAGGAGACAATGAAAAAATACCTCCAAATTGCTCAGAGAAAATAAAGTTCAACCAAGAATTCTATATCCAGCTGGATGTAAGAAAACAATGTTTGCTCAAACTAAGAAGAGAGTTTGCCACCACATATTCATGCTGAGAAAGAAAACTAAAGGATGTATTCAGGGAGAAGAAAATTAAATATAGACAAGAAAGGAGAAGCAATAAACAATGATGAGTGATTCAATTGATAAAGTTACAGATGAATCTAAATAAACCATGACAGCTAATGTTGGGAAATCTAAAACACACACTTCTTAACAACAAATGAATCAAAGAAGAAATCAACATAGAAAAAGAAAATATTTAGAACTGAGTAATAAAATTCTAAACATCAAAGTTTGGGATACAGCTACAAGCAGCACTTAGAAGTCACAGCCATAAAAACGTGTAGTAAGAGACAACGGAAAATTAATGGATTAAGTAACAAATTCAAGATGTTATATGTACAACAGAGTAAATCCAAAGAAAATAGAAAATCATAAAGAAAAAGCCAGGTATTAACAAAATGCAAAACAAAGAAATAACAGAAGAGGTAATCAAGTTTGGGTCTTTGAAAATATAAATAAAATACACAAACATCTGAACTGATGGATCAAAATATGTAAAGGCACAAATAAATAACATTAGGAGTGAAAGAGGGATGAAAAAGAATTTAAAAACAAGAGAATACCATGAATGAGATTACACCAATACATTAGAAAATTTAGATGAAATGGAAATTTCCCCAGGAAAAAATAAAAACTTACCAAAGCTATTGAATAAGAAATAGAAAATCTGAACATACAAATAATCATTAAATAAAGTGAGTCCATGTTTTAAAAACCTACACATATACACAAACATACAAAGCCTGGCCCAAGTGATTTTACAAGTTAGCTTTATCAAACATCTGAAGAACAGGTAATTCAACCTCATGCCAACTATTCCAAAGACTAGGAAAAGAAATTTCCCCCAACTATTTTGTAAGGTAAATATAACCTTAACACCAAAAGCAACAGCAAGGAAAATATAAGGAAGAAAAATTCCAGCACAATCTCACTTTTCAACATAAATGCGAAAATCTTAACGTTTGCCATTCAATATAATATACAATACAACTGTACATTGTATAATACTGTGTACAATAATAACCACCATCAACATAAACCAATGAGGTTGATCCTAGGAATAAAAGGATGATTTAATATTAGAAGATCTATTTATAGAATTCATAGATCAAAGAGGGAAATTATATGACTTTTCAATAAACAGAAAAATTCTTTTAAAAATTCAACATCCATTTATGATATAAAATTTTTTTAAGGTCTTGGCAAACTAAGATTTGAAGGAGACTTTACAACTTAAAATGTATCTATGAAAACTTTGGAATGAACACCAAGTTTTATGGGCAAATATTAAAAGCATTCCTTCAGAGGCAGGAGCAAGATCAGGAAATCCATTATCTCCTCTAATAGTCACCATTATTCTGGAGGTTCTAGACAGTGCTCAGGTACAAGAGAGAAAATTAAAGCTGTAGAGATAGGAAAAAATGAAACATTCACTACAGATTATAGGATTGTCCATATAGAAAATGCAAGAAGCAGTTACTGCCAAACCATAGGTGCAAATAAAAGGGTTCAGAAAAGTGCTTGCTAAACCAGCAGTGTGCAAAAAAATCAACTATGCTCCTCTAATCAGCAACAGATGATTTAAAATGTCATTTTTACAATTTCATCTACAAAAACAAAAATACTGGAAGATACCAAAAATTAATCCAATAAAATATGCACAAATATCTTTAAGAGAAAATAACTTTATTAAAAGACCTTAAGAAAACAAAAAACAGACATAAACTGTGTTCATGAATGAGAAGACCTGGAGTCATAAAATTGGCACTCTTCTCTCCAAATCAATAAATACACTGCAGATGCAAACAAAATTAAACAAATTTCAACTGTGTTGAAAGTGTGTGCATGCACACATACACACATGCCTACCACCTAACAAACTGACCCTAAAGTTTATAAGAGTAAAGACCCTAAGTAGACAAGCTGATTTTCAAGAATGAGGTGGAATGACTTACCCTACCAGATAGCCAGACATTTCATGAATTACAGTAATTAGCACAGTGTGGTATTGGCATAGGGATAGAAAAATAAGCCAATGGCACAGAATAGAGCCCAGATACAAATCTAAATCCATGTGGAAATCTCATTTATGACAGAGCACTGCAATTGGGGGCGGGGGCGATGCTCTAGTCAATAACAGTTTTGGGAATACTGGTTACCCAAGTGGAGAACGGAGGCAAAATAGATTCTTACCTCACACAGTAGACAAAAATCAATTTCAGGGGGATTCAAGACCCAAAAGTGAAACACAAAGTTTAAAACCTTCCAAAGGAAATATAGCAGAAAATCTTTATGACCCCAGAAAAAGAGTTCATAAAAGCAAGCAAAAACCATAAAGGAAAAGATTGTTAAATCTGATGACAGACAATGCCCTTAACAGAGTCAAAAGATGAAATACAGCGTTTCTCATAAAGTTAAACATACACCTTCTCTATAGCCCAACAATTTCACTCTGAGTTATTTACCCTAGAGAAATGAAAACATATGCCCACAGAAAGACAGGTACAAGAATGTTTATAGCCTTTTTATCCATGGTAGCCAAAACCTGAAACAACCACACTGTCCATCAACGGGAGAAAGGATAAACAGAGTGTAGTATATTTATACAATAGCAATCTACTCAGCAATTAAAAAAAAAAAGAAATCTACACAACAACATGGATGAACCTTAAAACATTATCCTGAGCAAGAAGCCAGACATACTTACTGTATGATTAAATTTATATAAAGTCCTAAGTCAAACAAGATTAATACAATATGGTAGAAGATGTTAAAATAGTGGTTGCCTGGAAAGGAGAACAAAGACCTTATTGGGGTGATGGAAATCTTCTATGACATGATAGACGAGTAGGTTACATGGTTCCATACATTTGTCAAAAAACTACCAAACTGCAACAATTAAGATTTGTGTGTTTCACTGTATTTAAGAAAAACAAACAAACCTCCCATTCCCCCTAAAAGACAAACTACAGTCTGGGAGAAGATCTCTACCTGCCAGAGATTCATGTTGAAAATCTATAAAGAACCACCACAGATCAATAAAACCACCAAACAGAATAGGCAAAGGATAGCTGAAAACGTTTGAAAATATGCTCAACCTCACCATCAGTCATATCCTTTATCCCATATCCAAGTCATATATCCAAGACAGCACTTCATATACTTTGGACGCACAAAGATTTCAAAGTCTGGGGATCCTGAGCACTGGTGAGACCACAAAACAGCTGGATTTGGATACCCTGCTCCAAGCATGGGAACGCAGAGAGGCGGTATCTGGGAAGAGCGAAGATGCTCATACCTTACAGTTCCACGCCAGGGGTGCCCCAGTGATCTTCAGCTGGAGGGCATCTGCATCTCTCCCATGTGGATGGCAGGGATCCTTGCCGCAGCACTGTTTATAACAGGAGGAAAAAGAAAGAGAGACATGAAATTCAGACAGGTGAGGAAAAGGAAAAGCTAACAGCATCTACTGCATCTATCAGCAAGAGAATAGATTAAGTGCAAGAAACCTCCTACTTACCAACCTTCACGGTGCAAACTTTCAAAGACGTGAATGTGTTTGCGTGTACAATCACATCAGGTATGAGTGAAATTGCAGCTTGCCCTCCATCTCCTATCCTTCAGCTCTACCATCTCCCACTTCCTCTCCCTCCTCCAGTCAGAAACTCTTCTTGCCTGTTCCCTTGACGCCAGCCCTATATACCAGCTCTTGTCTTGTACTGCTGTACTTTTCAAGGTACTATCCTGTAAGATTAAAAATGTTTCATTTTTGTATTTATTCTTTATGTATTATTTGTGTGAAAAGTATTGCAAACCTATTATAGTACAGGACTACGTAGCTGATTGTGTTAGTTGGGTACCGAGGCTAACTTTGTTGGACTTACGAACAAATTGAACTTAATGAACGTGCTCTCAGAACGGAACTCGTTTAATGTAGGGGACTTACTGTATGGTGAGTTCATATCATGGAATAAAAATCATCAGTGAAAATAAATGAACTCCAAGGTACACACAATGTCAGAATAAAACGTTAAACAAACAAGCCACAGAAGAACATAAACTGTGTATTTCATATACATAAAGTTTAAAAAAAAAACAGCAAAACTAAACCACCTATTGTTGAGGGATGCAAATATATTTGGCATAAGTATAGAGCAAAGCCAGAACATCAAACACACAACTCAGGATCATGGTTACCTCTGAGAAGGGAGCAAAGAAGATGGGATGAGGAGGGTTTCAGATGGACTTTAAAAGTGATGGTGGGGTTTCCCTGGTGGCTCAGTGTTAAAGAATCCGCCTACCAACACAGGAGACACAGGTTCAATCCCTGGTCCAGGAAGAAGCCACATGCCAAGGAGCAATGAAGCCCATGCACCACAACTATTGAGCCCGTGCGCTGGAGTCCATGAGGCACAACTGCTGAGCCCATGGGCTGCAACTACTGAAGCCCATGCACCTAGAGCCCACGCTCCACAACAAGAGAAGCCACCACGATGAGATGCCCACACCCTGCAGGAAAGAGCAGCCCCCACGTGCCACAATGAGAGAAAAGCCCATGCAGCAACAAAGACCCAGCACAAACAGAAATAAAAACAGTGATGGTTATATTCTCTTTCCCCAAACAGGGTGGTGAGTACACAGGCATTCACTGTCAATAGGGGTAGAACTCTGGACGGAGTGACAATCATCAACAATGAGGTGAAGGGAGGATTCCATGAGATAGAAGCCAAAAAGAAGCGGCTGGGAGGGCTGGGGGTGTGGGGAGCTTATGGACGGTCTTTACCATATTCTCCTTATCACGGAGGCAACAAGGGTGTGTGCCGACAAATGGGAGAGAGGGGACCATCTCGTCTCCCCAGCCTGACTGCAAATGCCTGTCCATGCTAGGGTCCTTCAAGTTCAGCCACCGTAGGTGAGAGCAGACAGCTGACGTAGGGGATGCTGAGAGGCTGTCCCAGAGTGGCTGGAGTTAAGTCTGACTCTTTGCGATCCCAGGGACTGCAGCACGCCAGACTTCCCCATCCTTCACCTTCTCCCAGAGTTTACCCCAAGTCATGTCCATTGAGTCAGTGATGCCATCCAACCATCTCATCCTCTGTCGTCCCCTTCCAGGTGGTGCTAGTGGTAAAGAACCCGCCTGCCAATCCAAGAGATGTAAAGAGACTTGGGTTCGACCCCTGAGTCGGGAAGAGCCCCTGGAGGAGGGCATGGCAACCCGCTCCAGTGTTCTTGTTTGGAGATGCTTTGATGGATGACTGCCCCTCCGGCCAGTGGTCACTTTACAGTCGGCACAGGCTGTGAGCCGCAGAGCACACGGGGTCTCTGTGGGCACCTTCCTGGTGGAGGCTGGGGTCCCAAGAGAGAAGGCCGTCTCAGGTCAAGGGTGGGAGCTCTCTCCCAGTTTCATCCACCCCCTGCCCCCATCCCAACTGGAGCTCCTTCACAAGCAAATGCTAGGAAAACAAAGGGAAATTATCCAGCAGGGGCCTTCCCCTCTGCGGAGCGAGGAAGTCTCGGTCGCAAGGTTAACGGGTAAAGAGGAACTCGCCCGGCCATGCAGGTCGCAGGGTCAGCAGGAATTTTGATAAACAAGAAGGGACGGTGGCACCAGAGCAGAGTCGGGGTGGGAGGATCGCTGAGATCTGCCCACAGGGTCAAGAGGAGGCCAAGGATGCACCCGTCTCAGGGAAATGAAATGGTGGTCATTTACAAGCACAAATTGTTTTACATTCCAGGGGAGCTGGCTGCTAAGCCAACTCTTCCTGTAGAAGTTTAGGTGGTGGGTGAGTCATTGTTATAAATAGACCAGCGATCAGAAAGTCATCGGAAAGGACACAGTCCCAGAGGCACAACCTTGAAGGGAGTAGAAGGTGCCACATAGTTGAGCGCTGGGTTCCAGAAGAAATGCAGAGGGAGCGCTCTGATGGGCTAATGTGGAAGAGGAAGCAGACACTTAGCAAGAGGAAGACGCTGCAGGGGACTGACAGGGACCAGCCTCCGTTATGGCTGAGCTAAGCCCAGCTCACAGCCCGCCACTCCCTGGATCAGACCAAGCCATCTCACCTTCTAGAAATCCCTCCAAAGAATTCAGACTTTTCTAGGATCCCAAGAGACCCCATCCACCGAGGCATGGGAAAACAAAACTCTTCAACCAGAATCAGCTCCTT